>NC_071466.1:47659063-47962813 GCF_028500815.1 Rissa tridactyla
CCAGTTCAAATTTACTAATGGATGCAATTCCGTTCCTTTTTGCACCACACAATGCCACAAATTCAGCTCAGTGTAATGCAGAGTTCCAAGGGTGAGATGGGAATAATTACACAGAAGGTCAAAAGCCTCTTGCCCTGCAATAAGTACCATTTCTGACAGGCTTGCTAGTTTGTTTAAATAGAACATTATAATCAAGCAGATATTGGAAAAGACCTCAAGGAGATTACTTTCATACAATACAGAGTCCCTCTTATAAAGAAAGATATACCTCATTTTCAGTTATGTGGAAGGTCACGAAGAAAGAAGGGCTTTTTACTACCGAAGCACAACTGCAGTTCTGGTCATTATGAGCTGCAACTCTTATCCAAAGTAAGATTTTATTGCCAAACTTGAAGCTAACAGTGTGCTGAACATCCGGCCCAGCGCAAACAGGCTGCATAAGTATCTTCAAACCAGCCTCCCTGCACGAAAGAAGCTTTTGTGAATGAAACCGGATACTGAAGAATTAGAAATGCAGCTATTCCTCTGGTCACTTTGCAGAGAAAGGATGGGGGAGGAGAAGTAGGAGAGATGCTGATTACAACATGCTGTCTACATAAACCAAACATGTGTGGAGGTGTGGGAACACACATATAAACCTTTCTCCAGAGTTTGTTGTTTCATTAAAATGAAGAAAACTCAAAAATGTGTTCCTTCCTCTCCCCTCCCTCCACATAACAATTCTTGCTGAGCAAAGTGTTAGTCCTGGACAGACATGGATGTCACCGTTTTGACTGATAATCAAGTTCTTGTAAGAAAATAGCTCAACTAATTTATCTGTATTTAAGAATAAATAGCTGCACCAGGCTAACATGGAGGCTCTTCAGGTTCTCTGGGAAGCCCTCAGAGCAGCATAGACTTGCTGCAGGATTGGGGTACAGCTACGCTAAGAGAGGTACACCAACAGGCAGACAGACATCACCGCAGTGAAAGCAGTCTAGGGCATCAATGGCATTCCTCAACACGAGGAGTGGCATTACTCTTAGTCTTCTTTCATTTGTTTTTTCCTTTATTGCAAGTATCTGAGATATACTCATAAACCTTCAATTATAAAAAAGTGCCATTCCCTGATCTGGGAAACAAATGTCTCATGAACTCCTGAAGCACTTCAGCTTTGAAAGAAAAACAAGTAGAAACTTTTGCCAGTTTACTACGAAACCATCAAGAACTCTGTATTCGCTATTAGTTATTTTTATCAGAGAGGGAAGCTGGCTAAAAGCCTGAAAAAAGAGGTGGGTCTTCAGTCCTTTGCTGAACATGGGGAAACTCAGGTTTAGATGTGTTTCTAACAGAAGGAAGAACTCCTAAGGTAGCAATTATCTGTCTTCTGCAACACCACACCCAGACTTCCTTCTACCCCTGTCACTGCAGCTCGCCGAAAGAGCATTGGTGGCACAGAAAAGACAGTTCTCATCATTTGGTTTCTGGCTCATGTGGTGATCACCACATGATACTTCATCTAGAGATGAAGTGTCATATTCTCTCATCTAGAGATGAAGTGTCATATTCTCTCATCATCCTATTTTACTCAAAAGTCTTGCAGTCCCCTTGACTCATAGCCTCATACAGAGTGTGCAGCCTATCTTGTCCATATAGGACTAGGATGAGAGTGACGAGATCTACATGTAGCCAGCGATCATGAGATCATAGCTGTTCTGCTGCAATAAGCTCCCACTTGCAGCGTGTGTCACAGGTATGAACCGTTTGGCCTGTAAATCAACAGGTTTGATCTTGCCTGTGGATGATTCCTGAATAGGTTGCTGAAAGGCTCTCAAAAGCACCTCCACCTTCTAAATGGACTCCACCCTCTTTACTCACAGTGGGTTACGAGGAAGTTGCTGCCTTTTTTATTTGTTGCTTAAGCTGACATGTTAAAGACCATAGATGTATTTTATGCCGTAACAAAAATTGCGGGGCTCCTTGCAAGTCTCACAACAAAAGAGTGTTTTAGGTATGAACGTGTTACCTTTGAAACATGGGAGAGGTGTAGGCTGCGTTTGTTTCAGGATTCAAAATGTGCCCACAAATAGGAGGAGCTCAGTTGGATGTAGCAGTGTAGATGCGTGGACCTTTAGAAATTTTGCTTCCAAATATAGAAATAATTCACTTGTATTTCTGACCACATCTGAGTCAAATCCAAAACCCAGGATCATGACAGTTTTGAATCCGATAACATCTTAAAGACAGATTGGTTTACACAAGCCACATTTTTGGGGAGGGTTATTCATAAACACGTACATTTTGACACAACAGGTCAAGTGAGGAATATGTCATACCTCAGCACTCCAAAGCACTGGCTTTGAGCGGAGGTGATTCCTTAGTACGATATTTTCTACAGCTGCTTGAATGAATGTGTTCTGTGTCTGTAGGTTTGTGCTTATGGAGCAAGATGTTATTTAGATCCAATTCCACAAGTCATTTTTATTTAAATAAAGGTGCCATAGATTTTGCTTTCCCCCCCTGAGTTAGCCATACGTACATGTGCTCAGCATTGTCTGGCCAAAGCACGCTACAGCTGCATCTGCAGCTGTGAATACACAATCCCACCTCCCATCCACCTGCAAAAAGTCCATCCAGATCTGCTTGGCATGACCTCCTCATGCGCACCCTGACCACCTCATGGCATGATGACAGCTTACAAATGTGCTGGACATGACTGACCACATAAAGCACTAAAACACTCCAAAGGAAAGTCTCCCATTGCATCAATCTTGTGGCCTTCCAGACGGTCAAGAGCAGATTTGGCTTTTGGATGGCATCAGATAACCCTTGAGGTGCAGTGCACCTGCATCAATACACCTACATGTTCTTACCAAGCAGAATTCTCTCTTGGCTTATACAATGGAAATTAGAAGTAGGTGTGCCAACATGTATCAGTAGGGAAATGCACCCTTAATCCACAAATGTTTGCTTTATAAAGACTGAAGTACCGTAAAAGCCGTTCCTTTATGCAATGCAGGCTTCAGATTTTAAGACTCAAGAGACAAGGCATGGATTAAAGGCATTACCACACAATGGACATATGTCAGTTTGGTTTTTATCACTATCAAACAAGCACTGGGAAAGAGTCATAAGAAAAATATTTATAGCAATAAATCCCATCTTAACATGATAACATTCAGACTGAACACTAAAAGAACTAAAGGTATGTAGAATACAAAGTGACTCAGGTATTCCAGGTAACCCATGACATGTTGTAGAGTAATTACACTAGTATTTCTGTCTGGGTAATAGAAATTGCAGGAGAAACTGCACTTCACAGGTTTTGGATAAGAAACTAGAAACGCCTGGGCCGGCTGCGCATTAACCTTAGTGCAGGAAGTGTGGACAACTTTTCTTACCATTGATGACACGATCCATGCCAGTAAACACCTTCCAAACTGTAAGGAGCAGAAATTATAACCGCTTTCATAAGTCATGTAACAAGGTACGGACTGTTCTCCGGTCTCACATAATCACGGAAATATCATCACTGCAGTAGTTTGCCTCCCTCTGGATTTTTCCCCTTTACACGCTTACGCTGACAGTTTGCTTTGCTTTGCTTTACTCACTAATGTGGTTAAAATTTGTAACCCTCTTGATGACTGCCATGGTTACAGAGCACATCTCTTTCAACAGGTTCCTTTTTCCTGGCGGTAATACAATGTCTCTGATTCACGGGCTGCAGGATAGTGGTGGCGAAATCGCTGGAGTTTACCGTCCCTTGGCACTGGGGACCAAACTGGTGTAAACTGGGGATTACCACAGAGTGGAGAATACCATCCCTGACT
Source organism: Rissa tridactyla (assembly GCF_028500815.1). Classification (NCBI taxonomy): domain Eukaryota; kingdom Metazoa; phylum Chordata; class Aves; order Charadriiformes; family Laridae; genus Rissa; species Rissa tridactyla. The sequence goes on from NC_071466.1 coordinate 47,662,873, forward strand.
TTGGCTTTTGAGGTTCAGTTTCTTTGTCACTATTTTTCTCTTTCCTTGCGTTTCAGAAACTGAAAAAGGAATGCAAGTGTTTCCATATCACACTGTATAATTTAACAGAAGACTAATATTTTGTCTGGCAGCCTTTGTAGCTTGTATAGATGATTTCTTACACCAAACTTCCCCTTCCTTTCTCCCTCCCTTCCCCGAGTTCAAGTATGATGTTTTGAAAAGCAAAACTATTTGACTACAGAGTCCTTTCTAGCATTTAATAAATTAGGCACGGGTTAATATGGCAAATGTCTTCACCGTACGCTTCTCCTTTTCAGTTTGCTTTACCAAAGTCTGTTTTACCAAAAACGCATTAATTTTAATTGACTGAAAGTGTTCCATTAAGGCTGACTTTTAATAAAAAGGCTTTTTAAAAAGAGTTTTCAGGGTGGAGAGTAGAGAAAGAGGCTTTTTTTGGGTGCTAAAAATCAGAGGTGTTTTGATTCAATAATGGATATTTTCAAAATTAAAAATCTTCACTGTGTAGACCCCAAGGCGACCGATACGGAATCTCGCAGAAATCTGTTTGTGCCCTAATTCTCCTCTCCAAGTGTGTTGTTTGGACTACATTTCCCATCATTCGCAGTAGCCGGGAGGCCCATGAGGCAATATAGCAAGGAACAGCGCTGCATGAATGATGCTCTCCACCGTGTTCAGCTCATAGAAACACTCTGGTTACAGTTCCTATAAGGAACCTTGATACCTTTTCCGTATAGAAAATGGTACTTTCCAGACAACATTTTGCAATTCTGAAGCAAAACTCTGCTTGGGCAATGGTCCTTGTAAAAGCAATGGTAACGTTAATTGTAACAATGGTGGTAATAATATTTTCGTGGGAAAAGAAATCCCATTCTCTGATTAGCTCGACTATTCCCATCTTTGAGAATCTTTTCTCATTGAGAAAAAGTTCACAGAAAAGGTGAGCCTGACACGAGCAGTGAAGAATCCAGAAATCTACACTGGGGGCCTGTTTTTAGCAATTCCTTTCATCAGTGAGTTCAGCTTCCTTCCCAGATGAAATTAGGCTTCTGGAATACCCACTAAATATCCTCTCTCAGGCACAGTCAATCAATTTTGCATTAAAAATACCGAATGATTGCAACTTGCTGCCCGTACAATTTTTTCTTGCCATACAGCACTGCCATCCTTTTGGTTATCAAATGAAATTTAAATAATGCTGCCACGTTCCTCTTGACTGAATGAAGTGCAAATATTGATCGAAGCTTCCATCAGCTTAAAATATCAGAAACTGAAAATGGTTCTGCCAAAAAGATGGGTATTTAATGTATTGCTCAGTACTCCCCTGCTTTTCCCCTTTGTGTTTATCAGCGTGTTCATTTTTCCTTGTTGCACCAGTGTATTTTTATTATTTAAGCAAATTATCATGGCTGAGGTAAGTAACACAATTATTCCTTGTTAGCTGGCGCATTGCCATTCCTTTCATGTGTTCAAGAGTCAGCTATGAATTATAAGGAGGTAATGTCCCTGATGGATTTAGTGGTGACATCATAAATCCTCACTCTGATGAAGACACTAATGTGTGCTGTTGCCAGTAATTTGCTGACACCACTGATAGTTAAGGGCACAAATAAAGGTGTCTTTCTTGGACACCGCTGACAGTTAAGGGCACAAATAAAGATGTCTTTCTTGGCACAGTACCATGGAAGCCAAAGCTACTGTGAAAGAAAACACCAGCCAGGTGAATTTCAACTTCTTTGGAAACACATCTGTCAAACGTGGAACAATACACCCACATAATGAACGACGCTTTTCTGTGCTCGTAACGTGCTTTGAAAACCATGGTCAGCTGAATATAAAGAGAGGGAAAAAAAATGTATTTGAGGGATCTTGCAATAGTTTGTTAATTATTTCAGCTTAGCTAAAGCAGTTCTGGAGTACCTTGGGGGTCACCACAGCATATGCATGTGGCTGGATTGGACCCAGCACAAAATAAGACCCTGTGGAACTAGTTGCCTGTGTGAGCTTCTGTCCTACCTTTTCTCCAGCGGGGAGTCATGCCTGGCCTCCTCTGACATCAGATCCTGATTTAGTACCGCGGCCACACTTCGCAGCTGCAACCCAGTGAGGTCAGCATGTCCACATGGGCTTTGGGGGTAAACTTTGGGGCACTCACAGGTGAAATGGTGACCTATTAGTCCTAAGCCAACCATCATGGCAGGACTGAAGCCTGGCTTGCAGTGAGATCTGTTGGCACGGATGAGTTTCTGAGCATCTATTTGTGTAGTACACCAACATATCAGACTGGCACAACCTGAGGCCACAGAGGAGGTTTGGCAACGTCTTGTGAACATGATGTATGGCAGTACTGAGCCACCCCTTCACTCTACCCATCACCACTTCATCCTGCCTAAGCTTTCCAAAATTTAAGTCACAGCACATGTTCATAAAACACTGGTTGGCCTCTAAACTGACTCCTTTAAACATACTCTAAAAAATAAGGTCCCCTGTGCTGTCTCCCTGGGCCACCATTGCTCAGGAGACCTTTGTTCCGGGACCTTGCAATCTCAGTCTCTTTTTAGGTAGATTTAACAGGTCCCACACTTCTCCCCACTCATCTCTGACACTCAGATTGTCTTTTCTTGTAACAAAATCCCACCCAGGTGCCTGAAGGTGGCACATGCTGAATCCCACAATGCCACCAGGAAGCTGAAAAGCCCAGATTTTACTTCAAGAACTGCATGTGGCTCTTGGGGAGCAATATGAAAATTTTTTCCATAATAAAGTACATCAGGATCTTAATGACTCCGGTTAGTCCAAGGTGTCAGGTAGCATTATCAATATCATTATAAAAATCTTCATGTTAGGGTTCAAACTTGGAATTTGGCTCAAAACCAATAATGCTGTAGAGTTGCTTTCTATGTTCTCAAACAATTTCAATTTTTAAATTTTCTCCGTGGCCCCGAGAATGACCATTTCCTGCCCCCATCTCAAATGGCGGCTGCGTCCCGTGATGCCACGTGACTCCAGCAGCTGTGGCTTCAAAAGAAAGCCAAAATACATGCCCTCTGCTGTGCAAAATGTAGATGCTATTCAAACACTTCATATAAAAATACACTTTATATTGTCTTGACAATGAATATGTTTGTCCATTGTATCAAGCAGTGCTTGGCTTCCTTATGCTGTATGGTGCAGTTTTATTAACAGTACTGATTTTCAGATAATTTACCTGAAAGCTTTCAAATCTCCTGCTTGTGTAAAGTACCTGAGACGCCAACCCACAGCTCAATCCAGATCGTACATGTTTTAAGCACTCCACATGAATTTCTATCCAACTTCTATCTATTCCAAGCTTGCTGGGACCTGTCAGTGTTTCTACTTTGTTCTTCGCTGGCAAAGCATTGATATGACATTTGTAAATGTTGCCAGATGAATCGGTGGCCTGGGTTTGGTACATAATTCAGAACTTCAGTTTTTCAATCCCTCTGAAGCAGCAGCCAGCATTGGAGCCAAGGTTTAATATAATTAGTGTATTAATTTATGTCAGTGGTTGGGTCCACTTTTTTTTTTAACCGCATTTCACAGAAAATCTCCTACCACCAGCAACTGATCAAACATGACAAGCTCCCTCTTGGCTATCGCCCGTGATATGGGCTACTTAACTCCTGTATTCCTTCCCAGAATGGAAACTGCGGCTTTTGGCAAAATAAAGGAGCTTCTGTTCTCTGCCACTGTCAGAAGTGGAAATTCAGTGCAATCTTTTCATCAGCTTGAAATGCCAGATCAGATTAAAAGCCCTGATGCCAAGAGGAGGGCATCTGATGCACTGCTTTGAACTGCGGTTCTTAATGCTCTTCGGTCCACCACTTCGTAGGAGCACCTCAAACCTTCCTGTTACTCACCTCATTAGAGCAGTGCTGAAGAGTCAAATCATTAAGAGAGGCTGAGGTCTTCTGGAAGCAGCCCCGCTAGGGCAAATTCAAGCCTGCTATAGGGGTGCCAGGCTAAGAGGGTTAGCTCAAGGAGGAAAGCGCACCAGCGAGGACATTAACTGAAAGTCACGGGGAGTACCCAGTGGTCACATAAATTGGACATTGTGACCTACATGATGGGAAGAGTGAGTGGCTTTTGGCTTTCAGGTCAGCTCAGTTCCTGCTATTTACCAGACCTGGGCTTGTCAACAGGGTGTAATAGTTACACCACGTGCACTCGCCGGACTGGCTGGGCTAATTAACCTTGGCATTACTCTCCATGGGCTGTAGAAGCAGCCAGGATCTGGCAGCCCCAGAGAGCAGCACCTCTGAATCACTCACTGATCTCTTGATCTTGGACATCCTAAGGGCTGTGATAACTAAGCTGGGCATGAGAAATGGAGCCCATCATGACCGGCAGCCTGAGGAATCAACCACCATCCCACATGGACGCTGTCTCGTTACTAGACCTTCCCTGCATTTCACATGCACATGGAGCGCCTGGTATGAAGTGTGTTGTTGTCATAATGAAATCATGGGGAATCAGATGGAAAAATGTGTGTTTGAGCACTTAAAGCTAGACTTGTAGACCACAAAACAGACTTCACAAGTAGAGGTCAAGGTGGCACCAATTAAGACAAGATTATATTTAATGGAGAGTCACCTGGATTGAATTAAGTGTATTTTCTTGGACCTAGCAGGCTGGAATCAGGATAAACAAACTGCTCCAGAATTCCTAGGTGACCTTCTAATAATTATGACCAAATTTGAGTTTCAAGTCTTCAGAGCCCCCAAATTATCTTTTATATAAGAACACACATTGCTACTCGGGAGGTCTGTTTGTTGTGATGAACAGAGCATAAAATAAATCCCTCACACACAATACTGCAGGTGGAGGCTGCAAAGCAGTTTCTTCGACCAATAGAGCTAATGGGCCTCCAGTGTAAAACACATTTTTGTAACTCCCTTTCTTCAGACCTTCTTTTGTTGTGAGAAACACAATGCCAAAAGAACTTAATGGCTTTGTTTTCCAGTCCATAAACTGCTGACATGTCACTGGTGGTGTGGTTAAGCATACAAAGCAAGTCCACCAGAGTTCAAGCTCACGCTACAGTCAAGTATGGGGGCCACCGCTTCTTTTTTTGTTGCAAGATTTGTCGTTGGTGCACATTTAAAAAATTAAATCGTGTCCCTGCATGGAAACACAGAATGAAACTATGATACATGCACTTCTCAATCTTGTAGGTTCTATCTGTGGCATCTTTGCCCCTTATGCAGAGACGATGCCCAGGAGTGGAAGAGAAAGTTGTACAGTGAGGCTGAATCTAATTCCTGGGGTTTTTGCCAGTCTTGGACTGTATAATCTACTCATTCGCATTAAGATGAACATTGATCAACTGTTTTTCTCCACAAGAGAGTTTCTTTTGAAAAATATGTTTGTTCACTGAGCTCCACTTACCCAGCCAAAACATTTCAATAACTACTTAATGAGCCCACATCCTTAATGGGTATCAGTTTTTTGATATCATATGAAATCCTATCGCTACGAATCCCTAGCAGCTTCTTGGTGACAACACAATCTTGTCAACTATCATCATTTTATGTTAGCAAGGAAATCAAGAAAAACTCAATATCTCCAGGCAGAGGCAGATGGGCCTTCCTTAAAGTTCACTTGAAATGTCTAAAATTCATCTTTTCAGTTAAAACTGCACTAGAACACAATTTCAAATAAGAAAACATTCCTTGTGGACCTAAAGTCATTTCATAGGGGCTTTTCAAGAGTTAGCCTAACTTTCAATCTCTTAAGAAACTTAAAACTCTTGTCATAAAAAGAAATAAATGTCACTCTTGCAGTATTTGCTTCGCTTGATGTTGATTTGAACCTTTAAGCCTGTGGCTCATGGTCTTGCCTACTAGGATTAGAAATGCAGTTTTTACACTACAAAAGAATGGGAAGACCTAGATTTCCACATGGGTATGCAAAATGCTTGGTCTTTCTCTAATAAAGCTGGAGACAAATCTGATACAATTAACACTTCACATAAGATTGTACAAGTTTTTGAAATATGTCTTTCTGTGTTTGATTAGCTTGAATCTTGGGGGTAGGGAACCATATTTTAAAAAAAGGAGAAGCACACCACTGTCAATAATTGTTACCAAGCTTGCAAAGACATTTCTAAAAGCCTTTATGTGGGACGTACAGATAAAGGTGTAAGGAAGGTATAAACGGTTATGTTTGGCACCATCTGATTCAGTGTTTCACAGACTAATTATTTCCAAATCTTAGTGCTGCCACCGTGGTCTTTCCCCCTAACTCTGACCCCTAGGATCACTGTATAATCATACTTCGCCCTCATCTTAGCCCCAGGGTTATTAATACTGCTCTGTGTCCTTTCATCCCTTTTCCTGACTTCTTATCCCACTTCTGTCTTAGTCCTTTGTTCACGCTACAGGTGCCTTATCACCTCTTCTTGTGCCAACACCTCTTTCTTCTTCCCCCAGCCCCACCACCCTCTGCTAGGTAGGAATTAAAGACAACAACCCCAGACAGACCCAGCTGAATCTCTATAACGCCAGGCCTGCACAAAAGCCAGAAAAACCGGGGACTTGGGCTAACAAGGATAGTGTGAGACTTGCCTCCCCAGGCAGGAACTGGTGACTTTTATTATCTGGTGGTGCTTTTTGTGGTTGTGAGTAATGCAGCCGTTGCAAAAGGATGCTGAGAAACCCCAAGTTCTGCATCCTGTGCTCCTCCCACATATAAAAGCACCAGCTCAGACTCTAGCTATTATATTATTATCATCATAACTAAATATATTACATGAGAGTTATTAAATACTTCCCATCTGGGTCCTTTGTGAATTTTAATTAAGCTTACAGTGCCCCATGCAGATGCCACTGCAGTCAGCGTAGTGCATGTACTCCAAAGATAAGACACGTGTTAGACATCATGCACGGGGAACAAGATGTGTTTGATGGCCCTTGGCTTTGGCATGAAGTGAGACAAATGTCTCTAAATATGCTACTTTATACAAACGGACTCTGGAAGAAAAACACCAGATTCTGAGGCAGATTTGGGACAAGGATAAGTCTTCTGCCACAAGTGACAGGGAACTCCCTGGAGACGTCCAGGAACAGGAATTAATGATTCATGTTCTAGAGGAGATTCACCTTGAGAGCACACCACAATGTTGCAGTTTCTGTCTGTGCTGCCTCCTGCCACTCATGAAAGAGCACTGGAACAGGCTGCCCAGAGAAGTCGTGGAGTCTCCGTCTCTGGAGATATTCAAAACCCACCTGGACACGTTCTTGTGCAACCTGCTCAGGAACCGAGGAACCAGTCCAACATCTGTTGGCCTAGATGATCTCTGAAGGTCCCTTCCAACCCCTACCAATCTGTGATTCTGTGTGATTCTGTGATTATTTCTGCTAAACAGATTAAATGATCAATCCTTCAGCACCAAACCAGGTAATAACCCCATCACCCTCTCCAGTGGGAGTACATGAGGGACTCCAAATCCTTCACTCCTCCAGAAAAAGGATCATCCTGGGCTCCAGGGAGCCTTCCCACCCAGTACTGCTCACATGGAGGAGGAGGCACCACAGGGCATGGAGATTGGCTGCCTCCACCACCCTCCCACGCCATGCCGGCAGGATCTGTGCCCTGCTGCCACACCTCGGAGTGTGCATAGCCTTCCTCCCCTTGCAGCTATGAACCCAGAACTGCGGTGGTGGCCTGCAGAGGAGCCCAGCCTCTGCCCCAGACGTCTGAATGTGGGGAAACACTGAGAAAATAATCTGTGGCACAGAGGTACATGCACACAGGGCCCAAAAGAGCTCCTTGTGTTACACAGCATGGACATGGCCAGCCATTAGTAGGATGTCATGGTTTCAGTTGGGATGGATGGATTTGGGATGGGAATAGTGTGTTTTGGTTGTTGCTAAGCAGTCAAGGCCTTTTCTGCTCCTCACACGGCCCTGCCAGTGATTAGGCTGGGGGGGGGCACAAGAAGCTGGGAGGAGACACAGCCAGGACAGCTGATCCCAACTTACCAAAGGGGTATTCCATGCCACATGACATCATGCTCAGTGTAAAAAGCTGGGAGAAGAAGAAGGAAGCAGGGGACATACAAGATGTAATGGGCTCAAACTTGAACATAGCAAGTTCCACCTAAACACGAGGAAGAATTTCTTTCCTTTGAGGGTGGCAGAGCACTGGAACAGGCTGCCCAGAGAAGTGGTGGAGTCTTCAACTCTGGAGACGTTCAAAACCCGCCTGGACGCGTTCCTGTGCAACCTGCTCTGGGTGACCCTGCTCTGGCTGGGGGGTTGGATTAGATGACCTCCAGAGGTCCCTTCCAACCCCCATCATTCTGTGATTCTGTGACATTCAGAGTTATGGTGTTTGTCTTCCCAAGTAACCATTACATGTGATGGAGCCCTCCTTTCCTGCCTGCCGATGGGAAGCAGTGAATGAATTCCTTGTTTTGGTTTGCTTGCATGCATGGCTCTTGCTTTACCTTTTAAACTGCCTTGATCTCAAACCACAAGTCTTTTTCCTCACATTTACGCTTCTGATTCTGTCCCCCATCCCAAGTGGGGGGAGTGAGCGAGCGGCTGTGTGGTCCTAGCTGCCGCATGGGGTTAAACCATGCCATAGGGTCTGGCATCAAGCGACGTGGGCATGGGCCAGCCTTCACCCCATGCTTTTGGGACCCGGGGCTGCACCCCAGCCCTGCTGCGCTGAGCTGCAAGAGACAGTCTTTCAATCCACCAGCAGCAGCCCATATCAGAAATAGCAAAGGAAAACAATTTGGTTTAATATATTTATTAAGCCCTTCCTGCCTCCTACAGCGAGGTGTCACCTTCCACTGTGTCTTTGGTAAGTGGCTATCTAGCTACTGGGTATCACCGCCACTCCTGTGGTTATGGCCGGTGAACTAACTTTGGGTGACTACTGCTCTGAGCTGAATTTGAAATGAAAAAGCTCGAAATTGCTGGCAATGTCATCCCTACTTCCTCCCCATAATCTCCCCACTAGGGTAGTCCAGGAAAATATTTTGAGCCCCAAAACCTCCTTAAAGAAGTTTATGGGCACGCAGTCATCAATGCGAATCAAACTAATGCTGTCAGTCCCAAAGGGCCACATTAGTTTTCCCACAAAAAAAGCCCCATAAGTGTAGCACTTCTGTCCCACGCTTGGCAGGTTATTAATTTATTTTAATTTGCAGTAACCGTGACTGAGCTACATTCATCTTCCCAGATGTTGTTAGGGATGAAAGCTCAAGGAATAAGCTTTTTCTGCTGTTGATGTGCTGTGTGCCAAACCTCGTCTTGAGCCCCTGGCTCCCGCTGTACTTTTCTTGTGTCTGTACTGCTGCTTTGTGATAAATGAAACTTGCAGAATCACACGTACCGTGGTACAGGAACAAGCATCTTGTCTGGGGAGCGGTCAGTGCCGGAGGCTAGAAACTTGGGTTGTGTGTACATCTGCGGAGGCTCATGTAATAACTACAGCAGTTATTATAACTAAAGCAAAGGTGCTGAGGCTTTGATTACAAATGTCAAACAAAACGGGAAACAAAGCAAGGCTGAGGAAGGAAAAGGGCCCCGTCCCCGCGTTCTCCTCCCCCCCGCCTCGTCACAACGGACTGCTTTTCTTCCTTTGTTTTATTTGCTCTAAAAGCCTTTGCAGTCTTCCCTTCTTGGCACGTTTGTAGGGCCCTGCGAAGCTCAGAGTTTACTTTCAGTTACACTGAAAAGCCCCAGATGGTATAAATGATCGTTTGTAAATAAATGAATAATCAGAACCAAAAAGCTCCGCAGAAACCCTCTACCAGCCTTTTCTAATTTTTCATAAAACGCCTCAGGAACAGATTGCATACTTCACCAGCCAACTGAAACAGCCGTGTTACCAATTTGCGCGTATGGAGACCAATTTCATTTTTATTTACTCATTTTTGAGTACCGTGAAGCTCCTTCCTCCACGCTGTGACTCCCCCTGGAAGCAGGGACGTGCCAGACCTCTGCCTGCCGGAGGAGAGAGGAGGCACCCGAGGAGCAGCCCCTGGTTTCCCCCTCACATCACCTACCTGTGAACCCCTCCACCAGCCTGAATGTGAGATGAAGACCCTAGTATGGTTGGGGCTAAACCCTCTGCTTTGTGTCCCTGCTGTCCTCTGGGGCTTGGCATCTTCCTCGTCTTCCTCCATCCACACCTGGGTGCCGTGGTGGTGGTGCTGCATGCATGACCCTGGGCTGTCTGGGTGACCTGATGTCCCTATCTGGGGAGGGCCACGTTGTCCCCTACCAGATGTACTTTGTAGTCTGGACTCGTGCTGAGCTTGAGATCAGTGGGGCAGATGAGAACAGGTCAGGCCTGGGGGGCATCTGGGGCTTTGGGGCACCCCTTGGAGCCCCAGCTTAGGCGTGGGGGACAGGCATAGAAGGAGTCTGAGCGGTTGTTTCCTCCCATTGGCCTTTCAGTTCTAACATCTTAAAACTGGCACAGGTTGCCCGGAGAGGTGGTAGATGGGTAGATGGTTTCCCATCCCTGGAAACATTCCAGGTCAGGTTGGATGGGGCTCTGAGCAACCTGATCTAGTGGAAGATGTCCCTGCTCATTGCAGGGGAGGTTGGAGTAGATGACCTTTAAAGCTCCCTTTCCGACCCAAACTGTTCTATGATTCTATGAAAACTGCTATGCAGCTTTTGCATAGTTGCATAGTTTTGCATATCCAGGAGACATGGATACCTGTCTCCTGAGATATTCCCAGTAATGCTCCTGGTGCCCACAGGCACCCCAACTACCTTTAGAAGCAGCTGATCAGTACATACATGCATATATACATACAATGCATGCACATGTGTGCGTGTATACATATACAAAAAATATCTGTACATATCTGTACAAAGCATATATATATATATGTAAATGTATATATACTTGCATGCCTATACATGCTACCAGTCAGGCATCTGACATCAATGTAGACATAGCCCCTATTTAAGAATAAATGAGGAATTAGAGTGGCTTTTTCTGCTGGATAAAGCAATAGCTGGGGAACAGTTGCATCCCACCACCCGCAGCAGACAAGCCCTCTCTTTCAGTGGCTCCGACACGTTTCCACCAGGCTGCGGAGGCAGGAGAAGAAGCTGTTTCCCAGGAAATCCCCTGCTGTCCCGACCTCCGCCACACGCAGATGGGCTCCGCGCCATCCCGGCAATGAAGCAATTTCGGCCTGCTCCTCTCCCAAGTCTGCCGGTTCCTCGGACATGGCGATGCATCGGTTGCATCAGCCTGGGCCAGACTCACCTCTGCTGAAATGAAAGCACACGGTGGGATGGCCACGCTCGCGCTGGTGGAAAGGGTTGGGATTTTTCCACCTGAAAACGAGACCCGGCGTGTTAGCGAAGGTGCTACAGCGGCTGTTTTATTTATGCTATTTGCAGTAGTTTCTTTATATATGTGTTAAGTTTCAGTGTGAGTGTATTTAACTGTACTTCTTTTCCAGCCAGAGACTGCTGGACGGAGACAGAAAACTCCTTCCCAGAGCTGCAGGCTTCCTTGTTTTCATTCCGTACCCAGCGACGGGGTTCAGCCATCAGTGGTGCTGTGCACCCTACCCCACGTGTGTCACATTTTTACGATCCCGTTGAACACAGGAGAGGGAAATTTAATAACTCCTTACAGACTGCATACCAGAGCCTCTTCACGGCATCGCGTTAGTAAGAAACATGGAGGGGAGCCCATAATAAATGTTACAAGGGGAAATACCTTTGACTGATAAGAAGCTGAGCAGATGACAAATCACAAAAGCCTCCAGTGAACCCCTCAGGAGCAGATAACCTTGAGACGTACCTGTATATAAAGATTAAACAGCAACCCGAGCTCAGCACAGATTTATAGAGCTTTGCAAGTGTCTTGGTTTCGCTGTTTGCTTTTGTAGTCGTTTCTGGATTTTATTGTCAGTTTCTATCTGTTAATATTCCGTACAGGCCCAAAAATACAGGCGTAGAGAAGTCACCCCAGAAAAAAAAAATTATTTGAAATATTTTACAAGGAGATTTTATAGATCAATATCCCCAGCGAATGAGAAAGATAACCAGGAAAGGGCACGGTACACCTGTGAGCGAGGTTGTGCAAAAATACAAACAAAAAAAAAAAAAAGAAGGATAAAATATATTGACATGTTTGAGCTTACTGGCTAAATCTGGTTATTCATTCCTCTGTAAGTGGCAGTCCTAGTTATTATGGGCTATATATTTTTGCTAAGACAAATACGTGAGGCAGTAAATGCCTTCGTTAGTATGCTTCAACAGGAAGGGCCGTGGCTACTGCTGCTATTCAGGGCCCCTCAGGGAAAATACTCATGGGTAAAAAAAACGTGGCCAGTTACGGACTGGGTCGAAACCTTAAGGAGGGAGATCATTCTGCCTAATGGCTGAAATGAGAGAGGAGGGACCTGAAACAGTTAGGTGCTATTCTGAACGTCAGGAAACACTCTTTACTGTGAGGGTGACCAAGCCCTGGCACAGGTTGCCCAGAGAGGCTGTGCGGTCTCCCTCCTTGGAGGTGTTCAGAAGCCCTCTGGACATGGTCCTGGCAACTGCCCCTAGGTGTCCCTGCTTGAGGAGGGGGCTTGGACCAGATGATCTGTTGGACCCCATAGGTTCCTATGAGGACAGGCTGAGAGAGTTGGGGTTGTTCAGCCTGGAGAAGAGAAGGCTCTAGGGAGACCTTACAGCAGCCTTCCAGTACCTGAAGGGGGCCTACAGGAAGGATGGGGAGGGGCATGTAGCGATAGGATGAGGGGCAATGGTTTTAAACCAGAGCAGGGTAGGTTTAGATTAGACATTAGGAAGAAGTTCTTTACAATGAGGGTGGTGAGACACTGGAACAGGTTGCCCAGAGAGGTGGTGGAGATCCCATCCCTGGAGACATTCAAGGCCAGGCTTGATGAGGCTCTGAGCAACCTGATCTAGTTGAAGATGTCCCTGCTTACTGCAGGGGGGTTGGACTAGATGGCCTTTAAAGGTCCCTTCCAACCCAACACATTCTATGATTCTATGATTCTATGATCTCCAGAGGTCCCTTCCAACCTCAACCATTCTGTGATTCTGTCATTTCTTGCTCAACTACTGAGTCACTCCAGCTTTAGTCAATTACCTTTGGTTCTTTGCTTATCAAAAGGGTGCAACTTTGCCTGATTTGCAAGGATGGGAGTGCTGATAAGGGACACGTTTCCACAGCGTGCACCACAGGCATTGCTGAAGAGACCGATTACATCCAGGAGCAGTCTGTCCCGTAGAGCTGGCTCCTCTTCGGAAAGAACAAATACTCAGCGACCACCAAAATTTGGTCCCCCTTAGCCTTGTCCTTTCAACTCCCAACCAAAACCCCATAGCACCGGGTCACAGTGCAGCATGCCGGAGTTCAGCCAGCAGGTCTTTCAGCCAAACCTCCCGCACGGGTGTGCTTCCCTATTGCAGGCCGGCGAGGAGGAATAGCATCGTAAAGCCATGGGTGAAAGTTAGCACTGCCAGATCTCCGTCCAGGAGGCGGGCAGTCTCCCCAGGTTCAAGGGCGATGCCAACGCAATTGTTTCTGCACGTAGAGAGGGGACCCGTGCTTATCTGATCCAGCAACTCAATGTGCAAATTTGAAGGTGGCTACCAGCGGCTGCTCCTCGTCACGCTCGCAGAGAGCCAGGCGTGCCCCGTAGGGTGTACGAAACACTGTGCGCTGACTTTTCACTCCAAACAGACCATTCAATAACAAAGGAAAAATAAAAGGCAGGGGGGACACGGGGGGAAGAGAGGGATTAGATGACAATTGAGCTGTTGTTTGTGCAAGTGGAAGAAATAACTTTTCAGGAACAGGCCACGGGTCAGGCCAGTGGACGATGTGGGCGTTCGCTGGAGAAGTCAGACTAAACAGGCAGTGATGCGTATTATACTTATGGCACTGTTGGGAGAAAAAAATGATATTAAACACACGCAGGACACTGAGGAAGAACAAACAACTTATTGTGTGGAAAGCAAAAGTGCTTTGGAAGGGCCAGTAGGACTATCTGATTTTTCAATTCATCAGCGGTTTGAGAGATTCAAGACCTGTTCTCGCACGGCTTTGGTTCAGACACATCTCTTGATAAGGCTCAGAGGTCTCCAAATCACTTTGTTTACTTGTTTCTCTGCCTGTAACCATGTAACACTATGGTTTTTATTAGACAAACGATCATATCAGTTAAAAGCAAAGCGGATGGAAATGCAAGGGAAAGGCAAAATTCACATTTAAGGAGAAATTTCACGAGTAAAGTGCAGCTCCAAGCCTCTGACTTGATATCCACAGTTGTCCTAGACTGGCTCAAACGTAAAGGAACGGTCAGATATGAGGGAGAAGCCCACGGGCCTTGAACCATCCCTAGGAGCAGTCACAAACACCAACCCTCTTCAGCTAAGTACGAAGACGACATTTCCAGCGTGCCGTTGCCCTCCTTCAGTAGCTGTTTCTTTACTTCCCGGGCACACAGTGAAGGCATCCCCTCTGGGCTGCAGGGGAAACTCAAGCTTCCCTACACACAGGGAAAGGAGAAGGAAAGAAGCCGAGAGAGACACACACACGTACAACTCCATTTTAAAGTACTTTGGGGAACTCAGATTATATAGTAGTGCAAAATATTTTTATATCATCCCAGGACATTTTTGTTTATACTGCTGAGTGCTATTTTATTTGTTCCAGCTTTGCCACAGATGCACAAACACTGTGAAAGGAGAAAGAATGTCTACTCTATATGATGGCTTTAAAAAAAAAAAAAATCAGAAAAGCAAGTCAAATCCATTTCTTAAGCAAACATTCCATTACAAAAATCACTATATGTTTATAGAAAAGATTTTTTTTTAACAAAGGTTTAATTTAAAAAAGTTAATAACTGGGTATTCCAGAAGGTTTGAGTCATCCACAGTAATAATTAGGGGGTTTGTTCCATACAAAATGCTTTATTTAACCTTCATGCCTCCATTCAGATAATTATACAAATGCATACATTTAAAGGTTTAAACTCTATTTCAATTCACAGCTCAATTCATAGGAAAGTTGAATACAGAAAAGCAATGCACCAACAAAATATGTCTGAGACACCATTAAAAACGATAACACTTGTTCATTTAAATCTTTGAGAATAGACTGGAATAATCATCCTCTGACAGAATTTCATTCGGGGACTCCCTTTACATTATCATAGGGCAAAAAAATCACCATTTTACAGTAAAAGGAAAAAAAGCTCTGAGTATATTTACAATACATACACTATACATAAATACAAGAACAACACTTACATAATATTAATAAACTTATAACATAGGTGTTGCCTAAACACTACATAGTATATAAATGCAGAGGAAACAATTGGGAAATTAGATCTTCAGACGATTACTTTCATTTTTGAAGAAAAGTAATTTTTGCATTTAAAAGCTTTTGAAAAGAAGGCAAAAGAAAAGACTTAAGAAACTAATATGTTTTCTTGCCAGCTCTGGTATTTTTAGTCCTTTTAAGTGTAGGACCTCTATTGACACTATTATCTCTATGGGGTTACCGAAAATGACCCTCCCTTTTGCATCTTACCTAGGAAAGATAGAGGTGTCACACACACTAATTCCATCGCTGTGAAGCTTCAGTTCCAAATTAATCACTTTGTAAACTAAGGGATGTTTTTGTATTTTTACACAGGAGGATCAAATGAGCACTCATTGGTACGTACAACAATAACGACCTGATTAGAAGGAACAATTTGGGGCCAAATGCAACCCCATCCTCGGGATTTTGTTCCATTAATGCCATGAGGGAATTTGCTTCTTCCATAAGTGACTTGGCCAAGAATGATATTTTTCATTACTGCTGTTTCTTCCTAAACACAGCTGAAAGAACTTTCCTATTTAATGGTATTTTTGACCCCACATGTTGATAGCAGTGTCCAAATCTCTCTTTCACTGAAGTGAATGAATGCATGTGTCTGTGTGTGTGGGTTGAAGGTCTTAAGGCTGATGGTGCATGAAACTTAAGTAATTCATTACTATCTCGGTGTATATTCTATTGCAAGTGCAAATGGGGGACATCACTTTTTAGGGACAGACAGAAGGTCAAGAGAGCATACTGCGTAGGTGTTCAGCGAAGAACTCACACTACCAAGGAAGCAATGTATAGGACGATAAAGAAAGAAATAAAGCACGGGTTTTTTTAATGAAAAATAAGATACAAATGTAGCAGTGAGAAATAGTTCAAAACCAGAAATGACAAACATGAACTCTGAATTGTGAAAAAGATTAGTTCAGCTGTGAATATTATGGACCAAACTGTCTTTCCAAAGAAGCTCTTTTACGCCTAGAAAGGCAAGGACGGGGCGAAAAGCAGTATCTGAACCTATTTCTGTATTTCATGGTTCATGCTTATGACGATGCATCAAAGCCATCACCTGTGGTCCCCTACCAAACACTGAACTATTGTTTTTTAAGTGCGGAGGTCCCAGCATGGAGCAAGGTTTAGCGAGTCAATGTGTGAACCACCATTTACTTCCTCTTTCATAACTGGCAGCATCTTTGCTCACTGAAACTTTTGAGACTGAACTGGGGAAGATGTTGCTGGTCACACATACGGACAACAGGACCTCACAAGTTCTTTTCTGTTCTTATTTTCACAATAGCTAAAATTCACATGCCCCGTTTTGCTTGTCTGGAGGACTGAACAACTATGTACTGAATAATTTAAAAATTACTGCAGGGCAACTCAGATTATTTCATAACTTAAAGTCAGTAAGCACAAGCTGCTATAGAGGTATGCTGGCAAATCAATAAAATTGAGGAAAAACCCAATTCTGTATTTGTTTTTTAGATTGAAATGGCTCATTTTGGGATGGTGAAGACAAGGTGACCTTTCCTACGCCAGAACTGACACACGCAGGGCTGGCGTCAGCCAAACCTCCCACCACTGCAAGTCTCTCAGGGTTCCTCCTTGTTGCTGCTTCGGAACAAAGAACCAAACCTTCCCCTACAACCACAGCTCAGGTACGAGGTGAGAAACTCGCATTTCCTTTGTCCTTCTGATGATACATCCCCTGGTGCCCTCCTAAAATCCCCAGCATGAATTGTCTTCTTTTATGCGCTTAATACCCAGAGATTAAGCTCAGGATGACAGAATAAGTACACGCATGTTCTGATGGGCTAACATTTAAAAATAAGTTGTTACTAAACTAGTGGTCCAGTCACACGATTAACCAACGTGCATGCGCGTCATAAACGTCTAGTTTTTACATGCGAGTCCATGTGCTTTTTTTTTTTTCCGCACCTGCACTTTCTTCTGTATATGAGCATCTTCGTGCACACCCCATCCTGCCTCAGGGAATAAGAAACGAACACCCATCCTCCCACTCCAGCAGCAACCCACCGGTGTCAGCAAAAGTCTAGGCGAAATCTGGAATTTTTCAACTACAAAATACTGCCTGGATAAACGACAGGTAGAAATTTAGAGGATGGAAAGCCATCTTCCTTGGCAAAGGTATTAGGACAACCAGTTACATTTTCATCTCCAATAAATTCATTTTTAGAAACAGAAAAAGTATGAGGGACGGCATTACACTGCTATTTTAAGAATCCATTAGCAGCAGTTAATTTTTTTATTTTTTTTACAGAAACCTACCGGATTAAAAAAAAAAAAAAAGACAAAAAAAAAAAAAGAGTGGAAGAATCACAGCTGGCCTTTTTCTTTTAAGATCAATTAGTCTTTTGATGCAAATGTTCAGGCCATTCAATATAAAAATCTCCTCACTCCATTTTAGGAATATCGACTTCTTGTTTGCTATTCAAATAGTCTCTAGACTGACAAGTCCCCAATTTTTCACTCATTTGTCCCCAAAAGAAAGAAAAGTGATATATTTTGTCCACTCCTGAAGTCAACCCGTTCTAAGATGATTATTAAATATTACGAGCATTAGATGACAAATAGAAAGGAGACGGAAGGTGAACTCCTGTGTTTCCAGAGTTCGATGCAGAGGATTTTGCGAGAGAATCCCCGTTCTACCATATAAGCTAAAAAAGCTCTGTTGGGCTTATTGCTGGTTTTTGGATTATTTCACTAGAGAATACCCTGGATAGATGGGCACATCAGACATAAATCAGGAAGAAACCCCCTAAAACACTGCTTGACAATGACCTCCATTCACACCTACTGAGAATTGATATGGATACGAGACATTTGTAAACTAAGATTCATTTTCTTCTTACAAGTATATGACAGATGTTATCCGAGAAAACAACTAAAATCTCTAACACAATATCTCAACGTGTGAAAATACAAATGGCACTTTGTGTTTGTTTCTGTGCTGCATTATTGTTCTCCGAGTAAAATTTCATTTTCACCTTATCGTTAACAGAATCCCGTAAGTTATTGCTGTGTAAAAGTATAGGAACATCCCATCAGTTCTAATAACAGGCACTTTCAGTTTCTGTTTCAACTTTTAAAATAGATTTTAGGCTATCTTGCTGAAGTGTATGTGCATTTTAAATGTCACAACTGTCCTGCTACAATTGATTTCGTTGACATGCTACTCCACCTCGAAGACTAAACTCCCCTGGAATCAGCTGCCTGTTTCAGCTCTGCCACCTTTATTCAAGATGCACTGTAGTCAGGGAAATACAAGAAGAAAGAATCAAATCAAAGGAGAAGAATCCATTTCAAAAGAATCAAATGAGTTTGCTGTTACTGTATCTGCAGTTCACTGTAAAATGCCAGAAGGGAAAAAAAAAAAAAAACAACCAACAACACAAAACCCCCAAAACCTTTCATATGGTTCTCATTTTGATTAAGTGTTTTTTTCCTTTATTCAGTCAAAGACATTCTGAGTGTTGACTTACTCGACATTGAAGGACTCAGTATGACTTCTCTATATTGCACACCATCTGTGAAACAGCGAAGAAGTGGCCACTCCATTTTGCAGAGAAAACATGCTCTGACAAAACAGAATAATTTACTTCTCACGTTTTGTGTTTAAGCTTTGCAAGGCATTATCTTACCATTTCTCCTGATGAAAACTAAAGGATTTTTAAAAATGTTCTTCATTTAACCTATTTACACCCCACGTGAAATTGTGAGTTTGAAAATACTTTTCACTATCACATATATTACAGAATATTCAAACTGTTACAACTATAGCAAAATACTTTCAAGGTATTTTGATTTCTAAAGATGCAGTATCCTTATAGCTACGTTTGTGTACTAAAACCTGATTTACTGTGGAAATTGATCAGAATTTAAGCATTTTTAAGGTACCAAGGGGCTTGTCTTCATAAGCATACATTACACAGCAACTGTTACTCTAGAACGGAACCGTGAAAATATAACAATCTTTAAATTTCTTTGTGCGCTTCTCCAGTTACAAATCACAGGCAAAGGCACAGTACAATAATACGAGCTGGCTTCTTAAGAAGGTAGTATTTTCTTTTACAGTGTTTATTTCCAGGTCTTCCTTTTGTGATTTTTTTTTTTTTTTTATATAAACTTGTTTATTACCTGCACATGGGTGGAGGAAGTGTTGGGGTTTATATGCACGGGCATATGGATGAGCGTGCGGGAATAGGGCAGATTTACTGAACGATCTTTAGACTCATCTGCTGTGGAAGATGCAGTTTCACACACTGACCTTTTCCAAATCGAAGTTGAAAGCAAAAATAAGCGGGATATTACTGGTGAAACTTACTCCGATTTCGAGGTACCCACCTTCAATAAAGAAGAAAGAGATTTTTTCCATTAAACAGCATTTATTATCAGAAGATAAATTTATAAATGGCGACTAGAATACATTTTCAATGTGGCTAATGGAAAACGACCTATCATCACTGTTATTCCCATTATTAAAGGGGAGAAAGGTTGTCCAGCTATTTGTCCATGCTCTGCACTGTGAGCTTACCCCAAACATCAACATCACTGATGTCATTTTTAACACTGTTAATTTTGTTATACATTACTCCAGCGAATAATCATATATACAAGTCAGTCTAAATCTATTTAATTAATTGTGTAAGCATGATAGAGAATAAGGAATACTGCATCTTCATCCCCAAGTATAAACTGCTGTTGCAATGAGCCAATTTTACAGTGCTGAATAAAACAGGGGCTCAAAAAATAACGACAATTTAAAATTTAAAAAGTTTTGTATCAAAGCTGCTTGCTCGTTACATTTTCCTGTAATGCTGGCTGCTGAGATTTCCTGACAAATCCATTGGATCCTTCTGGAAACAACTGAAATACTGAAATCTGACACTTTGTGGCATAGTTTCCCTTGTAAGCTGTAATGGGCACGATGGATATTACCCATCTTTTACTCACACTTAAAAGCATAAATCTCTGTCTTTCTAAAAGAAAGTGACACTCTATATTTGTCTTCACCAGTTGCTCAATTAAGATGGTCCTACTGTGTTGTGTCAAGACAAGATCTGGTATTTCTGCATGCTACATATGATGTAGGCTTTCACCATGGTTATGAAATGTCACGGACCTGTGGTGGGATACCAGGATTTTTGAGGAAAATACCCTGGAGCACCAGGATTTTTGAGGAAACTACCCTGGAGCAATCACCCTCGGTCTTTGCATGAGCACAGAAGTTTGGTGGGTCTGAACCGCAGCCACTGATGGAAGGATACCCTGAGAATGAGGACATCAGCTCCACATGCGAACATCCTCCTCCCACAGAGTTATTTCCCTTACAATACTTCTGAAGGGGAAAAACCAACCAGACAACAACCTCACTACAGAGTATTTGGGGTCAAAGCCCGAGGGTGCTGGTACAAATAAGAAACTTGCCAAAAACCAGACTGGATACTTAAAACCTAGTGGTGGACTACTGCTGGTTGTGTAAGTTGTCTAGAGGTAACAGGAGCACAAAAAGCCTCTATACATGTGCTGGAAAAGCTGATGATATACTTCCTGCCTGTGAAATAAGAAAATTTAGCGTACACTCCTTTACCTTTTGGCTTCATTCTGTTACCATTTACGCATTCTGTGCCTGTGTCCCTTGGTGCAAGTGCTGCTTTAACCCTGTATCATTTCGGGGTTTCTTGGATAAAACCAGACCCTCTTTCTGTTGCAGTGTTTCCTATGCATAAAGTAGCGGCCAACCACCTGAAAGACAAGGGATTTACACAGATCAACCTCGGCCTCAGGAGATGAGCCTCCCGGGGTCTGTGATACATACGCTCCTCCTTGAGGCAGCTCAGAGCTGAATATCGAAATTTAAGGCCTCTCAGTTTTCTCCCAGAGGAATTTTTCTCTCTTCATTGGCTACAGGGGAAGCCTAAAGAGGACACTGGTCTCTCCCAGTTACACCCTGCCTTTGTGAATAACATCAGCGACAATCTCCCTCACTGCTCCTCTTGTACGCTAACAGAATGGCTGTAAGAGTTTCTGGTCAAATAAACTTAATTTCCTATGGGAGAAAAAAATCACAGATTATGAAAGGAATTCTGTATGCCATCAGTTCTTCAACTGAATTACTGCTATTCAAGAAATTAGTCATTAAAATGTGCTTGGGCAGGAAAACAATTTTATCAATTGACTTCTACCCGACCTGACTCTTTCCCTAAATGCTGAGAATGACAGATCCATTTAAGGGGACGATATTGAAGTATATAAAAGACAGACCTCAGATGTAATCCATGAACCATCTCATGTACAACACTGACAACGAGCTTTTTTAAACCAATAGCAGTGTTACTGCTGGTAAAGAGCCAGTTCTGCTGCCCCGCAATGCCTCGTGGCCTATCCAGGAGCCCTGATCCATCGCAGCCTTTTCACACGCTTTGCACGGACACTTAGTGCCTCTGCTTCATTCCTGATTTGGAGACAGATACTAAAATGTTGACTAATTTTGCACAAGTTGATTACCAGCACAGTCAATGGGAATTGACAGAGGCGTTTTTTCCCACAATGGCTGCCAATAACTTGTCAGGGGTTTCTCTGCTGACCACTCGGCAGAGGGGAGCCTGAGCTTCAACAATATTGAAGTTCTTCTTTCAGACAGCTGATAAACTATCCAGTACCATGGAATATTAAGAATTTATTTAAAGACAATCAAATTCTGGGGCCTGTGAGTGCTGTTATACAGTATTATCCCAGTCATATTAATCCTCAGTTAACTGCAATTGCTTCCAGTATTTGTACGGGTACCCTGTGGTGTTCTTTTCTTGAAGATTACCTCGATTTCAGAATCCCCCTAACGTTACTACTGTCACTTCAGGAATCACAAATTAATTCAGACTGGTCAAACATTTAAAAATGAACAAGTGGCACCACAAGTTTAATCTGTGCAATTCCTGGAACCAAATATTCATAATTAAATGCATTGCAGAAGACCTTTATGTATACATCTTTCATCTCTAAGCCATAAAAATCTCAACAGTTACAAAATCTTGCCAAGCCTGCTCTTTGTCAAATTTAGCTGAATAGGCAGATCCTTGTGAGGAAAGAAAACAGAAAAACACTACTCCCTTTGCATGAACAACTGATGACTAAGAGTTTCTCTCTTTCCTTCACGATTCAATTAATACAAATTGGTTCACAATTATAGGGCTGTATGGGAATGATCAGGAATTTCCTTTTATTTAATCTGAAAAGGCTTGGATTGAAAATCCCAGCAGAGCAGCCACTGGTACCCATATAAAGGGCCATTTATATCATACTAGACAGCTGGCAAAATCTTGTTATTCCCTAACTCCCGGGGAGAAACCTAATGTCTTGCAGAGCACCACTGCAGAACCATTTCTCCTTCCTACGTGCGGTTCATCCCGACTCCTCAACAATCAGCTCTTTCCTTTATCTTTCTTGCTTTCCAGACCCAAGTGTTACGTTGACGGAAATGAAAGTACTGAATTGTGGCACCTAGCGGGTACATCAGAATTTCTGCATATCCCCCCCTTCTGTTGGTGTGGAGTAAATTATTGTCTCAAGAGCCATTTTACTCATTATTGCTTTTTCTCTGCAAGAGATGCAGCCGTTTCTTCTCTGTTTTGTTTTGTTGGTACATTCAGCTCCATTTCATGAATCGCTACAGCACTAACCTTGGTACCAGTGAGTATAAGGTCTGACTATTTCCTTGTGTTCAAATACTGGTCGTGGGGAAGAGGATGCGTGCATGAAAGAAAACTGCACTTTGAGAATGGGGTAGTAGTTTTTAGATGGGCTCTTTCTATACAAATCCCAAAACGGTTCTAAATAAGTCCATGGTGAAATACAGATACTTAATATTGTACTTTCAGCAGAAATGCTGCTGCCCCTTGTTTATTTTACAGACTTCAACAACAACAACAACAAAAGAAAAGAAAGGAAAAAAAAAAAAGATAAAAGAAAAAGGTTAAATGGCTGGTGTCCTCTAGGGCATAATGACAAATTGTGGTACAATATTAAAATGCCACCATCGTTATTGCAAAAGTCTGCTCAAGCGACCCTTCAGCTCCGACAGCAGGACCTCTCCAGCAGAATCTTCTTTTCCTACTCACACGCAGCTCGTCTGTAGCACAGCTCGGGCGTAATGCTGACACCGGCCAGTTGGTATTCAAAACATGGGGAAAAGATGGGATAATAAAGCGGTCTTGCTCTCATCATCATCATCATCGGTTCGTGGTATCTAATCCTCCAATCAGCAGTGATTTTTCAGGAACAAAATGTCCGACAGCTGAGAAAACATACAAGCTATAAACATTTGTTGTCAAAGGACGCAGCATGTAAAATAATGCCCATTCCTGTAGCATTTCAGCTGCTATTTTCCAGGTGATTGTGATGACACTTTCAGGGGGTAGCCATGCTGAGGGGCAGACAGGGTTAACTTCAGATGGCGAGGAGAAGAGTGGCACTTCTTTTCCTGCTTTTTTTTTTTTTTTTTAATTTCTGTTATTATTTTTTTGTTACGGACATCAGGGAAAGCCCTGTCTGTTAACACTGTAGAAGGGGATTCAGCCCTGCTGAATTCACTCACGGTAGTTAAGAGACCCAGCTCTTAAACTCGGCTGGAACGGGTAGCGTTTCTCAAACCAGCATGTGCCTGCGGCGGTGGAGCGCCAAGTGATCTGAGCGGGAAAAGCTGCGGTCACAGTCTGCACACTTGAATGGCTTCACTCCCGTGTGCTTGCGGTAATGCCTCGTCAGTTCGTCGGAGCGAGCAAACTTCCAGGTGCAGCCTTCCCAGGTACATTTGTAGGGTTTTTCTCCTGGGAGAGACAAAAGAAAGAGGGGAGGGTGTGTGTGTGGGGGGGGAAAAACAGGTGGTGACTTTCCCCTTGTTGCTCTTAATCCCCGCAACCCCCTCTGCACGCTTCCCATGAACACCCACTGCCTAGGGGTTGCTTTAGGCCAAATTACACAATTACGAGGTACCGAATCTGCTGAATATAAGGAAAGGGCCTTGAGATTTATCATTCCTGTGGCATTCACACGACTAAGAAAATCAACAGGATTAAGGCAACAATATAGATCCTACCTTGCAGGGGTGATGCAGGGATTAACAGCAGGACAAAGGGCTGTGTAATTATTCTCACGATTACCGTACAAGTTTGCTACCTTCATCTCGTCAGGCTACACTTTCTCCCAAAATGGACAGATTACCCGTTATTTCAGCAATTTATCACAGGCTGCCACAGACCTCCAATTATTTTTATGAAGTTTATGAAGGTTTCTAATTATTTGTGTACATCGCTGCAGGACACTTCTTAGCGAGCTGGCAAAAATGAACTACGATTTCCCAATTAAACATAAAAATTCAATCTGCAAAATGTCCTCTTTATTTATTGCACTTGCTTTCAGTAAAATTAATTTTGCGTTTAAGATGCTACCAGGAACGGTGTACAATTTTTAAATATACTCAGCCATGGGACTTGCACAACACTGTTGATAAATACCCATTTACTTCAATGAGATCAGACTTGGGCTAAGTGTAGATTTTTGGAAAATCCCACCCTCTGCTTTTTATTTAAAGGTAAGCACAATGCGCACCCCATGTTCTGTGTCATATCATGTCAGAGGAGAAGATTAATACAGCAAAGCTGGATTTTGTGCTTTCATAAAGCAAACTCTTATAAAATTCCATTTTTGTCATGTATGTAGGTTATACTTATTTGTGATTTCTATCACCAGCCCTCAATGTCTACATGTTAAGTGCTCTCGGCAGTTACCTTGATCCCACAGTCAAGCACGCACCAAAATTGAAGAAAGGAAACCGCGTGAGGTCCGTACGTATCTTCCTTTGGTGTGTCAAAAATGATTTTTTACCTCCCCTTCCAAAACCAGCTAAGCACAACCAGGACAACAAAAGAGCATCTCTGCAACAACTGTTTCCTTCGTCAGGCACAATCATTCCTCAGTTATTTATTATCTCCTATGAATCACGAGCAGCTTGCAAGAAACTATTTCGATTACATGAACCAGTGACGCAACACTCGCTTTGTCGTCGGCAGCACATCCCTCCATGCGTCTTCAAAAGTCAATAAATGCTTTGCTGAGAGCCCTCGGTTTCAAAAGAAAATTCCCGAGTAAGAATATCATCACAAAGTTCAAACAGCCCTGAAAAGTCCAGCTGAAACGGCCACGGGTGCACTCCGTAAGGAAACTGGATGCTGTACAGGCATGTCAGCAGGGCTGTCAGCAACATTTGAGCTCCTTGGGTTGGTACCTTCTGTGCACCATCTGGGCTGTGCTGCAGTTTTGATGTCAGACGGGGGTGGGAAACAGTTGCTGTGAGGAGAACCCAGCAATCCAGGCTCTGAGGTGACCGCAGCCCATAGCTGCAACAGCAGCAACTCAGCCTAGATAATTTTACAGTCCTCGGCCAAGCACAAAGCACCAAATAGCGTTCATTGCCCTAGCACTGGGCGCCTGGAATCCGGCAGCTGCCACAAGCTGGATCGGCACGACCTACACAGCAGATGGTGGGTTGTACGCTCTTGCCAATGACAAAGAGCTACAAAACATGCTCAGATTCACCACCGAACTGTCTTACGTACATACCCTTGCCACGAACAGTTGGTGCGGAGCACCGTACAAATATAGTAGTACCCCCGTCCAACTTGGCAGGTCTATCCCACCGGCCTCATCACACTGCATCAATAGTTTCCAAGTGGAGCACTTGCCCTGCCCATCCTCAACGTACTTTCAAACTCTCTTTTCGATTAGACTATGGATACTGCCCCGGTTGGTTTCTTTGATCACAGAGACTTCCAGAGCAAAGTGTGGGGATATTTCTTAAGCTTTGGATTCTTATTTAAAAGCTTCTGAAATTCTAAGTCTCTCCTACCATGAGATCCTTCTCCTGCAATACTCCTTTGGTACACAAAATCCCAGATCTTCTTTCCCTTGATAGAAGACCAAGGTTCTTGTGAGAACCTGATGCAGGAAGCAGTGGCTGGTGAAAGAGAAATAGCAGAAACAGTTCATCCGTCCCTTAAAACAGTATCACTTTGGGTAAGAAACGAAAGTCACCTGATGGGAGGACATGAGTGTGGGTCACTCAGCTGGAGTTTCCAGGTGTTGCTTCCAGCCTCCCTCCTCAATGAGTCCTGCTTAGCCAGCCCCTAGAGAGTTATGTGAAAGAGACAGGACTAACCACATTCCTCTCAAGCTATTTACACCACTGAAGGAAAATCACCCTTACAAGCTCAACCTAAGAAGACCTTTCATTATTTTCAATTAAATATATGCGTATAGGGTAAGAAGGAAAAAAACAGGCAAAGTAGCATTACTCTGAAGACATTCACTCACATGCACCTTAAAAAAAACGCTGTAAAGAAAACTGTGAAAGATACGATTTTTCATTAAGATTAATCAACATTTTAGGCAAACCTAATTTTTAGGGGAAGAGCAACAATATTACTTTTCTGTTAAACACCCACATTATCTGTGGATGGACAGGCGCTAGAAAAAAATGTTCTTCATAGGCAATACAATACTAACTCTTAACCTGTTGTTTGGCAGCATCCCAGATATGAAGACTGATGACTGAATTTGTTAAAAACAGAAGATCCAGGGTTCAAATGATGGAGAAAGGATGAGCAGGAGCGGAATTGGTAGAGGATGGAAAGCTGGTGTCAGGTATCACACACCAGCCTGGGCCGATGAGCACTCATAGCTGAAATTCCCAGTACAATCAACAGAGAGAAGCTGGACCTCAGCAGAGCAACCCAGAATACGGTGAGTGAGGAGGTGGACAAAACTAGTTTGTTAACTGGAAGAAGCTAGCCCCAGTGCTTATATATCTCTATATTCTATCTCCATTTCAAGACTGGATTGCAGTGGAGTTGAAGCTGAAGTCAAATACTCAACCGTTTTGACTCAGACACTTCTGCTTCTGTGCGAGCACTTGAGCTTAAGTGGGTAAGAAACTCTTGGGTTCAAAGTGTGGGCATGTTTCGGCTCCTTCGATGGCTCGTCAGCCACGGGAGCAAGGGTTCAGAGTTACTGTCATGCACCCAGACACTCAAATTCTCATTCAGCTCTAAGGAGCAAATGCAGGCAGTGTGAGTCTTGCCCGGGGTACTGAAACATGGGAACGAAGAAGACAAAACAGTAGACAGTTTTTGGAAAATGGTAGAAAAGAGCCGCAGAAAGAGACTAAGAACCTGCGGCAATTAACATGAGGAGAAAAAGAAAACTTGAAAATGATAAAACCCTGTTAGTTAGTTCGATCTTCTGCATCCGTAAACTTTTAGATTCTTTAAATCTTTAAATTAAGCTACCCATTTAATAATAAATGCCTGAAGCTGTGAACATTTTTACGGGAGCTGACCCTCTACTTTCACAGCTGTCTTTGAGAGCTCTATTGTTTTGTCCCAAAACCTGACAAAAAGATCCCAAAACGCAGAGGAATTGTATCCTGATGCTATTCCACTGCTTTGTCTTGCAATACATGGACAGTGAACAGTATGCCACAACAGGCATTTACACAGTTCAAGTAGGACCCTGGAGCACGAAAAAGTTCTTCCAGACAGTTCCCTGTAGAAAATTAGTATTTTCTATTGTTTGGGGAAGTTAATTATGAAGTTTTAAAGGTATGACTCAGTGCTCCAAATGGAACTAGTCATTTTTTTAATCTTCTATTAACAAAACATCTATTTCTAAGAGCCCGCCAAAACTTTGCCTTTTGTAGTCCAGATGCCACGATCCAAATTAGTTTAATTACTTTTATCATATTATTTTTCCTACCTTACCATGACTCCTCTCACTTAAGCGCTTAAGAACATAGTTACAACGGTTACTCATTAAATCTCCCTAAACTCAAGTAAATAATGAATTAATAATGCTGAATAATGACCACTGTTCAGCCAATCCTTCCAAAATTTTCCACCCTCCTCACAGCCCACCATCTGTCTTCCCATATCCTTATTTGTGTACTCTAACGTCCAGAAGATCATTCACCCAAGGAAATAAATCTCTCTTAAGCCTATGACATTCATGTATTCCTTACAACCTGATGACATTCATGTATTCCTTAAAAAAAAAAGCCCAATGTGGGTACCAGGACGAGACCATGCCATATAACAGATGAAGGGATCAGGATCTGTTCTACCCTGGGCAGAACTTCCTATGCGGTACGTTCCTCGGCAGTTATCCTCTGCCCATCAACTAGCTGGTATCATGGTATTTGATGCCAGATGCTTCAAAGACAGGCACCACAAAACCACCATGTAAATAGTTACGGGTTGTTCTGCCAGCAGAGAAACTGCTCTGGAGCTCTAGGAAACAGAACTGGCCTGAAGTTGCCAAGGCAAGGAACTTTGTTTACTGCAATTGAAGATGCCCTAGGTACTTGTGTATTATTTAAGCTTCATTTATTCATCTGTTTAGCAGGCTCTTGGCAACCATGTCATTAAGTAATGATGAGGTAACACCGCCTACTACCACGTCAGAAAAAACCCCAGTGATAAAGTTCTAAACTCATTTTCTTTCTCTGGCATAAACTCACCTCTCTCTCTGGTATTGCAGGTGAGTGCCATGTCCCTTCTTATTTGTGTCCTCTTCAGACATTTCCATCCATCCAATTTTTCTGCACATGGAATTGTCACCATGACTCTGAGTTATTACATCACTTCTCTGTAGCCCCTTCCTGCAATGGTACTCAGCATTTTGAAACACTGATAACATTTTTATTCCAAGTAAGAGTCAACTAGAAAATAAACATAAGGGACTGTTTTCAAGGGTCTTAGCCATCTAGTCAGATTTTTCTGTATTTAAGCTTTCCTCACACTGTGAAAGAGCCACATGCTGAAATTCTGCTTTTGAGAAGGACAAAGTTAGAAAAGCACCTGGAAATGAAACTTGGTTTAGAGGTTTACATCGTATTTCTGGACTGGGAGGGTGGGAGCATAGGGGAGATGCCGTCCCTGATTCCACTCGCAAAATACAATGGATTTGAGAAAAACTTGCACAGTTTAATAGGTGGCACCTGCCCAGGCCTGCTGTCTACAGCCACATCTTTATACGCTCAGTTTCTACTGACACTACTCTTGGAGGAGTGTTCCCCACATAAAAACGGAGTGAGGTCTTAAGGATTTAGCCCATAACAAGTGGAAAGAAAATAAATAATTCATCAAGCATGCCTCTGCCTACGTTTGATGATGTTAAATTTTCTAATCAAAGTCAACAGATCTGCAGCTTTGTAGGGTTGAAGACATCTCCTGATGATTCCTGGTTTGATTTCTGCTACAGCATATTATGCAATATATATATAAGGTGTAGTATTTACGTCAGCTGGTTTCAGCTCCCACGTAAACACCAGGATCATTCTGAAACATATGGGACAGTCACATTGCACCCATACTGATAGGACTCTGGAAGTGGAATCATAAATTGAAAACCACAAATGACACCTAATTAGATTTTGCATTTCTACTAAACATAAGCAATTTCAGGCAGAAAACAATCTTTTTACAGCAAAAACACTATCTGATAATGAGCATCCTCAGGCACTCCCAGAGGAAGAGGGCAGCTTAGCTTTTAGACACAGGGGAAAGGGAAAAATGACAACTCTTACGTTTTGTGTGATATTTTTGTTAGTATAATTTTTTAATGAAAAAACATCAGAGCACTTATAAAGCACTCTCCAACTTCAAAGTGCCTTACAAAGCTTTTTTAAAAATGTAATCCCTCATAAAAGTCTGTCTTTGTAATAGCACTGTGTAACAAATATCGTGTGCATTCTGCAGGTAGGAAAACCAACACAGCGAGCACCAGCAACCTTCCCAAAACTGCAGAGAAAGTCAACAGCAACGCTATGACTCACGTACTAGGAACACCTTACTTTCTGACATGAAACTGCTAGATCGCAGCTTCATCCCTTTAAAAGTTTGAAATATTTTCAATCGTTTTCATGCAAAAGTCCTATTCAATTATTTAGATGTCTTTCTAAAGGTCATTTGGGATCTCTGTTTCCAAGTTACCGATTCACTATATCTCCTTGGTGAACATAGTGAATTTGACTTTTGTGTTTCAGTATTGTCAAAATATGCAAATGAAATATCTTTCTGGGAAGAAATTAAAGTTTCGTAGCAGTTGAGCAAGTCTGGGAAAACAATTTCTACAAGGAGAACAGGAACATACTGTGCTGCCTGTAACACGTCTTGAAATTCAGGTTTTTTATTCCTTGTTCTCAGTCTGACTTAGGCAAAGCACAGGGACGTGGTTTCTTCATGTGAAAACCTGAGAACAAAACAATTTCTTCAATTCAAAAGTACAGTGACAACCTCCACTCTAGAACAAGAGACACTTTTGGGAGCTCTTGAACCGATTATTTACAAGCTCCACTTCAGATAATTCAGGCGTAAGTCCTTTTCCCACATCACAATACACAACTATCTTTTCATTTCACTGCACTGCTGAGCTTGCATCCTGTTCGTCATCCTGGCCCTTCTTCTTACTCCCTCTGCAAAACCAGTGCTAGTTCAGCAACCTTATCTCCTTCCTTCTCCTGCTATTGTCCCACATGTCCCTCTAGGAATAATATCTGCCTCACTTTGCCGCTGCTTTAATACAAATCACAGCAAAAAAGTCTTTGTGACCAGACTTACAAAATTAAATTCTCCGTAATTTAAGACGGCAAATTCATTACATCGGTCTCAGCCCTGTTCTGCCACCGCACGCACCAGAGAGAAACGAAATGGTGGAATCTAAGAAACTTCTCTTCCACATTTTCTTTTTGGGCTTCTGCACAGAGACTTTGCCCCACAATGGGACATACCTAGTACTATGTGAGATACAAATGAATTAATGCTCTGGAACAAGGTTTAGTTACGTACATTGCCAAGGGTATAGCTGACATAAAATGATAAATTTTAATTCCTGTAAAAAACAGGAAAAATGGAAGTTCTGGAAATGCAAAAGGCCTCTTCCTGTGCACCTGAATCCAGGAACCAGATCAAATCCCAACAGTAGATGACAGCTAGCATTTTATTACCCTTCCTGATAATTTTTTCCTGCAGGATGTGGTACGTATATAAATATTTAAGTATATGTTAAGTGCATGTATATACACACAATTAACATATATATAGATATATATGTAGTGGAAGATGGCACGAAGTTTTCTCCTTCCCTCCAGCCACAGCAAATATACGACACTATCAAATTTCCAGTGTCATGGGGAAGGCTGAGATTTTTCCTTTTACGGCAGCCTTCACTTACAAAGGTATTTGGGAAAGGCGACACAGCAGATCCATACTTCCATCAGCAGCCACCTGCATGGAGGGTGCCAGCAGACCTGCACACTAAGTCCCTTTAACTGGGGTGCTGCAGGCCTGTGTTTTAGTCTGGCCCCCCCGAATAAGACACCTTCCCTTCGCTGTGGTCCATAACTGCAAGGGAGATGCCAAACAAGTGACAGTTCCCTTTCCATCTGCCTCTGATTCTGCTACCGTCACTCCTCCTGGATGCTCCAGGGGTTGCTCCACCATGTTCATCAAAAGCAATACTGACGCTTCTCAGTATAAAAGTTAAACCTTCCACTACCTGTAAAAAGCAAAACACCAAACAAACCCCCAAAGAAATACACAAACGAACAAAAAACAACAAAAAGGCTCCAAGGGATGAGCTTTGTCTCACTCAGTTTTGGACAACCAATTATTTGTTGTTTGCACTGTGCTAGAAGTCAGGCTGAAGCAGAGGCCAGGACCCTTGTGCTTGTCTGCAGAAAAAGAGCATTAAAATACCCACCTCCCATTTAAGCGAATGAGTTGTGAATGGAATTAAACTTCCCAAATGAAGAGATACCAATTCTTATCACCGTAAAAAGCAGAATAAATGCATATGACACTAAATATTAACTGACAAAATACATATGACAAGGGAAAAGATCATCAGTTAACGCGATCAACATACCACTACATTTCATATCCTATGTGGAGAAAACACTCAAGTGTAGAAAATAAACCCTTGTCCTACACAGGTTTCATCTGATCTTTTTCCTTTCCCATGAAACAGGAAGTTTTTGTAAAAATTTCCCGTTTTCTACCTACTGAATTGCAAAAAGTGAAGATTGAAAACGTTAGCTTTCAGGCTCTACCCCTTGTTTCCTTTTAGCCATTGAAAAAAAGAAAGCAGAAAACCTGAATAAAACATTAAAACAGAGGCTTTTGTGAAGCTTACTTGCAGTTTTGAGCATGGGTCACTCTCAAAGATCGTGATTCTGATCGAAGGCAGCCCTGAAAAGGACAGGGCGGGCAGGAGCAACTCCAGACACGCTTCCCAAAAGACACAGGGTATTCACCTGTAATGGGCATTTCAGTAGCATGTTGCTATCCCGTTCTGTCTGTCGGGGACTGAGCAGGCTGCATGAGTTAACATCCTCGTAAATCCTGTACTGTGTATTTACTCCCCCAGGTCTGGGTGCAACATCTGGGAAAGCATTTTGGAGGGGAATGGGAGTAGAGAGGTCTTTCTCGCCTTCATGCCACTGCAGAGCTACACATGGTAGACCACAATCATGCCTGGGACCTTAGATGAACTGCAGTTCTTTGGAGGTAGAATATTAAGTACTAAATGGTTTGCTTAGAGAAAATTTTATTCTGCATAATGAAATCATCATTATTCCCTCGTGCCACACACAGACAAAACACATATGCACCCCATATTTACAAAGTCAAGGGGCACTGTTGCAAATATTTTTCATAACCTAGAGACTGAAAGCAATTAGACTTGCTTTCCCATCAAAGTGACTTGGAATAACCACGTGGGCACTCTTCCATATCGGCACGGCATCAGACCTACAATGCAGAGGAATGACTCCCCGTGTGTAAGGTGAATTCAGAGCTTGCAAAATGCGCCAGAAATGAAATCATTTAACTTTCCACAAAGCGGCTATTGGAAGAGAACTGGATGTACAAGCTCCTTGTGGTATGGACACCTGCCCGTACGTAGCTGGACTCAGACAACCATCTCCCTACATCCAGAGGTTCCCGTTTCTGAACATCACCTTACTAGGCTGTGGTGGCATTGGTGAGCCTGCCTTTATAGCCTGGTACATATCGCACCAGTAGACATCTGCTTTTAAATGTATTTCTGTCCTGAAATGTGAACCCTGTCACATCAATGGGAATAGGCTGAGGCTTCAGCAGCCCCGTTTATTGAATAATCTGTTTATCTTCTAAATAGAAACTGCATGAAAAAAAGAGCAGAAAAGCTAGAACTGAAAACTTCCATGAAATTTACTGATTTCCACATTGGAAAGCTCTACTGTTTATTGAAACTGGCAGTAAATTTTAAACATTAAAAGAAAGTATTTCTTAAAAAATAAAAGCATCACCCAATACAAATAGAACCTCCTATTTTACTTAAAGCATATTAATTTTTAAATTGGTTTTGTTTATTTAAATTCCCATTTTCTGGAACAGCATGTGAACCTGCTGTTGCAGCTTTTTTCACCCGACAGATTTACGTGGAGGAGGGAGAACTCCGGGATAAGGACTTAGGGAGCATGTAGGACACGAGGAATAAAAGCTGGGCTTTTGAAGAGTGAGTATGGAGGGTAGGTGACAAAGAGGTGTTAATTTTAAAGTAGGCCAAAAATCTACACAGTTCAAGTCAAATCCAGAGGGATTATTTTAAAAATGTTGCTTCCTCCCAATATTTGTCTAAAGAAGGGATTACAAACCTGTAAATATATCTCTGGAACTTACAGCTAGCAAAAGGCATTAAACAGACCTTAAGAAAACAACAGGTAATGAATGGAGTTTTAATACCTACAGAGCAAAAATAACTTTTTTGGTGCCTCCGACCTCTTAAGTCTGCTCTGAAATTGCTCAAAGGAAAATGTGAACAAAGACTAATGACAGGGGCCCTTTCATATTAAAATAATATATGGAGCAACAGTGAGTGAGAGGAATGCAATGTTTGAAAAAGCACAGACTAAATAAAACACCCATGTACTCACTAGCCCTCTCTCTCTTCTAGGGTGGTGTCTCAACCCAGCTATAAAGGAACATCTCGGGGAGGAAATGCTGTCATTTTCTCAGGTACAAAACCACATTTCTGAGATGCTTACCGTCTCCATGTAACGCCGCTGAAGACCCCCTGACACTGACAAATAGGCTTCATTACATCTGTGGCAAAGGTATTTGCTCTCATCTCTCAGGAATGATATAGGCGTTGATCAAGGACAAAGCACCAAACACTAAAAAATTCATCTGGCCCGGGGGCTATTTTCAGCCTGCCTCTGTAAGGGCCTAACGAAGCAGCCGCACCTTCTGGAGCAGCGGCACTGAGATGGGTGATTCGGACCCGGTGTTGGTTGGGGCTCACGGATGGAAAGCAGCAGTTGTGGTCCAGTATCTGAGCCCCACAGAAGGTGCTCTGGTTACAGCCCTTGGCTTCCTCCACCCCTTGGAGGCAAAGCCACGGCTGTGGTGATACGATGCCCTGTGCTCACAGACTAAATCCGTTCCCGCTTCATGCCAACTGGAAAATCTCAGGCTTTTGCTGCCATTGACCCCAGAAAGCCACTCTGCCATGTTCCTCCAGAAATGAGTAACTGCTAACTGAAATGAGGTTGCACAGAAATACATAATGCCGATACATAAAAGAATGCCAATACAATAAAAGAAAATCATATGGAGGTGAGAGACGAGGAGCAATCTCTTCTGTATCAGATGATGTAAAATTATGTCCCACATAACCTTAAAGCAGGCATCATCTGTCTTTATTTTCTTCTTCAGCATGATTCACACAATGTTTTAAATTCCTTGGGCTTTTCCATACAGTAAGAGGGTAACCACAATGAGCTACAACTGGATTTAGCTGTGAGCGTCTTTAGATGTGAGATGCAAGACAAATCAAATTTCCCTTTAAATGACTGTATAGTTAGTTAGATTTCTCAGGTCACAGTCCCCATGCTGGGCACCACTTTGGGATACATTCACACCACCCAGTGTACTCTGCATACTTAGAAAAAAGAGAAGAGCTTTAAATGTCCTCCACATGCACTATCCATTATACATCTTTCAAGTCTCTATGTTCTTTACCAGCTCCCCTAACAAACAGCATAATTTGTTTCTTCAATTTACATGATACGCCTCAAATTTACACGCTCTCCCTATTTAAGACGAGACAGATGATGTCTATGAAAACTGGATCACGATATGCAAAGGTTATGCTTTGGTACCAATACAGCCGCGATTCAGGCTAAACCAGAATATTGCACACTAGGATTTGCAGACTAAGTAGCCTGTGGATGAGAATTGAAAGTAGCTTTTATCCACGTGGTTGGCCAGTGGGACAGTTTGTCCATGACCGGGTGCACCACCACATGCATGACCAAGGGACATCACTCACAGCCAGCAGCTGCTGCCCTGCAGGGTCTCTGTTGGCAGCCAGAACCTGCCATCTTTGGATAATCATACTTTTCACTATTTAATGCATTAACAAGGCAACTGAAATCAGTACGAATAAAAGAGGGTTTGTGTGCTTTTCGTATGATCGCTTCATCTATCCACAAGGTGTTTTCACTTGCTCATGTCTCCTTTGCGCTGTTACAGCAACCAGCCCAAACGATTCTTCTGGATGTTTGTTCTTGTTTTCCCTCTCCTCTCTCCCTAAAACAGACTCCCCTGTCGTCTCACCCTTCCATACACACCCCCTATCCTCAACTAATATGCTGATTGAGGCTACAATGAAAGGTATTATTTCACCAGAGACTTTACTGCCTTGCATTTGACCTGGTAGATGGCATGACCCTAAGGCTTTATCCTGCCGCCTTCACCGTATCTAGCTTATGAACCTATTTTCATTATAGTTACAGATGACTGAAAAAATAATGACAAGTCAAGGGAAATTTTGCAGCGAAATGGCAAACATTTTTGACTACTTTGCAGCTTTCCATTAACATTTCAGAAACATTCAGCCAATTGGAGAGCAGGTCAAGATATATGTCCTCAATTTTATGGCATGAAAATATCTGCCTGCTTTTTGCCAAAATAATTAAGTTATTTAATGCATTTTACAGCTTTCACAGACCCATGATTTCCAGTTTCACCGACTTCACAGAACAGCTATTAAAGTCTAGTTTTTATAACCTATATCAGCCTCTCAACAGAAGGCATGATTTGTCTCTTTGATTTACATAAAACTTATCAGATTTCCATCATCTCTCTTCAGAGGGAACATTCTGTAGATCTTTCACAAACCAGGGCTAGTAGAAAAGGAAACGTCAATTCATTAAGATAAATTTAAATACTTTTAGAATGAAATTTTGATGGGAGAAAAAAAAAACCACAGTGGAAGGAAGCAGTATTACTTAGTCTGCAATGCTCAGCCGTCCTACTGGAAGCGTCAAAGGCAACTTCAGCACCACCTAAAAGGCCTGAAATAGCTGTAATGCTATGGTTGTTTTCCTCTCCATCTTCAAAGTGAAAGGAGCAAACTAAAGAAGGTGAGCCCCACCGGGGCTGTACGGGCGCAGACCTCACTGGGAAGAGGAGTTACAGCTCTCCCCGTTCCTGGGGCCGACAGCAGAACCTACGCTGAGCACAACGCAGACATACGCAGACCGGCAACCCAACCCAGGCCTGCCGGTTTTCCCATTTTTAAAGATTACTCACTTGTAGAGTCACGCACATTAGTAATTTTCTTTGCGTCCACTGAAGCAGAAACTAACTCAACACAACTCCGGTGAGCCAATTTCTCACAGTTTCTCCTTGCGGAAAGAGTTGATAAACCTGAGCTGCGAGATTGCTGGCGAGCCCCTAAGGCTCTCCATCACACCCGATACCTCCTGATACCTTTATTTGACGATTTGACAAAACAACAACAAGAAGCTGATACTAGAAAGAGAAATTCAATACCAGTGCTCGTGATTTACAAAACGGTCTATTACAGGTTTCACTTGCAGTTTTTCTAGTTGGAGAGATAATACGTAATTCAAGCTCGCCCCCCAGTGGCCTCCATGCCTGCACCAGTACACTATGTTTTGAGGACACTGGTGAGAAGTATTGGGGAGCTAGACGATAGCATACTTAAAAAAACTAGGAGTTACTCAAAGAGAATGAAATGCAGCTGTTACCGTCTATAATATTTTGTTTCCATTTTTAATTAAGATTGAAAGAAGTATACCTTCCAACCAATAAAGTTGTTAATCCTGACAAAATACTGCATTGTTTTTCCTCCTGCATCCAAATGACTACAAATGTTTCAGTGGCTATGCATATATAGTAAGTGAAAACAAAAAAAATAGTTCTCAAACACATCCTGCTGAGGTAAACAACGGTCAGCAAGATCAGCCTGCCTAAAAAAAAAAAAAAAATAGTCCAGATTACTCAATGCTGAGTTTCTGTGATCTTTTCTCAGAAAGTTTCCTACTGAAACTTGCTCACCCTTGCGTGCATAGCTGTCATACTTCATTTATACTTATCCAAAACTGCACACTAATTACTGTGGGTCATACGTGTATAATTAACTTCTCTCCCCTGAAGCAAAAGTAAAGGCCAAGATAAAAAATGTAAGATGAGATGAATACATAGAGTATGTTCATGGTCTGTGCTACATGTAAAGTCAGAATATACCAACTTCTTACCAAGACCTAAGAAGTGTTCTGTAAAAAGCATTTAGTTTTAACAGCATGATACAGAATTTCTCACTGGATCTGTTGGCTAAATCAGTGCTCACCTCCTTTCTAGACTACACTTACACTGCAGCAGGCGTGAAGACATGACAATATAAAGCAGTAAACAGCTGACCATTTCATGAAGGGGTTTAATTTGATTTTTTTTTTCTTTTTTCCCCCTGAAGGAATAAACCAGCATCCAACATGACTGCAACATATTTCAGGCAGCTGCCTTTTGGGGTGGGGATTCATTTCAGCCCGCTAACAGGTAGCTAGCTATCTGGCCTTCCTCTGTATTCAGCAGTGAAAGAGAAGCACCTTCGCAAGCCAATCCCTGGGTCTACCCGAAGAGGGAATAACGTGCCCCAGAGGTGCCAATCCCTCTTCACCGACTACCCAGAGATCCCAGACAGATAGCACAGCCTAGACACCCAGCTGCCAGGGAACCAAGGCTGGCGAGATGGATCCTATGATTACGGCAGGTACAGAAACTCCCTTCATGCTGCTGGAGAGGTACAGCTGCAAAAGCTCTAAATACCAACACCATTTCAGTCTTCAGTGTCTAGTTTTGAGCACCCAAAGTGCACAGCCTGAGATTCGGTGGTGCAGACTATGCAGCGGTGTGTTACCCACAAGCACTGGTCTGCCATGAGATCGCTAATGAATTATAGACTCATCACAAATGTGATTCTTGGTGATTTAAAACGTCACGGCAGAGAAGAGCCTCCTGCGTTTCTGGGCTAGCTTGGGTGTGACGTTGCTGAGGTTGTTCACATCTGGTTTTGTAACTGAGCTCCTTACACGGAGCTTGCTTACACTCCTGCGCTGGTCACCACTCTTGCAGGTTAGAAAAGTGACCTCCCTGTGGTATAAACACGTAAGTGGTATTTTTGGTTCAAACCAAAAAGTCTACCAGTTTCACACCTCTGCTGGGCTCTCTGCCTTCTAATCTGCTACAGCCATATAATGCTCAAAGGGTGAAACAGGCAAGAATAGGGAAACAACTTAGAAAGCAGGGCAAGAAGGAAAGGGACAGAATAGGGTTAGATTGGGATAAAAGAAATAAAACAAGAATGATAGAGAACAAGGTGAAAGGGGAAGGGTATACAGAACATATCGGAAGGGTAGGGATAAAAGACCACATTGAAGATGGGAAAGAACAGGGAAAAGGAAAAAAGAATTAAGACAAGACATGATAAATTAAGAGAGAGGAGAAGACACAAGCATTAATGGGAAGATATGAAGAAACTAGAATAACTGGCCTGGTGGGAAACGTAATGAAATTCCCAGATTACCAGAACATTTCCGCTGTTCAAGGAAGGGACTCTTGCCTTAAAGAAATTGGTTTAGTAGGGGGTATTAGGACGGAGCCTTGTTCAGTATTCCTCTCAACGAAAGTCCTACCAACCAAAAGACATATTGGAAAGAGTGACAGAGATGTGGCCTCATTTGAATTGGAGAAGCCATCGCTTTTTTTTTTTTTTTGTATCTCATACTCTTTAGAGTACATCACAGCACACAAAGCACCAGCAGATTCTCAGCAAAGAACATTTTGCTACATGCTGGATAAACACCAGCTTTTCTCCAAGAGTTACAAGAATGCTTAAGTACATTACAAGTAGAGAGATCAATAAATTTAATTTCAGCAAATCAGCAGCAGAGAAAGGAACAGCATTGAAACTCAGAGCATTCTGTCCACTGCCTTTCTAGCCACCCAAGCGATCCCCTTTTAAATTGGTCTTGATGACTTCAAAGTGCTGCTCCTGAGTTTATCCACAATAAAATTACCGCAGTCACACATCACTGCTTCAGCTACCCTTATATGCCTGTCATGTAGACCAGTAACAGCCCATAAAGTTCATCAGGACAGCACGTATTGATTAAGTGTTCAGTATTATCATCACTGAATGGGACCCAGCTCATCTAAGCAACTCTCTTGCACTCTTGTAGGGACTTAGAGCTACCTATTATCATAAAGTGACCGACTACCCTCTGTAAAGGGGTGTGTGGTAGGTGACTCTGAAAGCCTCCAGAAAGAATTATAGAGCTCTTGAGTTAAGACTTGAACTGAACTGAAGGCATTTGGTGGCACCTAGCATTCAAAGGCTAGATCTGCAAAAGCAAGTAGTGGCTCAATAAGAGCAGGACTGTAGAGTGAAAAAAATGGTGCTGAAGACCCATGTCCACACTATACGCTCTTCTTGAGGGTTTCCCAAGCACTTGCTTGCTGAAGTACAGTAGGTGTGTTCCTGGAGGCCACTTTTCTGTTTAGTTTCATCTGAAAGGAGTCTGGTTTGCGCTGACACCGCTCTTGTGCTGCCAAGTGGGGATGACAGGGAAGCTCACTTCAAAAGCACGCTCTTGATCTGCACCAGAATGCCAATGCTGATGCACTCGTGGACATCTCTGTTATTCAGGTACAGGCCTTTGGCTCTTAGTGTAGGTTGATGAGTTCAGTACCTCCTAAATTAGGCAGAAAGGAACCTGTTGTCTTAACTGTGGTACACAGCACCAGCAAAGTCTTACCTGTGTGTGTCCTCCGGTGAGCCTTCAGGTGGGAACTTTTTGTGTACACTTTGTTGCATCCCTCAAAATCACACCGATGGATGCGCCGC
The DNA here is from genome assembly GCF_028500815.1 of Rissa tridactyla. NCBI lineage: Eukaryota > Metazoa > Chordata > Aves > Charadriiformes > Laridae > Rissa > Rissa tridactyla. The sequence continues at coordinate 47,703,565 of NC_071466.1, forward strand.
TTCCTGGAGTCTGGAGACTCAGACCTTCTCTGACGCCTTGTGCTCTCAATACTGAACGGTGAAATTGAACTGAAAAATGGAACAGAAGCAAAAAATTAAGCAAGAACATGGGGTATATCCTGGGCCCCAAAAGATCAGCAGTAATGTATCGCTATGCCAAAAGTGGCCTTAACAATTAATTAAATATTTCCTTTTCTGCAATGTAGTCCACACCACATATTTGAAACAATTTCTGCTTGAATTAGAGTGTATTTTGCAGTATGAAATAATATAAGTCTTGATTTATAAGAGCTTATTGCCAGAGAAAATGCAACGATCCTTGAAATACCGCTCCAATAATGAAACAGGCTGACTTTATCTGAGCTTTATTTCTACTTTACACATGTCCAGGTCCAAGCTTACTGAACCCTGCTTTCTAAACAACTTTATATATAGCCTCCATAATTTGTCTTTGACAAGTTTAAATGGATAAAAATCCTGAAACCTTTTATGAAAAAGTGTTTCCAGCACCCAGATCTGGACTATGGATCCTCGCATTTGGCCAAACAACTGTTGTTTGCTTGCCCACAGATTGCTAAGAGATTCATATTGCCCTGCAGCAGCGATTTTTTCCATTTACTTATTTAACAGTTCTCAGTCTATCACCTGCAAGTCAATGAGTTTTATTTCCTTTCAGACCACTGATAACTAAAAAAGTTTATTAGCACGTGGCCAGTGAACAATCCCCACAGAAACGCCTATGCTCAGTGAAAGATATTCCCTTTACAGCAACATCCTAAGGACTATCAGTTATCCCAATTTTAAGCAAATAAAAAAGTAATGCGGAATCACGTTGCTTTATTTTATTAGACTTTATTAATAAAGTCTAACACTTGAGCAAAGCCTGCCACAACAATGGTTAGATAAACTTGTGTCATAAACTATGCCAAGATCCAAACCCTCATCAACTCTCATTAATTATACTACCCACGTATAAATCATTATTAATTGATCTCCTTATATACCCCATTATGGTTATACTGCACAGCAGACATATTCACCTACGGTTACGCTAGCCTGTTTAGCTACTTAAAGTACTGGAAGTTTCTGGGGCTTCCTCCACATTCCTATGTTTATTGACATTCAAGGTAGATGATCTAGAGATTCACCAGCCAGCTCTTTTAAACTCTTAAAATGCAAGTTCCCGGTTCTCCTGAAAGAATTTGTGACTGTCAAATGACAATGAATTGGAGGAAAAGAAAGTGAATCTTATCATGAAAAGAAGTAAGCATGAACGTTTGGGGAAGATAAGATACTAAAAAAGGCATTTGAAAGAAGCACCGACGTTGATGCATCTGCTGAGAAGCTCCTACACTATTTAAAAAAATTGGGTACTCTCTTTCTGACACCTTTCTTTTCCTCTTAACACGTTATATTCATATTTCACCTTCAGGCAAAGAGATTTTCCAGATTAATTATTTTTGCCTATAATACAATGTACGTAAACGGGCATGAAGGGAATTTCTGAAATGGAGGAAGAAATGGACAGAGGACCATAACGTTGATATTAACTAGCAAAAAGTAGTCCCCAAGAGAGTAAGATACATCAGTACTTCCACTATGTGACAAGAATACAGATATGTTTAGCTGTCACAGAAATGGCCTAGGAATTGCATTTAAGCATCTGCATCTCAGGGCAAATAAAAGTCTTGGGTTAGATCATTCACTGAGAACGATCTCGCTACTCCAGGTGTTTTTTTTTTTCAAACATCCCACCAACTAAAATAAAAAGCAGACATGTAAATCAAATCTTAAAGCTCAATACTGAAGGTACAAAACCCAGTGCTCGAGACCAGAAAATCTTTATCTTTAAAAATAAATATTTGTGCACCATTTTTGCTGCATGTGATTCACGAGCCGTCTTAAAAGCCTATTTTGCAACAAGGTGTTCAGATCCCTGATAGTACAGCTCGTTTAAATGGGAGGAGGATCAAGCTTATAATGCTGCTGCAATTTCCAGCCCCAAGACATGAACCTTGAGCAGAGTCAGCACCTTGTAAAAAGCTATTTGTCACGTACAAGAAAGTGACCTCAACGCTGGGAACTGTGCTGTGCGTTCCCAGGTATTTACACAGGAGACGGTGGCATAAAGCAGTGCCGCGAAAGTGGCACACGATTAATGTTTGCTGCTTCTTAACCGGATTGTTCCCTCTTTCCAAAAGGCGAAGCATCCCACCTACCCTGCGCCAGAGAAAATAAGAGAATAAGTCACAGAAGGTGCCACGCATTGCCACTGTCCCCTCATGAGCTTCACTGCCATCGCTTGCTCAGCACGCTGAAGAGAACCGTTACCGTCAGCTGGAACCAGCAAACGTAATAACCTCATGCCTTGCCTTCGCAGCAGCGCAGGCTAAATGACAAACTGGCCAGCAGAAGGGACTCATGGCAAGGTAGGAGCCCACCTCCAAGGTGGTCTTCCTCTGCCACTCTAACCCTCGTGGCTCCGGGGGTCTCAGTGGTGCAGACACGCTCACTGGTGGAAAAGGAGCCAGATCATAACTGATATCACCAGCTTTGTTTAAGCTGTGCACAAACGGTCTTGATTTTTTACCTGGAGACATCACAGGAAGCCTTAAAAGGAGCACAGAGATGCTTTTTTGAGCTTCCTGAGGTTAGGCCCTCCCACAGGAACTTTCAGTTGATTTGCTGATGTTCTTTCCCTTGGCTCTTCGCAGTAAAGGGACACCCTTCACTTTCTCAAGCAATTTCTACAAAACACCTGTACAGACTACCTGGAGAAATATTAAAAAAAACCCTAGAAAACAACTCCTCAAAACTGTGTTTTGTGCCTTTTAAAAGCTATGGGCGTTCTGCCAGGTGGCTCTGCTCAGCGCAGGGCTATGGAAACTACTGCTTGATGGCACCATGGTGAACAAAGACTTTGAGAATGAAAATGACCTGGAACTCACAGGTGCTTACTTTTTTAGTGACTTTTTTTTTTCTTTTTGTTTACAGTGTGTTTTAAAATCATGTAAATGAAATTTAGAAATACACACACACACATATATATATATAAACATATCGTAGCAGCCTTTCTTGACTGTTAAGTGGCCCTCGCGGACTGCCCAGAGTGAAGACCTGGAAGCACGTCAGTAGCTGAGAGCTGCCAGGGTGCCCAGAGGAGGAGCTGGCAGTTCTCCTGTTAACAGCCAAGATCTCAGAGAGCCTTTGAGGCTCAAGTTGGGGTTTAGCAACTGCACTGACACCATACGTAACATCCCAGCGGAACTGCAGGATGCGTCAAATTACTGCTGATACATCAAGTCTGAAGGATAAATAAACAAAGAAGAAAACTGAGTTCTGACCTGTCAGCTTGACGTTCATTTATTTGCAGTTAGTTATTTCTAAAAACACTGTAATTTCTCTATTAGTGTAGAAACTGTTACACTAACAGAAATCCTGGGAGGCTGCTGGCTGCCTCCATAAGCAGCTGCAACACCTGTAGTCAGTAGTGCTCATAGGGCGAAATGAATGAAACAGTGTGAGCATTTAGGGTGATTTCCAAAACTTCAGCTGTGTGATTTCCAGATAGAAGTGAAAACATGAATCTCTGCAACTCACACAGGGCCAAGTGCTTGTCTCTCTGATGCAAAAAAAGTCTGCAAAATAAAACAAAGACTGGGGCTTCGCCAGTAGATGGCCATCAAGTTCTCCTGAACGTGATCTGAGCTGCATGCGACAGGGATTATAACAGCCCTGGTAATACGGGATTATTTTTCCTTTCTGTAAATGCTGCCCATGACCTCCTAGGTGTTTTGCCTTCATTATACATGCAACCTACAAAAGGCCCTTGGCATATGCAGTAACACCATTAAAAACACATGTAGCAGGTCTTTTTATACCAATCCTGTGTTTTGTGAGTGATCACAGACTCACAGAATGGTTCAGGTTGGAAGGGACCTTAAAGATCACCTAGTCCCAACCCCCCTGCCATGGGGGACCTCCCACTAGACCAGGTTGCTCAAAGTCCCATCCAGCCTGGCCTTGAACACTTCCAGGGATGGGGCATCCACAACTTCCCTGGGCAACCTGTTCCAGTGCCTCACCACCCTTACAGTAAAGAATTTCTTCCTGATATCCAATCTAAATTTACCCTCTTTCAGTTTGAAGCCGTTACCCCGCGTCCTGTCACTACACTCCCTGATAAACAGTCCCTCCCCATCCTTCCTGTAGGCCCCCTTTAGGTACTGGAAGGTTGCTATAAGGTCTCTTTGGAGCCTTCTCTTCTCCAGGCTGAACAACCCCAACTCTCTCAACCTGTTCTCATAGCAGAGGTGCTCCAGCCCTCTGATATGCCGAGCAGAGCTGCCTGGGGAGCACGGTGTGTTCACTAAAGCTTTCAACTGTGTTCAGCGCTACGACACACCAACAATGTGCCACGTAGTGAGGAGTAGCTGCTCGGTGGCTGCTCCCCACAAACAGCCTGCTCACATGCCCTCACCCCCTGTCAAACATGCAAGGTTACCTTCAGCCACCAAAGTACGATGTTCCTGGTGCTGCCAGCCTCCCAAGCAAGCCAGGCAAGAGCTGGCTGACACAGCGAGCGCGGAGCCGGTGATGTGCAGCTAGCCGACGCTTTGGTCTTTGCCATACCAACCCAAACAGTGTCCCAGTGTTGCGTTTTCGTCCCTGTGATTGACACCTTTACTCTCCCTCGGCCCCTCTGCTGTGAGCTCAGGCTCTTTGGCTACATCTCCTGCCTGCCTCATGCAAAACACACTAATCCAGGGCCAACAGGTACAGGCTTGTGCCCAAAGTCCCCCACACCTTACCATCCATCTCTCCTTTACAGCTTTCAGACTGTACTACCTTCCTCCCTAGCTGGCCCTGTAGTTAAATGAGAGCCCTATAGCTCAAAGTGAAGTTAACATCTGTTTTTAGTACCTTGACAATAGTCCACAGCTGATAAAAACAGATGTTAACTTCACTCTGGGGTGAGACCCAGGCATGTATCAGCTGTGTCCCCTCCACTCTGGCTACCACAAGAAGGAGAACCAGACTGGGCTCGGCCCCGTGCAACATCTGTTCAGCTTGGATGAGGGGCTCAGCAGGCCAGAGCATGCCCCACAAGGTGGGCATAATGACAGCCATGGTCCTCTTGTGTCTCTCAGGCTGTGGACTATCGAAGGATGTGATCTGGCTAAGCTGGCATACCAGGACAGTCTTGCTCCACTTATTTTCCCTTGTGTCAGCACCAGCACTTGTCTGATCCTGCAGTGAGCCAGTCCAGGGACCCACAATGACAAAAAGCCAATTGTGCAAAAAACGACTTGAGCAGCTTGCTTGGTTTTTTTTTGCTGGTTTAGCTCCCTCAACAGCGGAGTCTGCCGAGTACCTGCACTGACACATGGGAGAGGACGGGAACCTGCGGCCAAGGGTGAGGGGAGTGTCAGTAGCCCTTTCAGTGGCAACTAGGTGTGACACCACCAATGTCAAAACTTCAATGGAAATTCAGATTTTGTATGAAGAAATCGAGAATATGGACGTAAGCAATCAACGCAAGGAAAAACTGGAAAATCCAACTTTTGCTCCAAAACAAAGCTTCTTTTTGTGATTCTTGGGTATGCAGAAATAACACACCCAAAGATAAAATGAAAACAAAAGGCTGAAAACAAAACCAGGGAGACATTAAATACTTAGGAAGTGACAATGTGCCTTGGCAATATGGGATAGAACCAATAGGCAAACATTCATGTCTCACCTTTAAGCCAATTTTGGACATCCAGATATTTACTGTTTTACTTTGTTTTTAAAGAGAAAAAAGATATAAATATACAATATTCAAATACACAAATAGCGTATAAATTTAGCAATGTGAATCATTATAAGACATGCAAAGCTTCTGAGCCAGCCTTTCAGTTGTAGTAACTAGAAGTGCAGGCAAAGGATATAAAAGCAGAAGACTAGAATATAACATGTCTGCATCCAGACGGTAACAGCAGTGGAAGAAAATCCTTGGATCTCTAGCATTCGCTTGGCATTCAAAGGGAACCCAGGCTGCGGAAACATCATGGATTTTGGCCACTTAACAACTAGAGCTTTTAGGTGAATATATATGGGCTTTTTAAAATCTTGGCCGGCCCAAAGGATCCAGTGGTGGGACGTCACCCCCCGAGCATGTCAGTCGATCTCACGCAAACCCACGGCAGCTGTGGGTCCTCCTTCGGGCAAAATGGGGCAGTAGCACTGCTGAAGGCTCACGGCACAGCTCCCCGACAAAGACAGTCGCAAGCAGAGAGGACCACGGTCCCAACGCCTTTGCTTGGCTCCACTGGCACATTTCTGAGTCAAGTGAACATGTGCACGGCAGCACGGTGCCCATTCAGGGAGCTAATCTCACTTAAGATAAAGTATCCTCTCTCTGTTAAAACCTTCAAGTTTCAGATGCTAACAGGCATGATATGGGGGCTCTGTGTGCTTTTGAAAAGGGAAACTGAACCACATTTCCTGGTTTCCAGCTCTCAATTACTTTCTTTTGTAGTAGCTTTTCACATAACCTAATTTTATTTTCTGATAGCGTGTATAATGTTACCTCCCCACTCAGGATATTGGTGAAAGTATCCTTACAAACACAACATATTAAACTGTGAAGAAATAAGATACAGATTATTTTTCATTACAGTTTATAAAACTTCACCTAGTATAGCAGTGAGATGCCAAAATCCTACTACATAAAAACACAGTAGTTTTGTCGCTTTAATATGCTTAATAAAGATCAGTGTAATCTCCTGATAAAGTCTTCCCCTCAAATATTTACTTATTGCTTTTTTTTTAATACGAAGTTTCTACTGTCTCCCCTTCACAGATAACCAGATGCACATGCATATATACATACATATTTTTTACTCCTCTTTGATTCTTAGATTCTAATTAATGTTTCATGAAAGGCAAACATCTGCCTTAGGAATGTAAGACATTAAAACATATCAAGCAGTACTTGAGGCGATCATAAAAGGAAAATATGTACTACTCTTTTATTAGCATTAGTTACTTCAATCAGTGTACTCTAAGGTGATGTTATACTGGAAATTACACTTTTTGTCAAGAAAGAAAGGAGGAATTTGGCAGCATATACAAACAGTACACATATTAAATAGGAAAATCACATGGGTAAACAAGACACAGATAAGAGATGATTTGAATACGTTTGGTTCAGAAAGTGCCTGAGCTGAAGATGGTGGGAAATCGCTCCGGGAGCAGAGAGGAGTACGAGCACACTAAGTTTTCCCTGTTAGGATCTGTCCTAGATGTCTGCTTCTGGCTCCTGTTGGAGGCAGAGCCCAGGCAAGAGGATCCTCAGCTCTGGCTCCGTACGGCCATTCCTGGGCTCTTACATCCCTATCCCAGGCAGTCAGAAAACAAAATACCCTGCACATCTCTGACCACGATTTTATCTGCAGCATTTATTCCCACTGAGAACAGTTAAAGTTGAACTGTTGAGCTGCCTCGCAATACCCGAGTGTGTTACAACATCTCTCCAGCTGTGGTGGAACCAATAGCGTGACTATACATGAAACAAACTTCTGGCAGTGGGAAAGAGCTTTGGGGTCTACTAGGAAAAGCACCAATGTGAACCATGGCATGCCTTACCAAAATTATCCATCACCTCTGTTATCAGCTGGGTTAACCTGAGACATGAGAATGAGACAATTCCCTGATCCTCCTGAGCCGTGTTCATGCTGTGGGATCTGGGAGCACTTTCCAGCTCCTAGGGCAGTGCTGTCCTGGGGTGTATTCCAGCTCCGCTCTGGGCTGAGGCCCGAGCACACACCACGTTCTCCTCTTTCATGCTGTTCCTGTGTGCTGGATTTCTGAGGAAAGGAAGCTGGGCCAGAAAGTATCTACGACATGCTCCAGCATGTCCCCCAGATCTGATTACCGGATGACTGGGACTGCAAAGCACACTGCTGATAGAGAAAACCTATCGATTAAGCCTATGATGAATCACAGAATGATAGAATCATCAAATGGTTTAGGTTGGAAGGGACCTTAAAGATCATCTAGTTCCAGCCCCCCTGCCATGGGCAGGTACAACTCCCACTAGACCAGCTTGCTCAAACAACTCTGAAATGCCACTAAAAAAACCCACACCAAAACTTTCCATCTATTTTACCCTTATCATTAACTATGAAAATTTTATCTTAGAGACTTACTGTGTAAAAGCACAAAGGAATTACATGTTAACTATCATTGCCTACATAATTAAAATGTTTATTCCTGGTTTTAGGAAAGTTCCCGGCCGTATGACAACGTGCACCACCTGCAGATCCTGCCCTAAGAACGAGAAACTGGGCCAGCCTCTCAGCAGAGACAAACTTATTCCTGCATGACTACATCCAGCCGTAGCCAAGCTTAGGCAACAGCAGCTCCTGGACCAGTGACACCCCTACCCCTACCAACTACTGGGCTGCTGCTTAACAAAGATGAATTTCACGTTTCTCCTAACATGGCAGGACATACAAAGTTTGTTTCTACCTGTAAAAGTTTTAGAAACGTTTGACAGTAAGGCGATGATGTTTTACACATAGACAAAATAGTTCCAGTAGTTTTAAATAAAATTCCACTTCATTGCTCTCTGTCTTCCCCTTGGTTTGCACGCTTGGCCTTAGGTTTTGCCATCGATTTTGAGGTGACAAATGACAGCAGTCATTTAAATCTGTTTAGGAGATATTTTTTTCTAACACATGCAACATCCAAAAGATGCACAGCCACATGATCAACAATTCCAGCTCTTTGGGAGAGCTGAACATGGTGCGAAGACTGCTCTGGATGCTGAAGTCCATGCTAACAACTCCTTTGGTAACACATCACACTACCATGGAATGGAGAGCAATAGAAAGACTCAACTGGGGAGGGAGCTGTGAAGGTCATCTGCTCCAATCTGCTGCTCAGCAGGGTTAACTTCAGAGCTAGATCACATTGCCCATGGCCTTGTCCTGTTGAAGTCTGAAAATGTTCAAAGATGGAAAAAAACCGCATGTCTCTGGGCAACATGTTCCAGTGCTCAGCCACGCTCATGTTCTAAAGGGAGTTTCCAATGAATGCTTGCTTTTTCTAACTAGTTCCTATGTAAATGTTTATATTTATAAATACACATATCTACATAAAAGACAACTGAGTCTTTTGACTCATGAGCTAATGCAAGCCTGAATTTATTTCTTTTTTAGAAAAAAATATAGCTTGCTTTGCTTTAGCCCAGTGTTCTTCCAAGCTGAAGTGAAAAACCACAAAACCTCAAGCAGTGGGGAAAATGTATCTTCACAATGAACTTGCAGGTGCAATAAAGTGCGTGAGCAAAGGTCTGTTCTTTGGATCTGAAGACAAAGCATTGTACATCTTCCCGAAAGCAGGAATAGCTCCTGAAATCCTGTGTGCCGAACGTGTTTAATGCATGCTAGTTCAGGCCTGGGAGCTGAACCTGGTCTAGTAGAGAAAAGAGTATCTTATTTCGTCCCCTCCTTTCAGAGCTGGCTGAACAGCAGTGATCATTCACAGGATCTCTAACGCACCAGCCGTCCTAACACTCCTTCCAGACGGAGGCTGCATCAATGCCGAGTCTGTTCTTTCTTTTTTGTCCCCTTCTAAACAGAGCAGAAAACTGGGTAACCGAGCACCTCCAACTCAGATTTGAGAGCACAGGGCCCTGCTTTTACCTTTCAAGTTCCCTTCTGATTCATACTTTTCCTTCATGTTTTCCTGGCAACACATAGGGCAAACAACCTACAGCAATACCGGTATTCTCAGCAGAGGAAATTAAAAAAAAAGTGAAATAAAGACTACTCTGTTGGGAGACATGGGCTGAGCTGAAATTTCCAGCAGGGAAATTAGATGAGTTTTCACCTTTGTTCCGGTTACTTGCAGAAACAGCGTAGATGCTCCACTTTCCAGTGTAGGACTCCCTGCACGCTGTACCTTGCTCTCCAGATTTCACTTTCTTCTCATAGCTCTAATCCCGATTTCTCACACCTGTGCAGCACAGTAGTCAGTCCCAACATCTGTACAATGACGACTCTCACCTGTGCATCCACCTCCTCTTGTTGGTCAGACTAACAAATGTGGAACTGATCACCACGCTGGTGACTAAAAATTCTCTCTTGTGTATCCTCAGCTGACAAAATTGTCAGGTAAGGTCTTGCCAGGTCAGTGACATTAAATGAGGACATTGCGTCTACTGGGACTGAAGCTCATGGTATGACCTTTTCTTCCTTCCTGTTCATAACACTTATTATCGATATGTTAAACATCTCATCACCCTGGATACCTGTGTATAATGAAATTATGGGTGGTCATCTGTCATGCTCTGTGCCATCAAGCAGATTTTGTAACTACTAAATAGTTGACTCCATTTGAAGTGTACACACTGGTGCTCACATATCTAAAGATAACCTGCCACCCCCAACAGAATGTCATCTCAAAAAAACAATTTTGTATGCCACACAGCCCTCTACAGGCTCCTGCCACTGAGAATATATAGATGAGAATTCATCTATTGCAGAGATATAACAAGTGTCATACCTCTAGGAGAAAAGGGACTAAATAATTTAATTCATTTGGGGACAAAAATGTTACTGAGCACAATATCAGGGATCTAGGTTTCTTTTTCTAAAAGTACTTTCTAATTGATAAAGTTTGAGATTTATGTGGGTTTTTTTTTCCTTCCAGAGCACCCTCTCCTATCAAAAAGAATTTTTTATAAAAGAAGATAAGAAAATATTCCATAAATCAAAATTGTTACTACACCCCAGAGGCCATACAGATTGTGTTACCATGCAGTTTTGTTAACAATGAGGAATCCTGATGTATTTATGTTATACAAGAAGCTTTTCTATTCAATATGCTAACTTGTACCTGTCTTTACAGCCATAGAATCACAGACTCATAGAATCATAGAATCATTTAGGTTGGAAAAGACCCTTGGGACCATTGAGTCCAACCATCAATGCCATTGCCATCCAATCATCGCCATGCATGTCGATGAAGCATCTCTCCCTTTAGATTGCAAGATCCTTGCTACACCTTTTTTGCTGGTTTGTGTTTGCAAAGCAAAATAAGTACATTGAGGTCCAAATCCATGAACAGAGTACTAATACACTACTGCAATACAAAGAAACCCCACTACCTCTGCTTGCATGTGTGGTTTTCCACACCTATTTATATTATAGCATCCCCTGAAAACCCAGCAATGTTCTGGGCTTCACTGCGTCCAGTACTCAGCCTCCTTTCCTGGGGACTGCCATTTCTTTTCTCTTCCTGCCCTTTATTTTCCTTCCCTCTTTCCCCAGACCTGCTGCCACCTCCCCATCTGGGAACTGCCCCTCTAGAGAATCACAGGGACAGTTTTTGTCACCAAGTTAGATATTCACACAGGCAGAAACGTACGTAGTTGCAGTTTCACTGTGTTTGCTAGTATCTGAAAGATTTCTAGTGATTTCATCTGCACGTTGGCATAGAGGGCGTCCCTGAAAGTTCAGGAAATCACTCGGCCATACAATTTCTGAAAAAGAGGAACCTATGACTACCATCTATGAGCTGGAAGAGTTACTCAATCTTTTTACTGGCCTTGCACAGATCGGTTGGACCATGTGGGCAACCATTCCTCTTCTTCTCTCTATCATTGAAATCAATCCGATTTCTACCCAGTGAATACTCAGTCTGCACACTCTTGAGTAACTGCGGGTCCTTCCACTTGTAATTAATTAGGCAACAGAGCACTTATCTACTTTTCACACATACCAATAAGGCAATTTTCAACAATTCCTTGTTTATCATTACACCAGTTCAGCAGTCAGAAAGATACCCAGCTTGGACGTGGGCCCTGGAGAAGTCTAGCAAAGCTGCCATTTAGAGTCAAACAAGTCGAGTCAAACATACACTCACCTAATAGAAAGAGGAAATCGGAGTATTGTGGTTTTCATGAATTGGCCCCCTTACCAAGGCAGCACTGCGTTTGTGATCTCAAGTGCTCATGGGCAGGGCAAGGTTTAAGAGAAGAATTTCTTCTGTAGGCAGACTTCATATAGCCATAAGGCAGTTTTGTACTAAGAAATCTAAGGATAAACATCTTTAACAGATCTGTTTCTCACATTAGAAATTGTTGCATTGTTTCCATTGCTCCTATTCCTATTCTTCAGCATAAATACCCCATAACTTTTTCAAGAGCATTGGTTAGGCTGGTGGCTAAGCAGCTCCACTCGTCTGGGCTCCACTGGGTTGAGTTGGCTGGATGGGCTTGCTCTCATGCTCCTCCACTTCAACAACCAGGTGGCCCTATTTCCTGGTCAGGAAAAAGTCCAGACACCTTTAGGATGGCAATATTCTTCTTTAGAAAGGCAAGAACAAAATTCTGAGGGCTTTTTGCTGTCAAAATAAAGGGTCAAGATTTCACCCTATCTGTGCTCCAGCCCCACTAAGGTAAAATCAGACTGAGGACTTGGCTGGCTGTATTAACTATCACTTTGTATGTGAATTTACAGGAAAGTTCTCATGCAAGGATTTAAATTGGGTAAGATTTAAATTAAGTAGCCTCTTCAGGTTTTTTGAAATGTACCACAATGTGTTCTCCTGATAAAAAATGTTTTCCCACTGGCTAAAGGGCGTATGTCTCCCTATGGGATGTCAAGTATTCAATTATTTGAGGGAAATTATTCTGCTATTTCCAACAGACATTGAATGTTTTGTTCAGAAAAGGATAAAAACGTACAAAGTTGAACAAGCTTTGCAACTGTCAGATTTTTGACCCAGCCCTTCCCTAAACACTAGCAACAGGTAAAACTGCATGTTTTGCAGGCTTTATGAAATAAATTTTATTTACGTTCCTCCCACAAGAATTATTTAGATAAATACTTAAAAACAATGGTGCCTAATGAAAGAAAGAGTCCACAGTCATATAGTATTGTAGTTAAATGAACACTTTTTCCCAGGTGGTTAAATAGCCACCATTATCAGATTAGCACACTATCCCTTTCACTCAAAAATGTCTCAGGGAGGAGGGAAGGAACTCTGTTTCCATCCACAGAGAAACATCACCCAGTCACCAGTGGGATTTCTTGCAGATGCCTTAGAAACACATATCAGACCTGCTTCATCTGCCTGATACTCCTTGTCCGATTTAGTGCTAAAGAATATTTCTATGGCCTGGTTATTACTTGCCATATTTATTTTTTACACTACCTCCACAAAGATTTACTTTCACACTTGGAACCACATTCACATTACAAAGGAAACCTTGCAAAGAAGCGAAGTGGATCTGTCTAGCTGCTCTCTCTGAACCTGCTGCATCCCTCCCGACTGCGTCTCCTACAACGCTGAGAATCAAGGGATGGTAATAATGGGCCACTCCGTTCACCTTGCTAATTTATGCGCGTTGCTCATTAGCGCTCTGCCAAGCGTAGTTTTTAAGTCCCGAAGGTAGGTCAACAGATCTGAGTGGCTAGAAGAGAGTGCTCTGAATTTCAAGCATCTTAAATGTGTGGTCAGGAGCACCGGTCTAGGATCCAGTTGTCCCTTGCTTTGCCACAGGTTTCCTGCATATATTAGCCCAAAGCCAATTGTGCTCACCCAGGATCCAGTTAATTTGTATCTGGAATTTCTACTGCTTCCCTGAAAGCACCAGGCTCCCAAATAACATAAATCCACATCAGGACTTCTTTAGATGTACTTTTAAAATTTCCTTTTTGGAAAATAAAAACAAAAACAAATCCCCCCCACCTACTTCTGGATATGTTCCTCTCCCTAATCTGTTAAAATCTCTGCTTGTTTACTATCTGAGATCTTAGAAACAGTATCAGTCACCAAATAAAGCACCAACTAGTACTGCCAATATAGTAATGAAGAACAACTGGCGTGCTTACGCTCAAGCTTTGACTGGAGAAATCAGTCTGTTAAAATCTAGCAAAACTCAACCCTGCACATATGTTGTTTTGTTTTGTTTTGTAAATGGGATGGAACATACCAGAACTTTAAAGATCAAAAAAACCCCATAATTTCGTAAAACATTTGGAGCCTTCACATGTAGTAAAAAGGGATAATTATCAAAGCATTTTGCTGTCACAATTGTTCATTTGGAAGAGGCACAGAAAAAAAACCCAAATCCAAATCCAAAACTCCCGGCACGACAGAATGATATTGCTGTAACTACAGCAAGTAAGAAGAAGTGTTAGGCAGGTGCAAGGAGACATCAGAGCGGCATTCGGCACAAGGTCAGACAAGACAACCGTGACCATCACAAGCAACTGCCTGAATAAGACAAGCTCAACATCCCACCTTGCAAATGGGGTCCCGTGCCCCACGTGCACCACGGAGCCGCCTGTCCCTTTGGGGAGGCATCCCGGCCGACACCGTCCGGGAGGTGCGGGAGGAGCTCAAGGCACCTCATGACACCCACCCAGAGGTGAGGAAACACATTTGGGGAGGCAGGGGGAGGCGGGGAGAAAGAGAGAGCAGGGCTCTTCCCTCCCGCCGCAGTTCTCATTTCTTTGCCCTCTTACATTCCTTTACCCCATATGGGAGGGATGGAGGGTGAAAGACTGTCATCGCAGACTGAAATTGAGTTTAACACAAGATCACAAGTTGGACGCATAAAACCCAACTTGATGTGCCCGTCTCCATTTTTTCCAGAAATATTGCTGTAGGGAAACCCGTTCACTTCAATTACACCCCTGAATTCTCTTTGGAAACTCCCATTTCCAAGTCTACCTCTTCCCCATCTGCCTAGATAACTGGAGGTCCGTTCTGAGTTTCATATTAGTTGTAACAGCAGCCACAAAATCCACTTCTCATTTAAGTCTCACATTTGGCCACCCAAATGCAACCCAGTTTTTTCATAGAATCATAGAATCATAGAATTGCTGAGGTTGGAAGGGACCTTTAAGATCATCGAGTCCAACCTTTAACCTACCCTGACAAAAGCCACTTCTAAACCATGTCCCTAAGTGCTCCATCTACCCTTTTTTTAAACACCTCCAGGGATGGTGAATCCACCACCTCCCTGGGCAGCCTATTCCAATGTTTAATAACCCTTTCAGTGAAAAAATGTTTCCTAATATCCAATCTAAACCTCCCCTGACGTAACTTGAACCCGTTTCCTCTCGTCCTGTCACTTGTCACCAGGGAGAAGAGGTCAGCCCCCATCTCTCTACAACCTCCTTTCAGGTAGTTGTAGAGGGTGATGAGGTCTCCCCTCAGCCTCCTCTTCTCCAGGCTAAACAACCCCAGCTCCCTCAGTCGTTCTTCATAAGGTTTGTCCTCCAGACCCCTCACCAGCTTTGTAGCCCTTCTCTGGACATGCTCCAACACCTCAATGTCCCTCTTGTAGCGAGGGGCCCAAAACTGAACGCAGTACTCGAGGTGGGGCCTCACCAGTGCCGAGTACAGGGGGATGATCACTTCCCTAGTCCGGCTCACCACACTATTCCTGATACAGGCTAGGATGCTGTTGGCCTTCTTGGCCACCTGGGCACACTGCTGGCTCATATTCAGCCGGCTATCAACAAACAGCCCCAAGTCCTTTTCTGTCGGGCTGCTTTCGAGCCACTCTGCCCCAATCCTGTAGCGCTGCATGGGGTTGTTGTGACCCAAGTGCAGGACCCGGCACTTGGCCTTGTTGAACCTCATACCATTGGTCTCAGCCCATTGGTCCAGCCTGTCCAGATCCCTCTGCAGAGCCAACCTACCCTCAAGCAGATCAACACGCCCGCCCAGTTTAGTGTCCTCTGCGAACTTACTGAGGGTGCATTCGATCTCTTCATCCAGATCATTGATAAAGATATTAAAGAGAACCGGCCCCATTTTTCAAAAATGGAGGTAGAATACTGATATAATGGATTTTTAACAGTGAGAACGTTAATTAAATGTGACGTAGAAGCATCCTGTGGCATGATCAAGTCCCTCTCCTGGCATACAGGAGGTAGGTAGAGAGCATCTGACGTTCCTTTCAGCGGCCAGTCCAGCCCAAACCACGACAATGTGGGTATACCCACCCCACTGCTCACCCCCGCAGCAGGGATACCCACCCCGCTGCTCACCCCGCAGCTGACACAGAATAAAGCTGTAGTGCTTCTGACAATGCATTTGTTTCAGGCAGCATTAAAAGGCATTCGCCGGCCAGTTATTTCTTGCTCTTGTTACGGTCTTTCCTACAAAAATGAGATGTCGGAATTTCAATGTGTTTTGTGTTCAGTAAATGATAGTCGTTTTCAAAACATCTTTAACCTTTTCAGCAGCTGGCGGCCTGGCAGGCGGACCTCTAGCATCTTCTCTTACTAAGAGTCCGATAAACCTCTTCTGCAGAAGGCAAGGCAGGCAGAGAGACAGTATGTAAAATTACAGACTATCAGTCAAAGTGGCAGCACATACTGCACTGCTCTCTATTTAACATTGGGATGTTAAATCCTACCATCTCATTGCTGTGACAAAAAATTGAGCAACAACAAAAAATGGCCCTGTATTCGTCTATTTTTGTGACAAGCTGCTTTCATTTCAGTCTGTGGAGTTCAAAGAGCAGAGACGGAGTTTACACACTCATGCCATGGGTGAGCTTCTTTTTCTGAAGGGCTGAAGCCTAACTCTTCCCATCCGAGAGCACTGGATTTAAAAGCCATTTTGAAGGATGACACTATTACGAAGTCTCACACTATTTTAGAGTCCATCTTACTCAATAATACCATTTGAAAATATACCTAAATTAAATGCACAGCTTCTCATTAAAGCAATGTGCTATGTTCAAACAGTTAGTGAAGATCAGGAAAGGAGGGTAACATGGCTCGGGGCTCCAGAGGGCAGCAAGTGATTTCCAGGGTATCCTTAGTCCCATCCCTTGCTCTTTTTGTCATTTAGTTCCCAACTTGAAAAGTTTGGGGATACGACCCTTCCTCCTCCTCTCCCTCTTCCTCCCACCACCTTAGTTAGGTCCATCATCTTTTGGGGAAGCGGCTGAATCGCACGCCTACATGAATACAGCAGCAAGGGCGCTCCAACTCCACCCACGCTTTTCAGGCAGAAAAGTAAATGGTAGCACTGAACGGAACTAACAAATTCTGAAAGTACATAGTATTAAAGATCAAAACATAATCTCTCCTCATTTCTCACTCTGCTAGCAGTCAGTAAATGCCCCTTACTGTTTGCTATGATGTTCAGAGAGAGTGTTTCATCCTTATTCTAGGTGAATATGGTTAGGAAGAAATCCTTACTGATGCTATACGGTGATCATGCCTATGGTCCTACTGCATACTTCCACATCACACACACATCGCCAGGCACAATGCGAGCCAAATACTGGTAGAAGATTTATAAAAGATCTCTTAGAGAAAATGTTAGGTTTTCTTTTTCTGAAGTACTGATTAAAAAATCCTGGAGTAAAACAGGTTTGTGATCAGACTGCTTCTGCCCTGCTGGCAAACCTGCCAGAAACTGCAGGCTCCCAGCTCTGCGACAAGAGAACCATTATCGGCCAAATGCTCGCAGGAACACGAAGCTTCCACTTCATGTTCTGGCAAACGTCCCTGCGAAAGGTGGTGCTGTGATTTATGTGCCATTCAATGTTGTTTTCAAGACATTCACTAAACTGAAGAAGCACCATTAGAATATGTCAAGCACACGTCAAAACCCATCTAAATCAACAGGGGCTGAAAATATATCATGTGCTTGACATACAATAATTGACATGTCATATTATATTCGACATTTCAAGGACAGTAGTGCCCATTTAAATGGAGACACAGCAATACAAATATTTCTTTTACTTGAGCTAACCAAAATCTAACAGGGCATCTTGGTGAAGAGCTGTTCAGCAAATATTTGGGGAAAAAAAGAATTATTTGAAAAGAGTAAAATCTCTAATGGCTCAAATTATGAAATGCAGAAGAGCCAATTTACAAGAAAGTAACTCTACTAACACGCCACTATCTCGGGGGGAAATTCCGGTCACACTGGCTAACAACCTCCTACTGATTTCCATGGAGCCATAATTCCACCCATCCCTCCCTACTCCCTCTGCAGCCCTGCCTGGGTTCAGGCCTACAACTAACACTGCCCAGACTATCAGCATGACAACTAATACAGAAATATGGATTAACACGACAGCACACAGCATGAGTCACGCTCTTTTCCCCTGCACAGACAAGACAAATTGCAATGCAGCAGAATTTTGAATTACGTATGCTTCACCTGACACCTCATCCTTTCTCCTGGAGGCAACTGCATGGGGACATCACCAGTAATAACAAAGGTCCTATGGGATGTGTTGACAGGAGAAAGGGGGAGGTAGTATAAGCCATTCCAAGAAGAAGCAGCAGCCACACAAACTACACCTTATAGCAGGACTGGGAGATTCCCCCAAATTTAACACCCAACAAATTGAGAGCCCACTGTCATACTGTCTTCTGGTTCCCACTCATAAAGGATCCTTGGGCTTTTTTTGCTTTATTTAAATATTTTGAAGGTTTTTTTCCATCATATGTTGTCAGGCAAAGGAAAGGTGCTGGCAGAAAGATTTTAAACTGAGGGTTACATAGATTAAATTAATCTACTGCCGCTGGTTTTACCTAATACTTTCAGCTACAGTTTTAATTCTTTCTTATTCCACCTTCTCTTCTCTACATTTCCAAGTCATGATGCTACACTCCCCTGAACTCCTGTTTAGTCAAGCCATACGTATTTAACTCTCATACTCTGTTCTCTTAGCTATTCCCGCCAGCAATCTAAGCCGTTCGCTGCTCCTTTCAGGTCTTGTTCAGATTTGTAAATGTACCGAATGCAGCACAGTTCCCTGAAATAATGCTGTGTTCTCAGCAAAGAAGCACGACAAGAGCATTTGCAGGATGAGACCCATGTGCTGAACGTGCAATCTAATGACGTTACGCCGTGTGGATGCCATATACGTAAAGCCATTGTAAATGAGGGTGGGTGGAACTGCCAGCATAAAGAACAAAGCAAGCATGCAAAAATCTAAAAAACAGGTAAATACCTGCTGTGCAGAATATTCTTCCACTCCACATTTTCTTCCACATAAAACTCTACTTCAAAGAACGCAATGAATTCATTAATGACTAAATGCCCAATCTGTCAGAGAATACAAGCAAATTGATCTACCTTTTTTTTGAAACCCAGATCCTGCTCATGAATTCTGAGATGCTTACGCCCAAATAAGAAAGTAAACAGAAATATTGTGTTAGTTTAAAGCTCTATTAAATCAGAAGAGGGAAAAGGAGATTGCAGGAGGTAATCATGTTAGACCACCAAGCAGAGAATTTTAATCCCCCCCAAAACCCTCAAAAAGTTTGTGGTGAATCTTCTTAATTGCAGTAACTACAAAGAAAAATAGTATGAGTAATCTCTCGTAAGTCTCATTCTCCATTCAGAGCTGTGGAGAACTGAGCAAGGTAGAGAGAAAGATACCGGTGCCAGGGTTTCATTTCAGACCTCAGAATTAAATACAGAGATAAAATAGTTCAAAGAAGATGGAGGAAAAAAGAGTTTGCGGACTTTGTGAATTTAACAACTTCTTAACAGTTGTGTCTAGGCTGCAATAACAAGACAAGAGCATACTGGGGGAAAATGGAAAAAGGCAAAACTACTAACAAATGTGAAATTATTTTCAAGACTTGGAATAGGATAATTCAAAGAACTGAGAACAAAAAAGGAAGAGTAAAACTATAAAGCGCTTTTTGACAGCCTCCTTCTTAAAAAGTGGCTGAGCAGATTTATCAAAGTGTGTGAAATGTTTGATCCTAAGCTGAACTTCCATGAAAACAGAATCATATTCCTTTCTGTTGGGAGGTCAGAGAAACGCTGCCGGAGCCAAGGAGAAGGACAAAGAGCATTTTCCAATTTTAAATTAGGGGGTGCTGCATGTATAGACACAAACGTCTCTACACGTGTAGCTAAAAGGCTGTTCCCAAACACAAAGTGTGTTTACGCATTTAATTGACTAAAACCAAGACATCAAAATCTGAATAGCTGAAAATTAAAATAGTATCAAATGACAAAAGTGAGGAGGCGGCTAATTGAAACATAGTCTTTTGTATAGAAAATGGAAATACTTAAACTTACTTAAAATGTTTTTGCTAATTAACAGTTATATCAAGGCTCTGGAAGTAGGATGCACCAGTGATGAAAAGACATAAGGATGCTGTAATGGCAATAGGTATCTATTCCGAAAGCACATCTAGCACCAAATATTAAGGCACAATATTTTGCGCTTGTGTATGCCACGCTGAGCCCAGCCCGGCTCCGCTCCACCTGATGGTCATCCTCCTTCCCCTGCCCCCATCTGCAACCCACCAAGGGGAATGAGGCCATTCCACCACCCTGCAAGCCATGCATCAGGGTCGGGACGCTCACGCAGATTCAAGCTGATGCAGTCTGTTACCCTTTCTGCATCAAACACCATACTTCTGCTCCTTCAAGCATGCAATGGGATTTCTAACGCCTTCGGACTGGACGGGACGAGCTGCTCTATGCAGAGGCTGTGCTGTGAGGCAGCCTGCTTCACGGTCCTAACGAAGATATGAGAGTGGGAGCTGCTGCTTGCCCCAGAATAGGAGATCAGAGGTACCTGGTCTCACCAACAGTGTTTGCGTGTTCCTGAAAACTCAGACTTTGGTGGGGTGCTGCCTTGCTGGGAGAGAGGAGACTGGCCTTGCACAAGAGAGGTTTTCCTCCCAGAAGGACCCGTTGCCGGTTCTTCCTGTGGGACTGCGAAAATGGGCAATCAGGGGCAGAAAGAGCAGCAAAGGAGGCCCAGACAAGTGAGGGTACCAAATGTGACACAGGACTACAGGTGTCTAACGCTGTCCCAGTTTAAGTTACTACAAGCCTTCAAGTCATCCAGACTAAGGTCATGAATTCTAATTTCTAATTGTAATTAGAAAAGGGGAAAAGTGTAAAACAGATAAACAAGCAAACAGTTCTTATTTGTGATTTCTAAGTCCAAAGTCACAGCCTTACTCCAATCAACTCTCCACTGGATCTCCTTCTTCTGCCTGCTCTGCTCCCAGCATGCTACCTGGTCTGAGTGCTAACTTCCCAGTATGGTGTTACACAAGGGACCGACAGGCTGGAGGTGGAGAAACGTCTGAGGGAAAGAAGACATGGGAGATGAGACACCCTGCGACACCGCAGTGGGAATAGCTCCTCTGCAACTGCCCTTCTACACCCAGGTTGCTTTTCTATCTATATTCCCAGGATACTCTGCAAGCCCTTGCAAAGAAGAATGCAATCAACTTGGAAAATATTGAGCTGACTTTTTAAATCAAGCAAAAACAAACAAAAAGATGCTTGTCAGTTAACAAGTCCTAATACAGATTGCAATTTTGATAGCATCTTTGCATGTACTCTTCTAAATCCAGTTTGTTTTCAGTGCAACTACTTGCAGGAATACAGCCAGGAAATGGC
This sequence comes from Rissa tridactyla, assembly GCF_028500815.1. NCBI lineage: Eukaryota > Metazoa > Chordata > Aves > Charadriiformes > Laridae > Rissa > Rissa tridactyla. The sequence goes on from NC_071466.1 coordinate 47,724,994, forward strand.
AGAAAAGGGTTTAAAATTCAGGTCAAGTTGGTCGGAAAGTTAAGGAGAGGCCATGTCACTCCAAAAATATAATTAATTTTTAAAGTCTGAAAACAAAGCAGGATGCCAGAGTCACTTGTTCATGTTTGGAAGCTATCTTAAAAAGGTACTTGCTTATGCTATAAAAATGGAGAATTTAAAAAAGGAAACATATTTTTATTCAATAAGTAATTTGTTGTCCTTCTAAATCTCTCCAGGGTTTGAACTCATGAAAACCGAGTAATCTGTTTTCTGTCGTTCTCTCTGCAGAGAAAGCTTAGCTTCTAAGCAGCTTGGTTACCTTCTACACACAAAGTTTTTCAGGTTGATCTTCACCTGGACCTGAGCAAAGCCTTTGACACTGTCCCGCATGACATCCTGGTCTCCAAGCTGATAAAATATGGGTTTGATGGACTGACAATTCAGTGGATAAAGAACTGGCTTGATGGCCGCACCCAAAGAGTGGCTGTCAATGGGTCCATGTCCAAGTGGAGGCCAGTGACAAGTGGAGCCCCTCAAGGATCAGTACCGGGACCGGTCTTGTTTAACATCATTGTCAGCGACATGGACAGTGGGATTGAGTGCACCCTCAGCAAGTTTGCCGACGATACCAAGCTGTGTGGGGCGGCTGACACGCTGGAGGGAAGGGATGCCATCCAGAGGGACCTTGACAGGCTGGAGAGGTGGGCCCATGTCAACCTCGTGAAGTTCAAAAAGACCAAGTGGAAGGTCCTCCATCTGGGTTGGGGCAATCCCAAGCACCGATATAGGCTGGGCAGTGACTGGCTTGAGAGCAGTCCTGAAGAAAAGGACTTGGGGGTGCTGGTGGACGAGAGGCTCAACATGAGCCATCAGTGTGCACTAACAGCCCAGAAAGCCAACCGTATCCTGGGCTGCATCAGGAGAAGCGTGGCCAGCAGGTCAAGGGAGGTGATTCTCCCCCTCTACTCCACTTTCATGAGACCCCACCTGGAGTACTGCGTCCAGTTCTGGAGCCTCTACTACAAGAGAGATATGGACGTGCTGGAACGTGTCCAGAGAAGGGCCACGAGGATGATCAGAAGGCTGGAGCACCTCTCCTATGAGAACAGACTGAGAGAGCTGGGGTTGTTCAGTCTGGAGAAAAGAAGGCTCCGAGGAGACCTTAGAGTGGCCTACCAGTACCTTAAGGGGGCCTACAAGAAAGCTGCTGAGGGACTTTTTAGGATGTCGGGTAACGGTAGGACTGGAGGGAATGGATTAAAACTAGAGATGGGACAATTCAGACTGGATGTTAGGAAGAAGTTCTTCACCATGAGGGTGGTGAGACACTGGAACAGGTTGCCCAGAGAGGTGGTGGAAGCCCCATCCCTGGAAGTTTTTAAGGCCAGGCTGGACGGGGCTCTGAGCAGCCTGATCTAGTGGGAGACATCCTGGCCCATGGCAGGGGGGTTGGAACTAGATGATCTTTAAGGTCCCTTCCAACCCTAACCGTTCTATGATTCTACGATTCACATCACACAGTTTGTGCTCCAAATTAGTATTTTAAAGAAAGATCAAAACCCCTCTACAGCTTGACTGTCAGGTGAAGTTTGGGATTTAACAACATTATATTATAAAATTAAATTTTTTTTAAAAGGTGGAAAAAAGTAAAAATTACATCTTGATGCTTAATATTACAGCATATCCTAACGATATCATAGATATGACTGAAAATTGCATCATATTGAGCACCACATTGAAGGGAATGCTTTCAGACTCAGTTATTTGTGCCCAACTTCGCTGCAACTTTCTGTTGTCTCCTCTAAACGTGTACTTACCTGTAAATTGTTGTCCTCCTTTTAGCACTGTCTATGTTATTTCTCAATTTTTATATGTAATCAGAAAATTTTAATCAGAATGAATATACCTAGATAATCTGTACACAAAAAAGTGCTTAGTAAAAATACAAAATACTTTTAGAAGTTCCCATTATTCCCACTGAAATGAAAAGCAAAGAAAGCAATTCTATTGCTCTGAGGGGTTTTCCTCTACCACCGTTTTCACATACGCATTAATTGAATGCCACCCCTAAAAATGCAATCAGTGTTAAGTCTCGACTGTAGATGGCAGCAGCCTCCTTCAGTTTTTAGTTTTCTCCTTCCTTAGTTTCTTGGTCTTTGTTCCTTAACCCTCCAAATAATTCTATACTCCCTTCTCTTCCCCCAAAATAACAATTTCAGTGCTCCAAGCTGCACAGTTTGGGGAAGATGACTGTAAGGCATTTTCACTAGAAGAAATCAGGCCACTCCTGCAGCTAAGCTACAAGGCTCTTCAAAGCGTACAGAATAATTGAGGCCTGAAGTGGGAAAAAAAGAAAGGAAGATTTTTTCCCCTCCCCCTTCCCCTATCAGTCATCACCTGGAGAAATGTTAGAAAAATAGTGCTTCTTTTTGTCTAACGACAGCCCCTCAGATAGAAAGGGAGGGGGCAAAGGACAGAGAAAAGAAAAAGACACAGAGGAAACAGAACAAAAAGGGGCCATTTCATAATGACTTTGAACCGGGAAAAAAGTCTACCTAAAGAACATGGTCTTTAAAGCACTGAACAATTTTACAAATCTCTGTCTTTGGGCTCAGTGTACTGACACTGCTGGTGGAGTTTATTAGATGAGTCGAGGCTACTTTATGTGTCATAAAACTTAACACATAAGGAAAGCCATTGCTCAAGCTAAAACACCTTGTCTGAACTCCTTTCCTTTTTCCCTTCTCCTAATATTTGCATTTAGTTTTGCCACTCAGCCACCAGTCTTGGCAAGTCTCTGTATTTTCCTACGTATGTGCTTCCCCCACCCTATTGCTAGTGTTTTCCCCCATAATGGGTACTAGGTAGGGTACCGTACCTCCTCCAACTCCAGCATTTCTCACACACTCTTTGACGTGATCACATCTCTGGCATTCACTTAAATCAAATGGAAATACAGAAATATCTTAAACAGAGATTTCTAAAAGTCTACGCGTACGTAATTCCTTAACATCTGTAAACTGTTGCAATTAGAGGCTGATTCTGTGAGCCCTCAAGCAGACAAACAATTTTACTTGGGCAAACAATTCCGGTTCAGGTGGATCAGTCCCCTCTGTGAAGTTTCCCATAAATGTGTTTTCAAAACCAAGCTATTAGACTTTAAGTTCACATTTACTGTCAGCATTTTGGGGTTTAGCCCACACACACATGTTGTCATGGCCATATTTCTACTGGTAAGGACACACAGCCACATCGGAGACCACTCAGGAAACTGCCTTTCAAAATAGTCTCTGCTGAGGGGTACTCGATGCAGTGCTCTAGCACATCAACATGTTAAGGGTGTATAGAAGGGTTATGTTTGTGCTATTTTCACAACTCATGGACTTCTTTTTTCTGTATAAGAACTGCACAGTTCAGTCCCCTACACGCCATTTTGAGGCCCCAAATATCCTAAGGCTGGTGAAGCTGAAGTTAAGAAGCACGGACCTAGCTGCCCTCCTGTGAGGCACACGCGTGGTCTTGTGGAATGATAAAGGCTATAAAAATACTGAAAACTCCAGTAGATATCTTCATCCTCACCTTTCCCCACTTGCAGTCGGGAAATACACTTTTCTATGAGAAGCACAGAAACAAGGATTCTGAGAAACAAGGATTTAAGACTAGCAGACTGACATAAAGTAACATACGAAACATATCAACACGTAAGAAAAAAATAGCAAGTTTAGCTTCTGAAATCGTCTCTGACTCACTCTGCTGCAAGATCAGACAATTTTAAGAAGTCTGAATACAGAGCAGGCCTGTTACTAGACTTTACTTGACCACCATTACTAATTACATGATCATTGCACGACATTTCTCACAAGGCAGTTTTACCAGACACCTGAAGTGATGCAACCCAGGTATCTAATAAAGGCAGCTCCTTTGCTTTCTTTCCCCTCCATCCCAAGCCATAGGTACCTCCAACCCTATGGAGAAGCAGATTAGGGAACTAACATGTGCCACTGCCCTCCCCAGCATGATTCACCAGCACTCGGCTGAACTTTGGTACCCACACAAGAAGACCGTCCAAAATCCATGGCGAGGAATGAGGACTGGACTCTGCCCATTCCTCTGTGCAATCAAGTTATCCCTACTACTTTTGGAAAAGTAACTAATATCACCAAGTCACGACATTGCTAAAGGACTCAAACACTAAGTCAACAAATAAAGACCTCCACCCACATACACTCTGGAACTTTGCTTCCTTGTCACATCTCAACTGAAGCATCCCAGACATAGCGTCTTCTAGAAGACCACACTAACGCTATCCCAATGCTTTTTAAGGAGAAAGCTCGGACTACCCAACACTGACATATGTAATTCTGTGTTTTGTGGTGTGCCTTAGGGTAAAAAAAAATTAAATTGGTGGATCTGAACATTAAAGCCAGCAATTGGATCCAGATGTCTGAACCTGTGTCCATGTGGGACTCCACGGAAGTTAACGATGTTCCCTGAAGGTGCAAAGGTTGCTTGCACTAGTGCACTTGCACCACTGGGATTAAAATCTTTACTTTTGGGTCTAACACAATTATGATTCAGAAATGACACGTGAACCATGGCCACTTTAAAAACTGTATCTCGAGGGCCCAACTCAATTTATGAGAGCATCAAAAGTCACCAGTGGTCTCACTCTTAGGACTACACTAATGAACAATTCATTTTCATGCTACTAGAGGGAGCAGAAAGGGAGCAAACAAAGCAGTAAACCTTCTTCCTTCCCTCTCTTGTCAATTATTATCAGGTTTATCTATAATTCATAGGTTTTACTACGAGAATCAACATAATATCTGAACAGAGTTCAGATTTATGAATTTATTCTCTCAATACCCAAGTGAGGCTAAGGGACAATGTTACCACCATTTTTTCAGACAAAGAAATGATGTACAGAGTAATTAACTGCCCTTTTTTTCCCCCTTTTTTTACAATAGGTATTATCTAGAATGGAAAATATAGGTGATTGGGGCATCCTTAAAAGTCAGGGCATAAGAAATCTAAGATAACAGGCGGTGCATACGGTAGATAGGAAATCCTGAGTCACGGTCCCATATATCTACTGAACACAAAGCTGTATGTGATTCCAGATAACTCGTCCTTCAAACTCCACTTTCTGGCTTTCACTGGGTGCTCGTTTTACGGCATTTAGGATTCAAACTCACATACTAATTTTCAAAGAAGGATTTTTTTCTCCAGGATGGTATTTTTACCTTACATCTCCTCTACATTTTTTATGTCCTCTTCAAAACTTCTCCTCTTTCTCTCTTCTAACTTAGTTAAGTGGTTTGCTTAGACCCCTTTGATGGCAAAGGAAAGACAGACATAGGGAGAAACTGGCGATTCTTGGGATAATTCACCTCATGTATCTTAAACGTATATGCTTTAAAATGGGATGGAGACGACCACCTCTCTCCATTAAATGCAGAACAAAGTCCACGTATCTACTCTTCACTTTACTGATGAAAGGAGTCATACCAAGAGAAACACTGAATTTTTTTTTTATCCATGGCAATAGCTTTAGCTGTTACACTGAAGGCAACAGGTGACACTGAGAAATCAAGGCAACTATTTCCATGCAGCTGACAAAATAAGGTGGTAGTTTGCGAAAGGTACTTAAGAGCAGAGAAAAAGGAAAGAAAAAAATACCCATTTGTTTTACAAATTGTTTGACTGCCCAACAAATTCCTTAGTCATTTGTCTACTCATATTTGCCACAGACTTACATTTATGAAAATGCAGTCTGAGTGAGGGATCACGGAGGGTGTCTGGAGGCAACACAGGGCATGCTGATACACCCTTGACTTTAATGTATCAGACTTGTTATGAGGGACTAATTTGGTTCTATGCAGTAGCTTGGCAGAAACAAAATACTTACAGACTATTAATAGAGAAACTTTTCACAGAAGCTGTGACCTTTATGACTTAGCGTGGTTTACAGCCCTACCTCTGTTACAATTACGCAGATCCTTGCTGCAAAGTAACGCGTTTGTGTCTTTTTCTCCCAATTATAAGGAAGGGACTGCTAATGTAGAGCAACTCTTTAGTACACATAGTGATGCAAATCCCTTCTGCAGTACAGAGGTATACTGAAACGCGGTAGGGGAAAACACAGGGTTTATGGTGCTCTGAACAACAGTGTCCTCTAATGTCCCACAAAACTCTGTCCTCAGTATCGACAACCACTCTAGTCGAAGGCCTATGGAGATTTGAAGGCAGTGATCTCTACGCCATGATAATAAAACTAATTAATAGGAGAAAATATTATCAGTCACAATGTTGCAGTGGAATTGGGGACAGGGGGAGGAGTGTATTGAAGTTGTTACTTCTCTCCCTTCAAAGTCAGACATATGTAATTTTATGATTAATAATATGATTTCTAATGACTTTGAGTATAATTAAACATTTAAAACAGTATTGCAAATGCCTGATGGAAAACAGTTATGAAACACATCAAAGAGGATAGTCCATTTACTATTCCAGCCTTTATTTGCCAAGCCATGTGTCAACAAAAATACGCATCGATAAGGTCACTGAGACTAGAACTACCAGGGAAAGAGCTGTATCAGGATCATTTTTAACACAAGTGGTTAAAGTCTGAAACTCAGGAAAATACATAATACAAAATACACATTTGCCTTTTTAGACACATTAAATCAACTTTTTTTAATTGTGAAAGATACTTATTTGTCTGACTCCATCTGCTCATTGCTGTAACTCACAGCAGCACGCAGAACATTAGTGAAAGGACATATAGTCTAAAAGTGCAGGTGCATGGGATTAAACACAAAAAAGACATAACACAATGTGAAAAGACAACAAATTAGTTCCAGAAATACAAGCTAGAGAGAGAAATTTGGACATAATTAGAACAATTGGTACAGTAATCCTAGCTCTTCCTGGCACTGCAGAAATAAGGAGCTCTTCGGGGATATGCCAATAGCTCAAGAAGCAGAAGAGCAACAAGCGTCATTTTGTCATACTTAAAAAAACAGAGGGTTGAACAAGCTACCAACTCACTAGAAGCAAATGGTGAGAGCAGCTAAATGACTGGCATTTCAGCAGTTTTACACTTTGCAACTATCTGTGCCACAAGAAATGATTTGTAGTGATGTTCTGAATGTAAAGAGTGATACACCAGTTCACAGGAAGGATGTTTCTTTAATTTATCCTACTCTTAGTAACAGACTCAAACGATGGCAGATCTAGGATTAATCTGGTCTCAAGAAGAAAGCAGTGTGAAAACACTCCCCGTGAAAATTATTTCAGCCACATCTTTGACACTTGCCCCACAACCACGTTACCCTGGGAATGCCAAATTTGTGAGATAACAGAGGGGAGATAGCAGAGCTCTGCACAGCCAAGAATGTAACGATAGGAAGTGATTATTCACTATTTTTTTCTAAGAACTGGAGGCTTAAACTGAACAGAGAAAAGAACTTTTTTTTTTTTTTCACATAACACATACTTGGAACTCATTACCACTGCATGCTGCAGAGGCCAGGAGAACAAATGGGCTCAAAGGAGGGTTAGACAAGTTCACAAAGAGCAGGGCCATATATGGATATTAAACATCAAGGGCAAGAAATAGCCTCAGAGGCTGAAGGTGTATAAACTACTGATTTATTGAAGCTATAAAGCAGAAGATGGACAGAGGGAGGGGACGTAGGTATTCCAGAGGAAGAATCACTACATAGCAACCCCGTTTTTCGGCTCTTTTGGTAAACACTAGCCAGGTTACTGGGTCCACTTGGACTGACCCAGTAGGAAGGATTTTAGACTTTGGTCAGTTGTTTCTACGCACACATTACTGAAACATGCCCTTTTGAAACCAAACGCCAGCTTTAGTGAAGGACTCCCATATGGGACTAGGATGACCTCCAAACTCCACTTTGCTTGGGGCCTTTAACAATACATGACGTGCAACAAATGACAGCTTTAAAAATGGCAGACCCAAGGAGTCATGCTCATCAGAACAGAAAGGTTCAGCTTGCAACATCCAGGCTATCTGCCAGTCCAGCAAAGCAGGGCTCTTCTCTGTACATTGTCCGTTGTTTTGTACAGGCCGAATCCAGATGACAAGCTGATGAGCACAGTTCCATTTCCTATTCAAGAGTATTTTATAGTCCCACAAGGACATGCCATCTTCTCAGTATCATCTAGCCCAGGAAGCAGGTGTAGGGAGCACGAAGAAATAGCTAAGGGCACGGGAAGGTGGTGGGCGGGCTTCTTGGTCTCAGTGGAGGAAGGGTGAGGAGCCATTGCCAAGGTAAATGGGGAGGGGACAACAGCAAAAAAGAATAGGACACATACGCTGCAGAGGTGACTGAATCATACTGGAAGCAGCAACTGGCAGTCTGAAAGGTTGAGAAGTGGCGCAGATTTCATCAGCTTGCTCAACCGAACAAGTTTCCTCGATCTCATTGTTGAGACAATTTTCTCTAAAAACATCCCTACTCTAAGAGCAGGATATCTTAGCAACTTTTGCTCATCATGTCTGGTGGCAGAAGTAACAATACCATGGAAACCACTTTAATTTTCTCCATTGAAATCATTGTAGGGTTTAGTGCTTGCACCAAGATCATACACAACAGTATTTAACGATATTACCATGACACAGTGATGGAGAGTGTGGCTGGGAAAGGGAAACCTAAAAAAACCCAAAACAACAAAAACCCCTCCACAAAATTGCCTGACGAGTCATTTTTGTGAAATGAAAAGTAATTTACACAGCAGTTTTACAGAAAAGAGAATTATGCAGTTAATCGGCGCTGCTGGATAATTACACTGTACATGAGGCCTTGCTTTTAGGGAAAAATATAAGCTAATAAAGAGAGTCAGATGATCGGTAATGGCAAGGCTTTTGGGAGATACTGTAGACACAAAGCTAAATAATTTAAAGCTAAGGAGTATAATGACTGTGAAACTGAATTATTTTAAGTTTACATTAATTCTCCACCCAATTACATATCGAACATTAAGTCCAAAAGCCAGAGAATTCCCCTCGGCTGCAAACAACCACAATGACAACGAGAAAGCAGAGGGGATGTTATCCCGAACACGACCGGACTCTGAATGCACCCTCCCAACTGCTGCGTACATCCTTAATATTCAGAGGTCTTCTAGAGAATTAAAGCCAGTTTACACTTCCCTCCAGTTACTGTTGGTTCAAGTAAGGTCTCTCCCTAATACGGTCAACTGCAGTCCATCAATTTTCTTTGCGGTGCCTTTTTGTACCTTTCAGGCACCAGCAGCAGATGGCTCAGCCTGGCTGTCTCACTGCCACACTCGTACCAGAGAAACCCGTGAAAAGTTAAACAACATTGAATTAACAATGAAAATGATGACCAGTATAATGAGAGCGTTTCATTACCTTTGCGTTGTAAGCAATTTAGCCCTGATTATTATTGACCTTTGGCGATGCTGCATCCAAGTAAAATGCGCTATCCTAAAAAAGCACCGGTATACTGGAAGGCAGACATTGTTTCTGAGTGTATTCATAAATAAACCATAGCATTTCCCTTCCTGTGTTAGAGGTTTACCTTACAGGTGAGTTATCAGCATTCAGCAGTCATTCTGACTTGGTGTTTGCGTAACAAACAATACAAGAACAACTTGACACAGTACACCTGGCGAATTATTATTATTATTATTACTTCTACAACACCCAAAAGAGCACTAGGTACTTCACAAAGTAGTTAAAAAGACAAACTATGCGCCGCAGTGAGCTAATACTCAGTGAAACAGTAGAACTACACAGGGTGGAAAAACAGGAGGAGGGTGGTGTAACAAGAGGAAGTATATGGGTTACAGGAATAACATTAAACAGTTACTAATCTGGGGGACATGAGGTTCAGTGCATGCTGCCTATTCTTCTTATTGCACACTGAGTTCAGAGGAATCCCCGTGACTGGACATTTTGTTAGCACGCTTTCCAAATCCACTGTTTTTTCTAGAAGTGCCATTTGCTCACATGCTAATCTGCATCTTTTTTCACTTAGGTTTTGCAGCCGGAAAGCAGATCTATTTGAAAGTGTTGTCGGTTCCAAAGTAAATATGACTATTAAGGATTTACGGTTCAACAAACAGCAGCCAAAGCTTTTGAAGCTTTCACTGATTTCACAGTGATGGCATGATAAAGTCCGTGACTTCGGGCCAAGATGCCCCAGGCCAAATGCACAGGAGCAGCTCACTTTCCTACACGCTACCTCATGCACCAACAAACCATACCATGGGACTCTGCACACTCGCAGTGCAAGACAGAGGAACTCGCAACCGACTTGTTTCTCTTGCTCACTCTTCATTAGATTTTTAGGGCTCAGTGTTCGGGGAACCACGCAGCCCACTTGGTGTTACGATGCCGTGTGAGCCTGCTGCTCCCACACACCTCCGCGTCTTGACAGCATTTTCCTCTCCTCTGCCGGAGGGATGGAGAAGAGGAGGCTCCGGGGAGACCTTATAGCAGCCTTCCAGTACCTAAAGGGGGCCTACAGGAAGGATGGGGAGGGACTCTTTATCAGGGAGTGGAGTGACAGGACAAGGGATAACGGCTTTAAACTGAAAGAGGGGGGATTTAGACTAGATATTAAGAAGAAAATCTTTACTGTGAGGGTGGTGAGGCACTGGAACAGGTTGCCCAGGAAAGTTGTGGATGCCCCATCCCTGGAAGTGTTCAAGGCCATGTTGGATGGGGCTTTGAGCAACCTGGTCTAGTGGGAGGTGTCCCTGCCCATGGCAGGGGGGCTGGAACTAAATGATCCATAAGGTCCCTTCCAACCCAAACCACTCTATGATTACAGCATCCTTTACCTGCTGAGTGCATTGGGGACAGCCGAGGGGGGAGGCAGAAGAGAGGAAGGTGCATTAAAAAAAAACCAGACCAGGAAAAACTAGAGTGCTCATTAACAAACCTATCTACCAGCACAAAAACAATTGCCACACAGTTCCCTGCTCATTGGGCAACTGCCTACCGTCCAGAACAAAGCACGCTGTTGGCGCCTCCGGACTATTAATAATAGTAAGGTATGTGGTGCGGCAGGAGGGAGAACCGTGAGGGGTGGTGCTCCACAGGGCTGGCATAAGGAATGGATCTGCTCCAGGCTGCCTGCCAAATACACTGGAAAACTTGACTTTCCGGGGGCCGCCGAAGGATGCTTTTCTCCTGCCTGCAGTGCTCTTCGGAGGGTTTTTGCCCAGACTGGGCTGCACTGAGCCCACACAGGTGGGAAGTATTCCTGCTTGCTCTCCAGCCTCCCCAACTGGTACTGCTGCCTCCGGATGAAACGGAGTCACTGGGCTCACCCTGAACAACCCTACAGATAAAGGCTTACGCTTCATCCTGCCATGCCTGGGCAGGGGCTTATAGAGGTCCTGGAACTAGTGGCGAGCATCTGAGAAAGAAATCATTGCCACTAGCCCCGTAACCCAAGGGGGAGCAAGACGGACAGCACAGCCTGCCAGAGGGACTATTCAGGTTTGTCCAGGACCCACTGCAAGGGATTAGTATGGTCTCACAAGATAAAGAGGACAGAAGAGAAAAATTCAGAATGTTTTGATGGAAACACACCTCAGTCCCTGCTAATAGCCTCATATCCCAGAGGTTTTGGAAGGGGGCAAAGGCAGTAAACCAGCAGAAAGGAAAGGGGACAAGGGAAAAAAAATGGAGATGCTAGTGTCCATCGGTGCACCATTTAGCATGGGGTGACACGTCCAAGGGAAGTAAAGTGTGTATTCACAACAATCTGCTGCAGTTCAGGTCTTGGATTGCCTTTAGGTTTCCACACACATGATGTACCCTTGCGATGCCATGTGTCCCTGCCAGGGTGCTTCCTCCCCCTTCAGAGGGCTGACAAACTGCAGAACAACGCACAGAGAAATGAAATCCTCGATTGTCGGCTTAGTTAAAAGGATTGCAGACGGCTAGCTGCTAGAAGCATTACTAAATATGTTGCTGTTTCATAACTGAGTTTACTCTCATTACCGTTTGTGTTTCTGGTTTGCGTATAGCAGGAACGGTCAGGCAGGGCGACTGCTGGCTGTTGTGCAGCTCTGCTGCAATATCTCATTTCGACCAGCGGAGCTGATCAAGGCTTCCCAATTCATTTCTCCCAGCAGCCTAGCCTTGCTGCGGAGATGTGCTGTGGTGCATCGAGAGAAAGCCCCGCTCCCTACAGAAGTGCATACAGCCAATTAATACTTTGTCTATATACAACCTTCAGCTTTCCAACTACTAGCACTGACTCCACAGGTAGGAGAAGCAATTTGGCTTCCATGTATACCGAGCAGAAAGAATTTGAGATATCATCTACTTTGCAGAGGATTAAGGCTACCAAGTGACTATCTCAAAACATCAGCCTGCCTCACAAATACAAACATGTAGTTAGGGTTTCCAGGGACACATTATGTCACGTTATGGTACATGCCACGGGGTTAACCTAAGCCTTGGAGATATGTCTTGAAACTGGTTTTGTTAAGCCACTGTCATCTCCTAAATATAACTTTGTTTTCATTTAAAAAAAACCCAAAACCAAACCTTAAGGAGTTTCCTCTGAAAAAAAAAAATTCTTTGCGGCTGTCTTGAGGATTCCTGGAAATTTTTCATGTGTTCTAAAAATTACCCCTGCGAAGCCTCGCACAGTCCTGCCTCCGTGGCGGAGACACCCAGAGGTTGCAGAGCCTGCACGGCTCCTGCACCGGCTGCCCCCAGCTCTACAGCTCGAGGTGGCCCTTCCTGACCAGAGCCCAAATAATTTCCATGTGCCTTTGCGAGTTACTTCTTGTAGAGAAAAGCTTAACTGAATTATCACCTCATTCCACACTAGTTCCTATACAAATAAAGCCTGTAGCATAGCACTGAAATTTATTGAAATGCTTATTTTCCCCCAACGGCTGACAGAGCGCATATTGCTTTTCAGCAGCTAATACAATTTTGCCCCTGTTCCTACGAAGGACCAACCATGGTTTCTCTCTAAGACAGAGCGCACCCCCGCGCTCGTACAGCTGATATTCTTCCTGGACTCTTTATTCACATTTTCCCTACCGACGGCTGCTGCAGCTGAGCTGTTCTGCACAGATTTTCTGCTCGGTATGGGGGGGAGGAGGGGGGCGGGTTGGGGTGGGGGACGTTAATTATACAGAAAGATGGAGCGGGGCCAGGCAGCCCCTCTGGTGCACTGTCTCCTACATGCAGAGCCTCCTTCCTGCTGTTTTGCAGCTCCAAGGATCACCTGTTGGTCTTGGCGCCTGCCCAAGCTGGGGCCTAGCGGAAATGACAGAATCAGCTAGAAATGAGAGCCAGCTCCTATTCCAGCCACCCAAATGAGGGAAATACAAAAACAGATGATGGCAACGTGACCGCGCCGCTGCGCGCCAGGGCCAAGAGGGGGTCGGGTGGAAGGGAATGGAGAAAGAAGGGGTATACGTCAACCCCCCCCCCCGCAAAACAACAACAAAAAACCCCCCAAATCACTAAAAGAGAAGCTTTTTTTCTTGCCATTCTTCTCTTTTCATATTCAGCACAGCAAAAATATTAGGAGAGTTTTTCTCCATATGAACACCTGCCGACAGGGAGAACTAACTACCTTGTTCCTGCTCCTGCTGGGGATGTCGGATGTTTCCATCTCCCACGTGAGAGATGTCAAAATGATATTCAGGTGGGTGGCAGAAACAAGCTGCCTTTTCCAGACCGGCTCCTCTCTCTACTGCACGGTGACACGCGAACCATTCAAAGATCCGTGTCGGGAATTCCCCTCTCCCATAACAACCGTGCTCCACAAAACCTTTTTGCTTGATATTTGGGTGAGCCGCGACGTTGCGCAGCAGAAGGATTAAGCACCACTCACCTCTCATTTCATTCTTCTGGGCAGAAACGCAGCTTCGTACCCCAACAGAAAAGGTAACCATCACTAAGAGTATTTAAAACATAGGAACGCTGCCTTTTAAATGATAAAAATAAAAGCTAATTGCAGACTGCATTTCCAGATATAACTAGTTTCATACAAGCTCTTGGAATCCACATTTATTTCAAGCAGTAACCATCTTAACATCCAAAATTTCTCATCAAATTCCTCTGGACCCGTGAGTTCAGCAACACCGCAAATGCATACTCTCTCAAGTAGGTTAACAAGCTTTAAATGAGCTTTTGAGAGAGGTTTTTTTTAACTAATAATTTTTAGAAACAATAACAATAAAAGCGGGAAAGACCTAATTCTTAAAAGGAAGTTTTTTTCCCTCTCCAAGAGCAATGGAATGGGTCCCCAGAGCTTACTTCTTCCTGAGAAAACACTTCATGAATAATCAATGTACAGTCCAATTCCTCAATAAGCACCAAGCCTTCAAACACACCCGGCATTCGGCAGTCTCTGTGACTCTGGCCTTTAAACTGCAACACTTTTTGCCTTGCCCTCCCTAGTTTCCCAAGCTTCCTTTATTTCTGTTCTTTCCAGCAACTAGGTAGGTAAGCAGAAGCAAAATTCGAGCAGTGGGAGCAAGCTGGGGCTAATTTGCACCTTATGAATTATTCAGGCACTTCTGATTCCTGCACCTGCACCGAGGCAGGAAGCTTGCGAGGAACAGTCATTACTCTTCTCTTGGGTTTGCACAAGCTTGGTTACTGCTCAGGCACTTTGCTCTGTAACTAAGGGCTTCAGGTCTTGTATCAAGCAGTGGAAGTGGGGGAAAAAAAAAATAACCTCACATTGTCAAACACCCCCCCCCCCCCCCCCCCCCAAAAAAAAAAAAAAACCCAGGATATATCATTCAACCCGTTCTGAGACTAACGAGTTGTAGTTTGTATCAGACTGCTGAATTCATCTCACATATGCTAATCCAGATCAGAGCGTCAGCCGAGAAAAAAATGAATGTGTGCACAGGCTGGTCTCGTCAGATATTTACTCAGCTGTATTAGAATCCACATTTAAACTTCTCCCTAGCGCAGCAGGGAGTGTTTCATGTGCACCAAGTATTTCACATGCTAACTTGATCATTAAGGCATCCTTCTCCACAGATACAGCACAAATAAATTCTCTCCCTGGCATTCCGGCTAACGTCGGGGGTACTAACAGTTTAATACTATTGGAAGAGCCCGTATCATGCTTACAACAGGATGGATTTAATGAGCAAATAGGTCTTTTCCATCTTCATCTACTATCATCTAGGTAAACAGAATGTGACACCTAACTGCAAATCTAGATATGACCCATGAATCTAGGCAGCCATGAGGAACATTTGCAGAGAGCAGATACAAACCAATTAGTACTATGAAAATTTTAAGATAATGAATTTTTTTTTTTGAGTTAATATGCTATGACAAACAGATCTAAAAGTATTATGCAAATTCAAAGCAGCAAACACCATCTTTAGTGTATCTCACGTCCACAGTTGTACTGACTATCTCTGGGTCTTGTCCTTTATTAACATGCCATCACCAACAAGTTCCCCAGTTAAAAGATCGTCTCATTAATCCCAAGCAGCTAAGCATCATGCTTTGATTGATTCAGTAAAACAGATCTGCAGCAATTGATAATGAAACCTCTTTAATCCCCTCTTCCAAAATAACAAGTCAAACACAAGTGTTAAGCATTCAGAAAGGTACAGTCAATCCTTATCAAATCTTCACTCTTCTTCTTTCTGTGCCTAAAGAAGTTAATTCATTTTCCTTTCAATGCAGAACGCATGATTGGTCCTATGCTGCTTTTATCTCATTCCCATCCAATAACAGGTACTCTGGATCTTTTTTAAGGTATTTTAATCAGCCATGTAAACACGTTGTATTCTTTGATGCTCTTTCATTCGGCATCATTAATCCCCAGCATGAAATCAATAGACTTAAAACATTTAATCACGTCAAAATGCAACATACAAATCCACAAATGACTTTAGCTTATCACACACACTGAATAGCTTGCAAGTTGGAAACTATGCCTTCTTTTTGCCTTGGGAATCAGCAAACCCTAAACTAGTCTTTCATTGAAGTAAACAGATTCTCTCTCCAAGTATCTGCCATTAGGCAGAAAAAAAAAGATGTTGATAAACAAAACACGGGATTTTCTGTTTGCTCTGTCATCTTTTTTCATCCCTTGCGGTCACATTGGACTTAGGAGAAATACTTACACTTGTTTTACCACAACCTCTTGACAGTATGCATGTTTAAAAAAAAATTAAAAACAATTACAGTAACTGGGTTACAGAATGTACTGGAGGTGCAAGGGAAGGGAAAAACATCTTTGCAGTTGTTTGTTTTTCTTTTTTAACAGCACACATTTTTTCTCTGCTTGAAAAGAATGCATAAGGGACAACAATCATAGCTGCTTTTTTTTTTCTTTTTTTAAAAAAGAAGATAATATGCTCTTCCTTCTATATGATTTCCAAAGCCATTGCGATTCAGAAAGTGACAAGAACCTCTTCAATGGGGCAGAAATTATGGCTGAGATGCAAAACCTAAGGACAGCCAGATCCATCCTTTGATAGGCAAAAGGGCAGAAAGGGCAGAAACAGGTAAATAGGGAAAAGGAATACTGTAGATAATGGAATAACATCTTTAATTCTACTACATTAAAAAGCACTCAAAGCTTGCTCATTTAAACAGAGAAAATACAGTTTGGAAAGTGAATATGCGAAGACGCGTGGAAACTGGCATGCTGAAACCCTAATTTGGGAGGCAGGCGCCCGAAAACCTTCCTAGGTCCATGACTGAATTCCCACCCACTGTTCCATGAACAGTCTTACCCAGCATGTCCCTGAATTCACGAGGTCCTTCACTGTTATGCTGGAGCTTCTTTGGACACCTACCACCACAGGGAATACATTCACAGATGCTCTTTCTGGCAGGTGCCCATTTTCCACCTATGGGCAGAGCAATGTCCTGAACTTTGCCTGCCTTGTGAAGCTCACAAGCTTCTGTCTTGTGAATATTCTGTCTTGTGAAGAAGCTCACAAAAGGCAGGCAGAGTTTTGACAGTGGTGTCACTGGCAACTTGTTGTATTGCAGCCTTATGGTTAAGTAATTTGCCCAGGGAAGGAGGGACTTTGGTTGTAGGTCCTTCTTAGACAGAAGGGTTGATTCAGCATCTCCCCCATCCCAGGAATAAACCAGCTATAAGGACTTGGGGTCTCCTGCATGGGCATCCACGGAAGCAAGGCTACCCTGACACCAGGAATGCGAGAATCATGAGGCTGAAAGACTGGGTAGAAAAAGGGATCCTGGCTCCATACTAGAAATCTGGACGCGCGGCTCCAAGAGGGGAATAGTGAAAGCTCTATTTCAGTATCCATAGCTGCTTGCGGCCTAATGTTGCTCTAGGGAATGGAGCCTACAGTCCCAGTCCTGTCCATGCTCAGTAGTATTCAGGCTCTTCATACCCACTCTTCTTCCCATCCTGTGACTTCTATGCTCCTTTCTATACAATGGCCCATATTCAGCAAGAAGGAAGATGAGAGACTCCACTGCTCCCCAGGCATCTCATGTAATTAGGCCTGTGCCAAGGATCCTAATGACTGAAACACCTCTGCGATCCTTGTCCTGACAACCTAAAACTCAGGTCTCCTACTTCAGTGACAAGCTGGTTAACAAAGCTCTCCTGCAAAAGGTAGGAATATTGCTGTTGCTGCTGCCAGCTTGTGTTTCAAAAGAATCATCCCTGCTCCATTATCATCCAGAAAGGGCTACGCAGACTACCTCGGAGTGAAACAGATGCTTTTAGTTCCTACTGGTTCCCTATATAGTCCGTAACAACTTATCTAACGTAACCGGGCTGTATTCCTATGGAAGCACTTATGTTCCCTAGGCAGTCAGCGAAGGGGGGTATACAACACCTAAACTAGACGGGCAGGGTCTCCTTTTTGCGTGCTCCCAAGACATGCAACTCTCTCCAGTGATTCAGGTGGAATTCAGGTGCTTTTCCTCAGAGGTCCGATCACCCACCAAAGCTTAACCTTAACATGCAGGTTACCATACAGGTTTAACATACAGTTTTGTGTCCAAGTGAGGTACAAGTGCTATTTGCTCAAGTGTTAAAAAAGTTTTGCAAGTATGTAATAGAGATATCACTGCCTCCAGTGTAGCGCAACATACTCTCGCTACAGCTGAGTGAGGAAATGAAAATTTCATAGCAGGTATGACTAATCTCTACTTTACTGGAAGTATTTGGAGTCTTAGTGACCTCCTGATTTTGCAGTTTTTCCCACTGAAAGTAATGTTTATGCACTGAGCTGCACAGAGGAAAAGGCGTAGATTTGGGAATAACTTCAAATGCTTTGGCTATCCTAGATGCATTAATTTTTCATTACCTCATTTATAAAAAAAACAACCAAACAAACAAAAACCTGAGGTAAAACTAAAGTATGTAATGAGGACATTCCAAATCAGGCAAAGAGAAGATCAAGCATTTTCTTCTGGCAGCACTCTTAATTATTACCAGTAATGTCCTATTTATTATCATCTTCATTATTGTTTATCCTTTTTCTTTAAAATGATCCAGACTGTCTCCTAAATGTGTATTTTCTTCCTGTTTAACAGAAGCTAGATTCACTCACGGCTGAAAGCAATCAAAGTGTAGACATAAGAAATATATATTTTTTTAAAGCCTGTGCTCTGTAGTTACAATTTAGTTCTGGAGATGAATTGCAAACACAGACTTGGGCCTTACATTCCTACTGACTGAATGGGAATCCTAACAAGTGAAACAGTGTACTCTGCAATGCTTATTTTCTTTTTGAACTGGTGACAAATGAGAACTACTGCTTCGAGTTAGTCTTACAAACGGCAGGAATAAAACAGAACAATGCAAACGTTCGTCTTTGAACACTAAAGAGTCAAAGCAAACTAAGGTGAAAATGGTGGCCGGCAGGGTAATTCAGATCAGGAAAGTCATCCAACTCCATAGCAGCTTGACCCTAACATCGCCCCAGAGGCAGTGCTACAGCTGCCAGCTAGACAGCTAGCCAAGAAGCTAGCAGAGGTGCAAGCCAAGAAGCCAGCCATGAACCCACATGCCAATGCAGGAAAGCTATATTCCAGTATTTGGCATCTGGGTCCTCCAGCTGCCAAACATCTCCCATCTGGCTGAGCCTGTGGAATGAGGTGTTAAAAAGAAGAACAGGGGTAAATTATACAAGAGCAAAAGCAGCACTGTTTGCGAGACAGCAAGGACGAAGACGCACATTGTGCCCACCAACATCTGAAACCCGCACAGCATCACTTTGTCACCGGTGAAATGGTGGATTGGGCCACTTCTGGATCAGGGGAGGCAGTATGGACAAAATGCTCAGCTTTTTACAGGAAAAGAACAGTTAGACATGTATGAACTGTAGCAACAGTCCCAGCCTGTGGCCATCCATGGAGGTCAGCAGGTGCAGAACATTTGTATGGGATCGGTTTTGAGTAAAACTTACAGCCTTCAGGCGATTTCATGAGGCCAATTAAAAAAAAGGGGGAAAGAAGCCTACAAAAAGTGTTTCTTCCCCTACCACCACAAAAAAAATCAAATATCTAAGAATTTTTCTGTAGTTTCGTAACTAAAATACTGTAACTTTGAGTGCAATTTTATGGAAGAGTAACTTTCTTGAAGTTTGGTGGAAGAAGATAACTTTAGTAATAAAGAATTTAAAAACATAATCAAACAACTGGGCGTCCATGAAATTTCATTCAAATGAAATATATACACTCACATAGCAGTATTTAATAGTAGTAGACTTCACTTTTGACAAGCAGTTACTGTTCCTAAAATTGCAATAGCACCGTACTCCCAGAAGCAAGACCAGCTGTGATGAACACCCCTAGCAGTGTAAGCAGTTTTAAGTGCAGCATAAGAATTCATACTTTCAAATGATACACTGACTTAAATATTCATCTCATCGGCCTAATTTCCACCTTTCACTCTCCAGACAGGTCCACGTGGCCTAAACGAGGTTTGACAGATGTGACTTTCTTGAACAATTTGGTCTTTTATTTTAAAAAGACATAGAAGACCCTATATCTCTCTTCCACGTTTCTGTTTTTATTAGCAGCTATTTGCCTCACCAAAACATTACATTTCAGCCTCCTCTCATTCCAGTCAGAGCTAACAAACTTGCAGTGGTTTAGAATTGGTACATCAGATGATTTATGCCACCGTCATCTGCATCTAACCACGCATGTTGTTCAGGGGGCCTCATTAGTAGTATCTCATATTTATTGTTACGGTATGCATAAACTCTACATGTAAATTCATGAGCCATTCTTTGAGCAAAATATTGACAACATTAAAAGAAAAGCAAAAAATTGACAACATAAGCCGCCTCCTTGAAAATGTTTCCTGTAGAACATAAGCTAATATAGTTAGTGATTATATAGAATGTTAGTGCTAATTTTGGCTAAAGGACCCTGCATTCCAAAGTGTATCTGAAATATAAATTTATTTCAGAAACACAGCATTTTGGGAGACTAGTAGGCTCTTCAGAATAATTTCTGAAGTTGCAGTGATAATTTTGATCAGATCAAAGAAAATTCTAAGGATTTAAAAAAACCAAACATTATCATCACAATTTCGTAACCAAGGAAACCTTAAAAGATTTGTATTGGCTTTAACAGAGAAGTTGCTTCTGCTATTGCTACTTCGAAAATGTTTGAGTAATAAGATCCTGCAAATTTTTAATATAAATACAACAGTTGTAATGCAATTAACTGCAAATTGGAGACAGGAGTAGATTTGAGGAATGATTTCTGTATTTGACTACTCATTAGCAATTTGAAAGTGTAATTGCTCTTAAACATGCTGTCTTCTTAATTTTATTATGAAGCTTAGCTCTACTTATAAATGTGAAGAATTAGATTTATTCTTCAACTTATTTGTTTATACTGAATGTGTGAAGTTGTTTTTCCTTCTGTACTCCACAGATGGAGGGCCCAAGGATTACTAAGAGCCGATAAAGCAGTGAGTTGATGGGTTTACACTTGTCACACAATGAACATGACTCCAAAGGAACCTTTTTAGGGGCCCACAAAACAAACAAAAGAAGCGGGGGGAGGACAAACAAGCAAGAAAGCACACTGAGAGTGGACATTTCATTGCACACTATTTTAAAACACAATAAAACAACAGCAACGAATCCAACAAAACCAGGGACCCTATCATCATTGGTACATCCTTTCTGTCATACAACATCACTGAGCAAGTGAGGTGAACCCAAGGCACCTTATGGCACCACAATGCTCGCTGAAACCTCCCAGTCGCTCCCCCCACTGAATTTGTATGTAAACTCTGCACTCTAAAGCAGGGCATCTACTGGGTGCATTACACAGTAAGGTTTTACAATTT
This sequence comes from Rissa tridactyla, assembly GCF_028500815.1. Lineage (NCBI taxonomy): Eukaryota > Metazoa > Chordata > Aves > Charadriiformes > Laridae > Rissa > Rissa tridactyla. Next base: position 47,746,317 of record NC_071466.1, read on the forward strand.
TAGCCTCCTTGAAAAAAAAAGTAAGGAGGCGTTTGCAAAGACCTCTTCTGACATTTTACAGCTTAGCTTGTTGACTGTTTCATGGCAACTGGCAATGACCCATTATAACATGAGCTATGTTGATTCACATTAATTTTGTTACTCAATTTCAGTAGACTATTTTGAACATTTTAAGCTGCATTATCAAACATCACACAGGATATTTTTTTTCTGTTCTTGTATTTTAGTCATTGGGATTGGGAAAAAAAAAAAATTATTGCAGTTTTGCCATGATGCACACCACCACCCTCCCAGCCCCAAAATATAAAAAACAATAGCAAAAATCAATTCTGGACCTTGCCCAGCCCCGCATATCCCCCAGCCATGACATAAAGAGGGAAAGAAAGCTGAAAAGCACTGCTACTAGACTTTGTCAATAAAACAGAACATTATATAATACACAATAAAATGCTTCATACCTGGAGTTGAAAAAACGAAAAGGGTTAACAGCTGACCTGGCACAGCCCCACATGCTCTCTCTGGAAATTGAACACAGACAATTAGGAATTTTAAGTTACCCCAAACAATTGCAGGGGACTTAGACAAGCTTGAGGAACACTTACTGCAAAGTAAGCACATAGCCTCAGTGTGGAAGGGACTTTAGGATTTTCCCATTTGCTTAAAACTCCTTCTTAAACTGAAATTGCTCTGTAGAGGTCCCGACTAATGCTAAGCAAGTGATTAGGAGCTCTGCCATTAATTTGCATGGGAGCAGAATCAAAGCTTAAGGGACCAGGTGTCACTTAGTGGTAATTCTGGATGATGGTGGATCATATTTTCTTATTAAAAAATAATCAGTGACCAAAAGGAAACCATTAATGAGAATCTAGAGTAGGCAGACATTGCACAAAGAGGAAAGAGAGGCTGGAAGAAATGTCTGCTCCCAGAATTCTGCTGCTTAAGTAATATTATTCCCAACACATCACTGAAAAACCTACCCTTTAATGCTTTTTACTTAAACTGAGACTCCAGGGAAAATAGCTAATCTGCTAGGAATATTACTTGGAATATTGAATAACACAAATATACGACATCATAGCGGTATAAGCTCCTATGTTGGGATTTGGACTACGTGGAATGCTCCTTTTCACTGACAAATTCTGATCTACTGCATGTGCTCAAACAAGAAGCATCATACAGCTGGCTTTTGGAAACAGTCCCACCATGTTAGGAAAAAAATAAAAAAGAAAAACCTGTAGAAAGCCAAGTGCATGAATAACCCCCTTCAGTCTTTCTCTCTGTGGTTTAGACCTCAAATGTACCATGAAATTAATCTGAGGCCAACGCCCAAGAAACTAGCAAAAATATTAGAATAATAACATGAATCATAAAAATGTTCTAGCACACCAGCCGTTGAGTGCATTTGCACTGGAAACATTTTGGATCCTTTATAATGCTCAATTAAAATGGCCAGGCTGGCATAGTTATTGTTGAAAGTGAAAAGGAAAATTTCAAAGCAACTTCTCTTCATTTATATAATTGCACTTTCCATCGGCCCTCGGAAACCTACAAATAATGTATTTTCTCCCAAGATTTTGCACTGCATCTTTCGAAACTCTCACAGTTCCTTGCTTCAAGTGTACAGTAAATATTGGTTGTCTTTACTGTTTCCTTGATTTTGCCGTTTGTTAAATGTTGAATTTCTGATAGACAGAAATCTGCTATCAAGATGACAAAATGATGTAAAGAATTTTCAAAATCTAAGTTATTAGCTGTGTCACAACCAGATACTGCTTTTTCCCACAATCTGTTTCCACTCTCCACGTAGAGTCTCTTCCTTCTTCAGAAACATATCTCAGGTACCTGTCCCGTGCTATCACTAGGTACAGATTTTATTTCACAGTTGTGTCAGTACCTAATCAAAGGGCACTGGGACAAAATCTCCCCTACCTCATTAGCCCTCAAGTGAAATCAATATGCACTGGAAAAATGGCAACTGGAAACCGTAACATTGAACATTCTCTCCCATGTCAATTAAATTATAATCATCTGTGTCTTATTGGAAAAATATTTATTCCTAAAGCTGACACAAACAGCAATACATTACCAAGAAGTTATGACTCTATGTTTTGTACACTTCTATTCATAAAGGTCCCTTTTTAACAACTAAGAAATAGGGCAGGCAAAAATACAATTGGTGAGGATGATAAGTGGTTGCATGCTGAATTTTTGTCAGTGGGAAATGTAGCAGACAACTAAAACTCTGGTTAGAACCTACAGTATCCAGGCACTGAAGCAAAAAGACAGCCAGGCATCCCCTAACCAATCTCACAGACACCTAAAACTTAGTTTGTTCTCCTACGTTTCACCTGAAAGCCAAATGGCTGTGGCCTCACACTCAGCCTCTGCTCTGATCCAGAAACCGTGGGGAGAATTGCCCAACCCTTGCCTCTGGGGCTTGAACCTTACCTGTGCTATGAAAATGGCTAAATCACACCTGACAACATGGATTCAGCACAAAAAAGAACTGTAATCCGTAATTGTCACTTCCCAATCCAAAATACAAAGTGAAGGAGGAAAAAGAAAAGGATGTTGTAGGACCATTCCTGGGTATCTTCTGCATCCTATCCTTGTGTTCCAGAATTGGCAAATGTAGGTATATGGCTTCCTGAGTCAGTGCTCTAACCACTAGGTTTTTATGCCAGACATGGGTGGCTGCACCACTGCTGCTGCTGGGCGTCACCTTTTTAAACAGAGTGAAGGCTGGTAGGAAGAGAATAACATGCTCTGGGATTTAAAACAGGGAGGAATAGGTAAGCTCAGAACAAAGTACTTGATCTCTTATTTTCCACAATGAGAAGTTGGGAACGTAGGCTTTTTTTCTTTTTTTTTTTTTTTTTTTTGTCCCCAGACTGTATTTTAATGAACAACTACAGGTCAGAAGCCCAAGATCAAAAGAGAGCAGAGATGACTCATAGCCATGTACCTAGCAGGTAAGCAGCCAGCTCTAAGAAGCTGGTTCCTCTGCCCGTTGAACTTCAGAGCATTTACCTCTGTGCTGACTATGTAATGGGGGCGTTGATGCCTTGTGTAGGTGCTCTGAAACACTGCTGGAGCCCATCACCCGTTTTAAAACCTCACACCACCTCCACCAGACACCCCCAAAGCAATCCGCACCTTGTCTCAAGTGCCTGTGCTGTTATGGTTCTCCTTGGTTCTGGGTACCTGCAGTATTTCACGCATGTTGCCAGCACATGGGGATAGCGGTTCCTCTGTGCCATACAGTATATTGACAAGGATGTACCTGTTACAGAACTGCAAGTACTTGGTAGCTCCTCTCAAGCAAGAGGAAAACCACTTTATTTTGACTGTGCCTTAGTAGTGGCTAAGAATCTCAGAAATGATGTGGTGATAGAGACAGCAAGGAGTTCAGAAGTGGAAATATTGAGTGCAAAGGGAATCAACCTGTTCATCTGAGTAAATAATTTTCAGCAAGGAATTTATTATACAACATTATCCTGTTATTCTGCTTTTGAAACTTTCATGACTGAGATTTCAGTCATTATTCCAGTTCCTCCTGTGAACTTATTTATAAATGGTTTGACTCTTTGGCCCTGATAAGCAACTGATCACAGAAAAAGCAGTGGCCATCAGTTCTTAAAAGAAACATCATGGTGACCTCTATGTGAAGCTCCCTCTCTGACAGCATTGTATGTCCCTGATTTATTACGCAGTATCCCAGCCCTCTGCTAAATATTGTATTTTTAATGCAAATAACTGAGGGAGATATTTTGACAAGGCTGAGACTCCTGCTGACTTTTAACGAGTACATAAACACAAGTATTTCTTTTCATGCCTGCCAGCAGCTTCTGGTTATTTCCAGGTTATTTCATTTTTCAGGTTCTGTTTGCAGCGCTGCAGATTTCCGCCAGCAGCAGATACTGTAGACAGGCCTCAGGATAAGTATTTTTTAGGGCAGCCCTTGACCTCAGTACCTGCCAGCCTGCTCCATGCTGCCTGAGCTTAGTGACACATGGTAGGTGAGTGGTTTGGCTGTTGCTGCCTCCTCTGAGGCGCCCTGGTCTCTTCCTTCTTTTCTGCCTGCCTCAGTTTTCATTTTTCCTTGCACCGCTGTATCCTGTAGCAACTCAGTACGTCCCAGAAAGGTAAATAAACTTAAAACGTGACCCAAAACTTCATTCTTGACACATCTTTTGTTTGTCGTGGCTGTAACAATGAAGGTGCTCAGGTTGGACTCTGAAACCTGTGACTATCAGTACTTCTGACACACCTCAGGATTAGATGCTATTATCTCAGCCACTGAGCTGCTCTACTCCTTGTTTCAGCCTTCAATTCCTTTCGTTTTGGCTAGAGTAACTTCATACGTGTGGTGGCTTTAAGCTCCAATTATCCTTTTCCTGATGTGTCCAAAATAGCAACGGTCATGTCCTCAGTCACATACACACGGAGAACGACACCTCCTCGGCACACAGGCTCAGTGCAAAAAACTCTTCCATATCCATCATCCAGGAACTTCCTTTCACTCCTCTTTATCTCCAGCCGAAAAAGAACTTGCTGTGAGAAATGAGGTTGCAGTGGAGTCAGTACCAGTGAAAGAGGATTGAACTAATAAAGGGGAAAACCTAGCACAATCTTTTCCCATTGTGCAGGAAAAAGGAAAATGGCTGAAAAAATGTGTCAGGTTTATTTTTAAGATCACAGGCATGCTCACTCAATTACACGTTGCTAAACAGTGTTTCCCTCTTAACAGTGTCCCCCTTTGCACGCAGCTTACATGCCTGTGACCTACACAACTTCTTTTTGTGATTTTGCATGCATTGATCTAAACCCTCAGGAAACATTTTTCCATAAGTCAGTATAAGCACTGCTATTAAGATTTAATTGTGCTGCATGTTTGTCTGTCACAAAATCACAGGAACTGCCTTATGGAAGAGGAAAGATAAAAACTTATCTGATCTAGATAATGAAAAAAGAAGTAAATTTGGCTCAAGTGACAGCAGAGGACAATGGTCTTTCTTTTCCTTATCAGTAACTCAAGGTAGCAGTTCACTGAGGTAGTTTTATTGTGGCTTTTTCTGGCAGTGTTCTGCTATCTAATCTGCACTGATGAGTATTCGCCACAGCTTTGGATTTCTTAATGCACACAGCTCTGCCTCTGCTTTCTGTGCTGACTTAGAAAGAAAAAAAAAAAAAAAAAAGAAAAAAAAAAGCTGAATAACGAATCACAGGGGAAACAGATGCCAAATAGGTGTACAAACTGCTAACTGAGTAGCAGCAATGCATAATGTTATTTATAATTCATTCTTCGGTGTCATGCTCTTCAAGCTATTACACAATGCCTGCCTCCCTACCAATAAAATGCATTTCACATATCCAACCACTAATGACTCAAGCTTCACTCTGGGGGAACACACTGTAGTGGATTAAGCCTGGGACTAGAAGGTAGACGTTCCTGATCCCAGCTCATCCTCTGCTTTGCTGCATGGCCTTGAGCAAGTCACTAACCTGTGGATAATTATAATATTGGAACACACAGGGGACCTGTACAATTTAATTAGTTAATGTTTGCAAAGCACTCCAAAGATAAAAAGTGCTATATGAATTATAAACATACTCTATTGTTTTGGGGCATTTTATTCCAAAGCACATTTGTGCAAATGTGTATAGCATTGTAAAATCCCATCAATGGCAAAGTTTGATAACTGCCTTGAAATGATTGGCACTTCTTAGACTAAAATTTAAATTCATTAACAAATTTAATCTATTTTTGAAAAGACAATTATATGAGACGATTCAATATAGACATTGAACTGAACCTGGGAAACAAGATCTTTGAACATTTGCTCATGATGGATAAAGGTAATGAAAAAGACATACAGAAAGGTATCTATGAAGCCATACATGTTACAAATCCCCCTCTTGCTGCACCATCCCGGTTCCTAAAATAGCCCAAGTATTGAGTTACTTTTTTTCTTTTTAGCATCCAGACTTCAGTACAGTTTCATCGTTAATCGTAAGACCTAATGAAGTTAATGGTAAAACTCGTCTGGACTTTAACACAAACAGAGTTCCTTGGTTCTTTCAGTTTATTATGCACTTAATTTAAAAATTTCTCTTAAAAGGAAAATATTACTCCTAGCAATGGTATGGTAAAATATGTAGTGAAGAGCAATGTCTAGCACCTCAAAGTGATTCAAAAGAAGAGAACAGACATGCTAATGGAAATGTTTCCTTGCTCTAGATTCATCTACTCAACAGTCATGGTAACTTACTGTTACAGGGGAGACAGGAAAACATAATTTTGTGTAAACCAAGCTAAAAGCACTTTTATTTTCAAATTAGCTCTCTTCAGGGAACAATTTGACAATACCCCTATCTCCTAATACACTGTCATTTAAGCAATACCGGCCTTTCAAAGCAGGCAGTGATGTAAATTTCTTTGTAGAAGCTGCTTTTGATTTACAGTTGCTGTCCACCTGGCACTTGTTCCTAATGATCGCTGGCTGATGGGAAATCTGTTACCCTGGCAAAAGGCTCTGGGACATATACTGAGAAATTTCCACACCAAAAACCCTAGAAGCTCTGTGCACACACAGAATGGTATCCTTTGATTTTACTGCCCAACTGTCAAGTTATTAAACTTTCTTTTTTTAAAAAAAAAATTGCGTATGAAAAAAAAAGGAAAAAAATAGAAAAAGAACCTTTTTAGAACAGTGTAGGTCCATTTGGATTACTGAAACCAAAGGCTCATAGTTTGTGCCTAAACAGAATCCCCAAAGGTATGTAAGTTTTCAGGCTCTTGCAGTAGAAGTTCTTAGCACAGCTTTAGGCACACATTCCTTTTGATATAAAAACAGAGGATTTTGAGAATTGAAATTCTACTAGAAGAAAGTTTGGAAAGTGCCAGTGTATTTACACTGTAGAAGTCAGTACTTCTTTAGAGAGTCATCTGAACCGCATGTAGTTAGGAGAAATCACAACTATAGTATAGTTGCATAGGCCCAACATTTCGATGTACTGGTTTAGTTTCTTCTTCAGTCACAGACTTCCGGCATGGCCTTAGAAAATCACGTAGACATGGATTCCTCATATATAACTTCAACAACATGAAAGGTTTATCACTCTCCCTAAGCCATTTGTCCAGGCTCCTCTATAAACATTGGGGAAGGCAGGCACCTCCAAAAGATAGAAGATCACAACTGATGAGATGATTTGACCTAGAAGTATGCACACCTCTCCACTGAGGAAATCCAAAATACTTGAGCCTAACTTTTAGACAAAGTGCATTGTGAGAGATGAACCTTGCTGCAAGGCTCAAACTGGACAGTCCAGTACTGACCAGAGGTTCCCTAAGCTAGCTGAGACACAGCACACATCTGCCAGCTCAATGGTGCCCTTGGGCCATTAGCCACCTTCCGCCCCAGCAATACTTTTCACTGCAGAAACCTTTTCTGCCACAGGATACATACCTGAGACTGCTGACAAGAAATAAAACAAAACTAGAAGAGAAACATCCCTGAAATAATGACACAACAGGGGCAGCAACCATAATACAGATGACTGCCTGCCTTACAGGGCTCTATGTCACCAGTGTCTTTCACTTAAGAATCTGAACACACACCTCTCTCTCTATTTATTAGTCAGTTCAGTTTATAGAGTGACTCTCAAGGAGGCTGAGGAGAAACCCCAACACATAACAGCCTGTGGGGAGGTGGGAGGCCCACAGGCAGTTCTGCTTTCTGAGTGTGGGGTCCAACTTCTCCCCAGGAGTGTTGCAGCAACCATGAGACCCTCTGCTCTCAAGCCTTACCGCAACAGAAAAACGCATTCCAAACTTGGGCAAAATTGCAAAAAAAGTAAAATTGAAACCGATGTATTCCCACAATTTTGCTTTAGACAATTAACATTCTCCAGTGAAAAAAAAAAAGCTTTATTGAGAAATTCTGGACCAGCACTAGTCAGTTCTCCATCTGTAAAATCACCATCCAATTGCGTGCCAGTTTTAAAATGAGCATTTGTTCACGGAGGGCGGATGTAGCAGAAGAGAGAGAAGCAAAGTTCACACAAGTAGTGCCAAAACACCCTCACTTATGTTTCTTGGAGACTCAGGACAAAGTATTTTGTCTGTAACTAGAAGAAAAAACTGAGGTGAAAGTTCCCTATAATGAATAGCACAATAGTAGTAATGACTGCAGCTGAAGCAGGAAAACAGACAATATCAGTGTAGAAAATGAATGGCTGATGGGAACACAGTTATAAACCTCAAAAGAGATAAAGATCAACCACAGAAGCTGATTTACATTGAAGAGGAGGAGGGAGAAAAAAGAGATCTAGGCAGACAAATTCAGACTTGAAAAATACATACCAATTTAAGAGAGTACATCGGTACTGTGGTTATGCTGTCTGTCTGCTGTGGAATTTCTTTTTCGCTAGTGCAGTATCCAAAACTATCTTCCACTGTATTGCAATAGTAAAAGCCAGCAGAATTTAAAAATAAAGTAAGATGATCATATTAGTATCAATGTATCAATCACATAACATAGCCAAAGAGAACAGGGGGTAGGGTTAAAGCCCCTGATCTCAATTTCATCCAAGCACTCGGCAGCACCCAGCTCAGCGCAAGGAAGAGTTCACACCAAAGGTCACCACGGTCGCATCCAAGTGACAAATGACATTTCTATGAATTATCTGCAGCTGTAACTACAAGTATTCAGGGTTTCCTCTCTGAATTTCCTGTCTCTCCATCAACCCAGAAAAACAAGAAGCTACCTTAAGCATCATCAGTTTATATGCACAGTCCATCTTCTCCTTGACATTATTTGAAAGAAATAAAATGGTTTTGTTAAAGGGGTTCACCGCCTACAACCCCTAAGGAGAAAGAAGTCTAGAGAAAGAGGAATTTCTAGATCTTTGGATTTTTACTGATACACTCATCAAAAGTCCACGCAAAAACCACCCTCTGCCTCTCCCACTTCTATCCTCAGCCCCTGCAAGTAGGAGATCTTATGTAGTGTGTGTTCAGGGAGAGAGAGCTGCATGCTGTAAAATAATGTATTTTACTGCGCAGATGTGCAGGGAAAGGAGATGAATGCCCTGTTCAGGGTTTGCATGACTATAGCACAGAGCTGCCTCCTGAGCCCCGCTCCATCAGGGTTACCTAGGGATGGAAGGGCTGCCAGGCTGAGGGAACAGCACGTGGCCTCCAATGGGGGCCCTTAAAAAGTTTTACTGGTCTTCCAGGGCTTGACTAATGCCTTCTCTTCCCTTGGCTTCATAAAGATTTCTAGAGCATATCTGAGATTTGACCCTGAATATATGATGCTATTCTTGCTGTGTAATAAGCATCAGTGGTGTCAGGCGTACAGAAGCAAATCTGCTCTTTGTTAGAGAGCTACATGTCAAAATGAGTTTGTAAAACACGCTACAAAAAGGATGAAATGCTGCCTACAATGCAAAGCCCACTGAAATCTACATATTGCTGCAATATTTATTATCAGCCAGAGCATATTATCTGAGATTAATAAATTATTCTTAGTACATACTATGGTAAGGCATAGCAACCGCCATAAAGTAGCCCTGTCACATAAAGAAATTTCACCAAAGTACCCTGCTTGAAATAATGACTTTGTTTATCTATAACTTAACATTATTGATTGGGTTTGCTGAACTGAAGAAGGACTATGAAGTCATTCCGAAAGAACTACTGAGAAATCTGGACACTCAGCCAATATAAAGCTAGCAGCAAGAAGGCAATTTCCCTGAGAAAAAAGAGTCATACTTGGTTATTTTACAAATATGCAAGCAAATTACATTCCGTTTAAGTAAACAAGAACTAAAGCCAAACATGTGGCTCTTAGTGTCTGATTGTCACAATTTTTACTGGTAAGAATTTTTTTCTTGTAAGACTATAGTGGACCTGAAACAAAGCAACAACACAGGTAGATGCCTTCCAGTTTTAGAGGACGTGAAAAGCAAAGCTTTCATATAGGCATTCCAAACTGTCCTGTGACCCAGCCACATAAGGGTAATTTCCAAGACAACAAGCTTAAAAATGGGCTATATTAAAACAACAGTTCCTCCCCAAACACTGACTAGTTGGTTTCCTTCAGCTCGTGGTTAAAACCTTGGCATTGCTAACCCCACCTGGCAGATTTAGATCCAAGAGAAGATGCTGGAGCATTCAGTATCGTCCTGTCACTCCCAGCTTCTGGCACGCTGACTCCCCAAGTCAGGCGCTGTGGATTGCCATTCCCTCACCTCGCACCGGAGATCTGCAGTGCGGACACGTGTCCCAGACAGCTAGAATAGGTCAAAAGAATTACCACCTGCACACGCCAACTGGTATCTGGTCCGTATGCAGGGAGGTGAGCTAACTGGCTCAGATGCAGATACCTACATTGCAGATGTCTAACAAGGCAAGATGAATCTCGAACCCCATGGACAACAGACAGGGAAAGTCAGGAGGCTCACCAAGGCAATCCCCCCCAGTCCCGCTCATTGCATGAGGGGCTGCACACGACCAACCCAAAGCAAATACCCCCCAAAGGGTATTTGAAATCCCCTTCTGCTCCTGGAGAATAAAAAGCAATAGGCAAATATATATATACATACATATATATATATATATATTTATAATCCTTACGCAGGATAATTTAAAACATGTCTGAAAACCAATAAGGAAAAGGTCAACTGTTGTCTCGCACCTGCCACCAGTATCTACAAACTAGGCTTGGTATTTTGGTTAACAAAGACAAGACTGCACAACAGCAATCTGGTATTGAAGGAATGGATGCTGCCATCCCGTTGGAGGTGCCATGCTGTACTTCCCAGCCAGTATCCCACAAGAAGTGAAGACTCTCTCAGCAAGAAGTTATTTTTTGTTCTTAACTGCATAACTGTTCACAAGAAAGAGCTCACAAGCTCACTTAAGAACACACTCTGTGGGACAGTCTTCTAGACTCTGAGGTCCAGCCTACCTCAGTTAGGCACTTAGCTTAGACCTACGCTTTACTGCCCACAGAAGCAGTCTTTCTATGCGTGCCCCTACACTGTCCGGTTATTCAGCAGAACAGTAGGTGCCTTTCCACGTCCTCAGAGGAAATTCCTGTCTGCTAAGTTTAGACATTGAAATTGAGCACACAGGATCTCCCTTTGGAAGGCTTCAAAGGCACTTTCCTCTCTGCAACGAGGGTACGTAGAATGCGGGCTTTTATTTTCGGTGGACTGCTTTGCTAAACATTTAATACTAAGGTACATGTTAGATGCCTAAATTAAGAATAGAGCCTGCCTGTAAGGTGCTTATTACAGACCAAGAAAGAAATGGATTGAGTGGAGTCGGTACAATGTGCTAACATCTCTTTTCAGCTCAACAGCTGTATGTGTAATGTCTGTGACTGAGAATGAAGAAGACAAATTGCAGATCACAGTCAAATTAGATTTTCCTAATGGGGCTTTTGAAATAAACTAACAGATGATTGTTTAAATAAAACCTGTAACAAGGATGAGTTGATGTTATATTATTAAATTTCTTAATTTAATTCTTAAGCTCCAGAGCCAGCCAAGTAATATTCAACACATTTACCTTTACAAACTGTGGAATGCATTGTGGAAAAGCTAAATAAGCCGTTCATGGTTTGACCAAATCGCTAAGTGTTCCAGCAATATCAATCACAAAGAACTGTATGTGCCTGCCAGTCGTATGTTAGAAGTATTTGCTAGCACCCCCTGCTTCCTCTTTTCATTAATTAGACAGAACTATTTAGTGCAAAATCATGACAGGTTGCTTTATTTTTTCTGGATTATTATGTGTGCTATAAACTGAGAGAAAAATACTTAGCGCTTCAGGGCCCTGTGTTGTAACTAGTGAATTCAAAATATGCGTGAGGCCTGTCTATGAAGCAATAGTGTCACTGCTGAAGAAGCCTTCCCTTCTTTTATCACGGCCAGGAGGGGAGCTTGCTAATTACAGTGAGAGTCAACACCTTGCCTTGCCCTTCCTCTTTTCTTAAGAGGAATATAGGTTTGAGGTTACTCCGCTTGACTAGAAAATCAGTTAGTGGATGTCTGGTGAAACTCCCAAAAAAGTAGTTCCTCCTCAAACACGGCTTAGTTTCCTCTAAGCAAATAGGACATTGCTTTGGAAACATTAGCGCTTTTGGCTACCGATGGCCAGGAAAACAAAGCAAAACTAAATAATTTTAGAGAAGATATTTAAAATGCATCTATAATAAATTACATAATAACAGTCTAATGGCCTTTATTATATCCCTTCCCACTTAAAAACATACAGAACGCCTATATTTTGAACCTCTCAGATAAAGTAGTATGTTCTGTGGGTCTAGCACAGGCTTCAGTGCCTGGAGGCTCTAGTTCTATTTCCAGCTCTGCTTCAGACCTACAGGGTGACCTTTACGCATAACCTCATTTTCCTCACCTATAAAATGGGGATATTAATACTTATTTACCTCACAGTTGGTTCCCTTCCAGCTGCTACAGTGACTGAGCAAGCTCATGCATCTACAGAATTGCTAATGCTTATTATAAACTTTTTCTTTTTTTTAAACAAGCAATACAGACATTAAATTAAGAGATCACCTGTCCATCCAGTGAGTAAAAGTACACAGAAAAATAACAGCAACGGAAAAATTGTTCAAAGCCCCTCGCTAATTTCCTTTCAATGACACTGTCCTTCAGGAGAAATGTAGGTAGCTCCTATCTGACAGCAACTAGAAGAAACTTCTTGGTGCTGCTTTCAGTTAAGAAAAAAAATCAATGTTTTTTGAGTGAAAGTCTAACCTGGTCTCCCTTTGGAGAGGATATAAAAACACCGCAAGCTTTGCAAGTAAATAAAGGGGGGGAAAAAACCCAATTTCAATTTGAAACTTTACCTAATAATGAGAGCAGAGAGAAAGAAAGGAAAAGAGAATCGGAGGGAGAGGAGAGATACAGCCATCTCTTCCCACAGGGAAGGAAGCTACGCAGCAGAGATGCTGGCAGGCATGTCGGCCCACAGCCGGGGGGGACACCCCCGCGCCGCCACCGAGGGAAAGTGCCTCCATCGGCCCGGGAGCACCTCGGTCACACTCATCTCACTCTGGGAATGTGATACTTACTCTTGTACTGCTCTGGCTATGGAGAGCGCTGTAGATCCAGTTTCATTAACGCTATCTAAGGTCACATTTGGCAGGTCGTCATCATCACTGTCACTTTTAATTTGTCTGGGAGATAGGCCTCGGGGGTCCATTTGTGCTGGAAAGAGACATATAATGGATTAATATGAGCGTGCTGAAATTAATCTTGTCCCAGAACAACACATCCACTCGCTCGGGCCGGATGGCACGGCTTGTGCCGAGCGTCCCGAACCCGGTGATGGATTCGCCGAGGACGCCTACAGCCAGGCCCAAGCATTTCCCGCGGCATGCAGGCTGCACCAACCCATCCATCCGACCTGAAATAGAACTGCACACATAATATTAATCAAAAAACCCAGTTTACCCTCAGGTTACTTATTCATAGAATCATAGAGTGGTTAGAGTTGGAAGGAACCTAAAAGATCATCTAGTTCCAACCCCTCTGCCATGGGCAGGGACACCTCCCACTAGACCAGGCTGCTCAAAGCCCCATCCAGCCTGGCCTTGAACACTTCCAGGGATGGGGCATCCACAACTTCCCTAGGAAACCTGTTCCAGTGTCTCACCACCCTCACAGTAAAGAATTTCTTCCTAATATCTAGTCTAAATGTACCCTCTTGCAGTTTAAAACCATTACCCCTTGTCCTATCGCTACACTCCATGATAAAGAGTCTGGCTGTCTTCAGAAAGCAGAAAGAAAGGGCTGTGTCTGCTTTGTACAACACAGCACACTCGAGAGTAAATTTTACAGCAAAATTTCAGTAGCCGTCTTTGATTTCGACTGTCCATCATGAGATACGAGGTTGGGACTCATGTCCCTCCAGTTAACTCCAATTAACAGTTAACTTCAACCAACCAGCCCCGCAGCCAAAATGGCGTCACCTGAGGGAAAGCAGGTTTAAAAAAGGGCAAAAAAAAAAATGCCATGCAGGCAGAGTGAGGAAGAAAGTGTAAGAAACAGCCCTGCAGACACCGAGGTGAGAGGGGAAGGAGGGGAGGAGGTGCTTCTCCATGGTGGAGCAGGGATTCCCCTTCACCTGAAGAGACCATGGTGGAGCAGGGGAGGAAGGAACAGCAGAGAGGAACTGCTGTGGACTCACTACAGCTCCCGTTCCCCATAGCTCCCATTCCCCATCCCCATGAATGAAGGAGTGAAGCTGAGCCCAGGAAAAAGGGGGGAGGGGGCTGGTTCTTACCATCCTAATCTATTTTTAATAGGCAAGAAATTGAATTACTTTTCCCTAAGTCAAGTCTGTTTTGTCCGTGACAGTAATTGGTGGGTGACCTCCCTGTCTTTATCTTCTCCCATGAGTACTTCCACCTTATTTTTCCTCCCTGTCTCATTGAGGAGAGAGAGTGTGAGAGCGGCTGGGTGGGCGCCTGGCATCAGCCAAGATCAACCCACCAAGAGTTAAGTGTTGTGCCAAAAAGAGATGGGAAAGAAGAGGAAAGCAGAAAGGTAGGCTACCTGCCTTCCTTCTTATCCTGGCTGCTGCCCTCCAAAGGGAAGCAAGCCCAACTCACATACAGGCAAGGGGAGGAAACCAAGAGACAGGTTTGAAGGGCGCTGTGGGGCAAACGTGTGACCTGGGATAGTCCTTAGAGAAAGGTGGGGTTGCTTGTGTCAGGGGACAGACCCAGGGACAAACCTGGAGGTGATGTAAAGAAACAGACATTTCCCCTCACCCATGAAATACCGCATAGGATTTACTAAGTGCTGAGAGACACCGAAAGCAGCTGGAGTAGAGAGCAAAACTGGAGAGATGCCTGACCCTGCAAGGGAGAAGATGGAAGGGGAAGACAGGCAAAGAGATTTGTTTAAATACATGTTTGTTTTGTTTGGCCAGGTGAAATAAGAGGAATCCAAGATTATTTCTTTAAAAAGCTAACTGTTGAGTTTGTGCTCTCCTGTACTGCAGTGTCAGAGACAGGACACTTTCTGGGTCTTGCAACACGCTTTTCCAGAAAGGTAGCTGTCATTCCTACTCAGCTCTGGCTAACCACAGCCCTGGACAACAGGTATCACAGGCTCCTGTTAGAGATCAGTGAGCCTACGGACAGACAGCAGCTCCAAAAGTCACAGTTAAATTTACCATTTTGGCGTGTTTCTTATGTTACCGTGTTCGCTGACTCTAGAAAAGGGACTGAGTTACACTGAAGAATGGGAGGGCTGTGGACACTCCAGGAGCTGTGCAGCCATAAAAGTAGCACTGATGGATAGCTGGGCTCTCGAAAAGAAAGCCCTCTCCAAATGAGTGATGACTCAAGGGAAAGTTGGTCTTAAATTTTAATTTATGTCTTAACTGTGAACCACCTCTGAGTAAAAGAACAGTGAGTGATTATAACTACCCTTCAGCTGCATTTTTTTAATGTTAAAGAACTTCATAAAGAAAACCCTATTAAAATACGTTCAGCAAGCTGATGCAACAACCCCTTCTGGAAGCACAGTGTATTTACAGATGCACAGTGTGACTCCTATGAGCCTTCTACTAGCAGAGTTTAGGAGCCTCAGTAATACTGGCTAGATTTGGACTGCTTATTATTTCTTCCTGTGTGGAAAAGAAAACACCTTTTGTTTATCAAAGCAAAGACTGTTGACAATGAACAACGATCTGCATGAGACAAACGTTCAGCCACTTAGAAATTGTTCAAAACATTTAATTGTTTTAGACAGAAAGGGCACCATTCTGACTGTGTTTCTTAAAATCACGGCTTACACATGATAGTACTCAATGAGTATCTGAGCATAGGGATAATCTAGTATTTGATTTAGGAGCAACTGAACCATTTCTGAGGATGTCTCGTTCCCTATTGTTCCTTCTTAAAAGCAACTTTAAGTATGAGCTAAGTATGTACTTATTTCATTACTTCTTCAGTTTTTCTTAAAGTGAATCTCATTACAACAAATTGCATGTTTGTATCTGCCCAATATTTAAATGTTGCTATACATGATGCTTTTGTGAAAGCTAATGTTTGTAAATAAAATTAAAACTATAACAAAAACCTATGTATGTGATACTTTATTAATGATGGCTTAATCTGATTTAGACTACAGCAAAAGTTTTAAGTAGCTAGCTCAGAAACTTTCTTAACATTTAAACCTCAGCCTAACTTGAAATCACTGAAGTTGTTACATAATTTAGTCTGTAATACAATTATACATGAATTTTGATCACTTAGGTGCGAATACATGTACATAAAACGAGACATTATAAATGGATATGAAAAAGCTTACATACTTTTGTTGCTTTTAAAACATGCTGTTTCATTATTATTGCTGACTGTCAGCTCTTATGATATTATTGACACTCCTATGATATTTGATGTTGGTTTGAGATTACCAGAGGAATTTGCTAGGATGAAAACTCTCAATTACATAAAGACACTACCTTCTCTCAGTTTCTGCTCAGCAAGGTAAATCCTACTCTGTATACTCCTAACGTAGCCACAAAGTTGCCAATGGGGTTGTGCTTTTCCTCCTAGGGATAATTTGGCCCACTGGGCACGGTGTGCCCCACCAGTTGCCAACATTTGAGCACATCAGGAGGTGCCGCGACACTTGAGCATGGCGAGAACAAAAGGCGAGGAATGGAACCTTATCAGTGGGCAAATTCAAAGGTGGGCAATTCAAGGACATTTTCTGTAGTATTTTTGCAGTTAACCTAACTAAAGATGGTAATTAAATTATAGAACGATCTAGGGATTATTCCCTTATATTTTAATGTTGGCCTGCATACACATTGTTTTTTGTCTCCTTCTCCATTTGTGACCTCTTCTCAGCTGGCGGACTTGGGTGGCCGACGCACTGGGGAGCCGAGGTGACTAACCAGGAGGCTGAACTTCACTGCTGCCGGCTGGTGTAAACTGCCCTGTTTTCTCATCAGCACAGCTGCAGCTGCTGCAGGGAAAAACAGCCTTTAAAGCTATTCTCCTCCGCAAAATGAGCCATGTGAATAACCAAGTGGACAAAAGCCTAACAGATATCTCCTCCTCACCGCTCACTACAGCGCGCAAACTGCAGTACAGGATTTTTGTACATTCAGAGTTCACAACTCCTACTTATGTCAACAGCTTTGACTTTCTCTTGGACATCTAAGAACAACTGTCGAACTGCTGGCACCAAGGTTTATAAATACCAGCCGCAGTTCATAAACACTGAATTAAGAGTAATTACGGGCCTAACGAACATCAAACGGGGGAAGAATGAAGAGATGCAGGCAAGAGATAATTTAGCAAATGAGATGAAAAAGGTGGAGGACAAGTGAGTAATGGAATGCAATTGGCAAGCAAGGTGGAGGAGAGCCCACAAAACATGCCAGCGCATTTCAACCTCCCTTTGTGCTGTACCTTCCTCTGATGACCAAGCTTTTCCTTGAACTTAGGACCACGGGTTCAGAAGGGACCCAGCTGGGTCACTGAATTAAGTCCCTCCTATCACAGGCAGACACATTTCATTAATAAAGCTCAAGCCTTAAAAATAAGCTGGTTTTCTTGCCCTTGCTACTGCTCTTGAAAGGCGAGATTTGTCCGACAGAGTTATCCGGTGGTTTTGTGAAGTGTGAATGAGGCTAAGGCGAGGCAAGCAAAAAGAAACGAGTCAGAGACTGCTTTCGTGGGACAAAGGTGTCATTGAAAGAGTGCACAGGAGCTACAGAAGCAAGCTGTTAGCACTCCATGCTGAAAAGACTGGTGAGCCAGGGGAGTTATTTAAGAACGTCTGCAAGTGCTGAAGGCTGCAAGCGGCCACGTTGCTTTCCATCCTTGTTAGCCTCAAGTAACAATGATCCTTTTTGCTAAAGAAAGTACAGAGAATTGCTCTTGATGCGTGTACATATATGCAATCACTTCTCAATGGCCCCTTTGCCAAACTGTACCAAAACGGAGTTTCCCTTTGGGCGGGATGAGCGAATTCACTCCCTGCACTAGTTTTAAGGCAAGATGTGCAAATGGGTCTCACATAAGGCACATATCAGCCTGTAAATACTCCAGAACTTGGTCTACCATCATTAATATTGTATCTGCCAACTGTCAGTTGCCAGCAGGAAGAAATCTGATCTGGATCAGACATAAGCTTGCTTCTATTTCTATTGAACTGAACAGTTTTTGGCTTTAAAATTTATGATGGCGGTGGGGGCAAAACATTACCTGATCCTACTTCTCAGGACAAAACTGCCCCTTCTACAATGCTGGAACAGATTTAAACATGCACAGCAACTTTCTAACGAGCACTGATTGAATTTGTGTTTTCTGGCAGATATGGCTCTGTCAGCCTTGACATGGTACAGGATTCGCCATGTCATGGAAGCAGAATCTCCAAGAAGGATGCAGCCTGCCGGCTGCTAAGGGCAGATGAACCCCTCGGAACAGGACACAGCCTCCACCTTCCCAGGGGAATAACCTGAGCACAGGACCATGCCATCAGGGCATTTTTCTCCTTCTCCACTCTCTAAACTGGTGCTCATGCCCACATCGGGGCATCTCATGGGAAGTGGGGACTGCAGATTTCAATCTCTCCAGGCTGACCAGAGCCCAGCACACCACCTCTCACTTCTCACACCCGTGCTGGTGTTACTAGGCTATTGGGTAAATGCTATCTCTTTGTCTGTCATATTTGGGTCCCAACTCAAGTATGTCCTTATCGCTTTGCTTCTTCCCAGCGATTATTTAGGGATACGCAGCTCAAGTGCTCTGATGTGGTCAACCAAGGCCAAGCACTGCCAAAAATCCTGCAGTTGGATGCATGTAAGCGGCCTAAATCTGTGCCCTTCTTGGCATGAAAAGGCCCATACACTAACACACTGCTATCACCGCTGGCAGTTTTCCGTTACCGCAGCCTGATTTATTTCCTCCCGTCAAATTTCCTGCGAGTGAAAGGGATGAAAATTCATCCCATCAGTAGGCTCACGACGACCCACTAGAAGTAATTTCACGTCTATACACTATCTTTGATTTAAAGGCAAATATGAGCCCCTTGGGTTAAAGATGAATGAAATATTTAAAAGCAGAAGAAAACTAAGTAACCATCAGGATTTTCGCCCCTCTTTATAGCTAAGCCACATAGTATTAACTAATGCTGAAATGACTCATTATGAGATGATGCTTGTTGGTGTGAAAATAGAGAGAAAAAATTCCAGCACCCTGAAATATTGAAGCCTCTGGCTCATTTTATCTTAATACCTCAGTTTTCTGCATTAAATTAACTTCTCGGCTAATAACTTTGTAAACATAGATACATGTAGGCCTGCTGATACACCAGAACATAATAAAAACTGAATTATGCTTAGCTGCTTTCTTGAAATAATTAAAAATCTATTTCTGCTTTTTGAAAGGATTTCCAAATTCAGAGTCTGCTTGCTTTTGTTTCACGTATTAAACTCACCACCGTGCTTTCTCTAAAGGATGCCTAATACACAACCTGCTAATCAAAGTGATTGCTCATGACAGATTTCCAAGCAGCCCTGACATCCGCCCACAAGACCGGATGGCCACTTGCAGGGTGACACAGGTCTGCAGCAGGGAGACATCTGACGTGGGACCCCTCAAGTGTAATGCCAAGGCCTCTGTGTTAGGTGAGATGTCAGCCTTGATGGTGGGGAGTCCCCTCTGGTCTTGCTAGCTCTGATCCATGCTACGATGACGTATTTGCTCTCGCAAACATAGGCGCAGATTTTTATTGCAATGGAAGTTTAAATGATGCATAAATGAATAGTTCTGAGGTACCTCAAATAAGCCAGAAAGAGTTATGCCTGCTATTGCCAAATGTCTGCCTTAGAAACTGCTCTCCAGTTACTTCCAGTGCATGCTGGCATACGGCAGGTAGAAGAAGATTATCTCTAGCTGGAAGCAATGGTTGCTTTGCACTAACCACCATGAGGAATGGAAAGCCAAATGCTACCCCACACCCCAGAATTAACATTTACAAGAATCTCATTAGTACTGCTGTTAACACTCATTAGTACTGCTGTTACACACATGTGTGCCCGTGTGTTTGCAGAGCACGAAGGACTGAAGTAACAAAGCGACATTTGCTGCCAGACTCCCAGAAGTCTTGGACTCAGAAGTATTGGAAAATATGGTTAAGAAAATTATATGCCCCTCATGCTTTAGCACAACACGCTGTTGATCTGCCAGCATCAGAAACACTGCGAAAGAAGTAGTTTGAACCTAATAATAATCTGCCACTCGCAATGACCCCATGACCCAGCAGCACCTAACAGTACATTTCCATCATGCCCTGTCCTCTCTTACCCTGTCCTCTCTCAGAGCCCCGGACATCAGGAGCTGGATGACGCTGGGAGAGGAGGGAAGACCCTCTCACCTCCTGTCCTCAGGCACGTTCTACCGCAAATAGAACCGCCCCAACCCTCCCATACAGCCAGCAGAGGCAGATGGGTGTCTTCAGGGGTGCTGAGCCCACCAACCTCAGTGGACCACATGGGGAATTCAGCAGTGTGAGCCACCCTCCTTCCTCTTGCCAGATGCTGGGGCACCAGCCCTGGCAGAGGAAAGTGGCTTGGTGCCCCTTTGAGCCACTGTGGACCCACTCCTTGCTGGGAAGAGGTGGAGAGGAGCCTTTGCCAAGTGACTCTGTCATTCCTTGGTTTTCTGGGAAAGGAACAAAAGCGTCTGGGGGATCTCAGTAAGTGCCCAAAGATGGGACAACAGCAACAGCATTGCATGGCCTTGCTTGCTCCCACTCTCTCCCTGCTTGCCACTGTTGGCTTAATGCCATAGAGGCATCTTGGACCCTTGCAGCAACGCTGAAGAAAATGCTATTTGGCCGCATAGCCCCAGTGGTCAAATCTGGAAGAGGAGTAATTCACAGGGGGAGACAGTAATCACCATTAAAACCAAAAATCTGCCAACAGTTATAAATACTGTAACGTCTAAACCATAACTTCAATCTCTACATTTGACATACGGCACAGTTTGGTACCTGAAATATTGCAAGAAGGAAACTGCTGGCCAACAGTGACTTCTTTTGCTGTTTCTTGAACTGCCACTGTTTCAAATACCTCTGATAAAAATGTGCATCTGGGTGGATCAAATGCCAAGCAGAGGGACTGACTCATCTCTATCCTTCTCAGCTAACTCTTGGAAAATGGGTTTTACCACCCTGCAGGCCCAGCCTCACACCATAGCCTGATGTCTGAAGCAACTGAACATCCCACTTCTTGGCAGTTTTTTTAGATAACACGAGCCCAACACGGATTTCCCCAGGAGGACAAGATCAAAGGAGAATGTCACACACACTGCTGTATGTTTTTACCAATGGAGGCAACACTTCCAGATGCAGATGTACAGGAGCTATTTGAAATGATGCCCTCAGAGATGAAGTGTTATAGTCAGGTTTACTTAATGAGTTTTAGGAAACCAAATCGTGGCTTTACGGACCTAACAAATGCACAGGAATGATGGTATTCATTATTTTCTCCTCCTAAGATGGTCCATACTACATGATGCACATATAGGGCATTTTTCTTCCTATTTAAAGTTCATTACAAGTGCTTTATGCACTGGAAAACGCTCTGAGCGCACCTATCAGATTTTCAATCAAAACAACCTGGTGTCTGGTAGGGGCAACAGAATTGGTCAATTTATTTCATAAAACTTTATGTACAAGGCAGCAGTATCCATGAACTTAATGGTCAGAATATAGAGTCTACAGGGGTAATTTTTATTACAATTTATAGCAAGATTACCCATACTCCACAGTTTTCAGATTTTATTGAGATTTTATGGGACTATATGGCTAGAGCAGTTAACTGCACCCCGCACAGCTATGGTTCACAGAGAATGGGAATTGGCACTGAATGCACAGTGTA
The DNA here is from genome assembly GCF_028500815.1 of Rissa tridactyla. NCBI lineage: Eukaryota > Metazoa > Chordata > Aves > Charadriiformes > Laridae > Rissa > Rissa tridactyla. The sequence continues at coordinate 47,768,272 of NC_071466.1, forward strand.
ACTAATCTACCAGAGAATATTAATTGCTATGATCCAATCAAAGGCAATATTTAAAATCATTTCACCAGTCAAATAATTTGCCATAAACCTGTAAAAGAATAGCTGTGTGGAGAAATACAGAGGTGAGAGTGATTGCACGGATGTAATATATGCACATATTTAAGCATTTCTGTCACTCGGTTGTATACATAAACATACAACACCATTTTTTTTAAGCAAAGGACTTTCCTCTTTCTAAGCTATGTGAGTAACACGAGACCTCATCTACACACAAAAAACCAAACTACTGAGACTACTGAGATTTATATCTCACTGAGCATCCAATATACAAATACTCTATCACCAAAAGTATGCAGGGAAAACAATAAGGACAGAAGATATTTAATATTAAGTAAAATATTACAAAGCCACTACAAAACGGTAGCAGACTGCAACTTACACACTGCAACAGTCTAGAGATATTTTAGACACCAGAAAGTTTCCAGCAGGTTGGTCCAAGGCACAATAAAACCCAAGGCAGGGATAGAATAAATGAGGAGTTTTATGCACATGTTTCTGCTGGATCCAAATTTGCAGGATAACAACAACCAGATCAAAGCTCAGCCCTGGTGAGAGGACAGAGCTGAAGGACCAGAGGCCTTCTTTGCATGGAAGAGAAGGAATTAACAGCTTCCAAAAGGTGCCGGGACTCAGGATATGAGCAAATGGACTTCATCCTCCTTATGCTGGGCTTCACAAATGAAGTTGGAATACACATCTACCTCACTCCCTTCCCCAAACCTGCTTGTAGTTAGAAACATACATGGTGTTAAATCCACTGTTGGTAAATCTTAGAAGAACATATGCTTCTGTAGTGAAAAAACCTAAGCTTGTTACTAATGAGTCACCAGAAATATGACTTTTCTGGACATTTAAGCAGAAGACTGTTTATGGGATTCCCCGTAGTCAACCCAAGCTACTTTGTCTTCAAGCAATCCTCCTTCTCAATTTGAAATACCACAGCATATCTTGTAACCTGTGTTTTAACTCTTATTCTGGCAAGAATTACTATTTACTCTAGTTCTTAAATATATGCACCATCTCCAGTAACGCAGGTCCCGCCCTGAACGCAAGCCTCTCCTCTGCCTGCTTCTCTTCCCAGATAGCCATTGCCAACCTGCTTCTCCTTCCCAAGAACTACTACTATTTCTTCCAGAAAAACCAAGCAAAGAGGGGGAAAGAGATTCAACATTTTGCGAAGCAGGAGGGTGGAGGCGGACAGGTTGGAATACGTACAGGTGCAAACGTTTTTTGTGTGTAACAACAAAAAAATTACAGCTAAAGTAGAAACTCTGCACCTCAATGCAATTCAAATCCAAAATAACCATCTACTAAAATGTAGAAAGGATAATCACTTCACATGAAATAAAAAAGGCAACACTTCTGGTTTTAATTAAGAGTCTCTTCCATAGCAGAATTTATACAAACAGACCATATAATCTGACCTTTAAACATACGGAACGGTTCTCTAAATTTCTAACTTCGTACTACAAATTGCGTTTACTTTTGTGGAATAAACTTTACAGGAGGCAGAAATAACAGCTGTACTTAAAGAAAACCCAAGGGCAGTGGATAATGTAATCTAGTGGTATGACCTGTTTTGAGTCGCAGAAAAATCTGTAGCAAAAGGTACTGCATTTTTACTACTTATTAATGTATCCACAGTGAGGAATATGGCAGGTGTAAATGGTGAAAACTATGTCTGCTAGGTCTATACACAGACAGAGTAACATAAAAACCATCCACACCTATGTCACTATGGATGTTTACTACATGGGAAATGGATGAAGTTCAGTTGGAAAATTTAAATTTATAATGTTCTTAACACTGGATATTGCAACTGGTTGTATCTTTTGAAAATTTTAAAACCAATAAGAGAGAGAACCCAGAAACTTGGAACACAAAAACCCAGAAATATCAAAGTTGCACAGGTCCTTGGTGCACCCACATCAGGAGGGAGCTTCTAAAAGGCCCTTCAATGAATGGAGTTAACTCTGCTGAACTACAGAAAACAATTTTTAGGGGTATTATCTTTGACAAAATCTGCTGCTAGAAGGACATGGTTTGCCAGTAGTATTCATGGATGTCTTCTGAAAGTGAAGCAGTTGAAGGCTAATGGGACCAGAGTTTGTAGGGTTAACATGTTCCTCCCATGGCGGGCCTTTTCACTCCTGTCTGTCCTAGCCTCTCCTTGTTCCCCTTCACCCTGCCCAGATCTCTTTTCTACCCTCCTTTTGCTTCTTCCCCTTCCTCAGTCTCCAATCTTTTCCCACTTTTCCTCCTGAACATATTCACACATCCGTAGCCATCTCACCACCTCTCCTTTTCTACCCCACACCCTTCCATTCTGCCCCTCTCCCTACTGCCCAGCCCCTTCCAACCTCCTCCTTGCCTCTTCTCAGCCACAAATTTTTTTGCTTTGCCCTTTAAGGGGACTCATATATTTTTTCAGATCTCCAAATTTCATTTGGTTTCCGCAAGTGCTTAAGAAGACCAAAAAAAAGGACAATGGTCCAAACCAAACTTGAGGTTCATGGCACAGAGAGGTTCTAGAGTTTTTCACCAAAAAAAGCTGGAATAAATTTTTCAACATGGAAAATGCTACATTTTTTTTTTCCTCTACACTCACTCTCAGGAAGAGTGGAATAGTTTTTTCCCTGAAACTCTCCTCAAAATAAAGAAAAAGAGAAAAAAGAAATAGCCTGAGGCATACATGCGACATGGAAAATGTTAGTCTAAATGGTTAACATATAGACAGACTGAGCAACTGAAGACAGGGTTTTAACGGAAATCATCAGGCAACCTTATCTATAGGTGCTGCTACCTGCTGTGCCTCTAATTATACCTTTTAGCAACCCTCACCATTGCCCAACAGGGAGAAAAAAGGCGAGGGGAGAGTTTTTAATGGTATTTTAGTGCTCTGGAATACTTTAACGTGTAATAATGTCTAGTGGTCACCACCTACTCCAACGCAGAAAAAAGTCTCCAAGCGCTTCGTAAGGCTTTGGATGAGAGGACAACAGTGGTGCCCACTGAAGGAAGTGAACTTCGTCTCTTCGCCATGTTGTAGGGGGTGGCAAAGGAACTTGTGCCTGGCTTCTGTCCCCTCCCTGCCCCAATGCATTACTACGGTTTGCACATTTCAAATAAGGTTGTAGGGGGCAACTTGCACAACTGGGCTGGTGGTACGGGGGCAGCACACAGAGACCCTCCACTTTGGGGGTCTACCTGGGGTGCCTCCTCCCCAGAGGGTGAGCTGAGAGGTTTTTACCCTGCAAAAGCATCAATCTGACAGAAGGGTGCTTTTGTAGCATAGAATTATAAAGTTATAGAATCACAGAATGGTTTGGGCTGGAAGGGACCTTAAAGATCATCTAGTTCCAATCCCCCTGCCCTGGGCAGGGACACCTCCCACTGGACCAGGCTGCTCAAAGCCTCACCCAGCCTGGCCTTGAACACTTCCAGGGATGGGGCATCCACAGCCTCCCCGGGCAGCCTGTTCCAGTGCCTCACCACCCTCATTGTAAAGAATTTCTTTCTAATACCCAATCTAAATCTACCCTCCTTCGGTTTGAAACTGTTACCCCTTGTCCTATCATTACACTCCCTGATAAAGAGTCCCTCCCCATCTCTCCTGTAGGCCCCCTTCAGGTACTGGAAGGCTGCTGTAAGGTCTCCCCGGAGCCTTCTCTTCTCCAGGCTGAACAACCCCAACTCTCTCAGCCTGTCCTCATAGGAGAGGTGCTCCAGCCCTCTGATCATCTTCATGGCCCTCCGCTGGACCTGTTCCAACAAGTCCATGTCCTTCTTGTGGTGAGGACTCCAGAGCTGGATGCGGTAATCCAGGTGGGGTCTCACCAGAGCAGAAGTAGAGGGGCAGGATCACCTCCCTCGTGATACTCTCAGATTCTGTTGCCCCCCTCAGGGTGTAGCGCATGGCACAGGACCTGACGGAATGCTGCCAACAGCTCATATACACAAGAGTTAATTCTCTGCAAACCCGTCTGGTTTTCAGTGCTGCAGAACGGGTTTGATTTAACGGGAAACCTTGCAAGTGAAAAATAGGAGAGAGGAGGCAGGACAGAGAGCAGAAACGAGCAGCACATTGGGAGGCAGAAAAGGAGAACTGAGGCTCGGCTGAAGGAAGGTGTGACGAAGAACGCCAGGATGAATGATGCCACCAAGAAGGATGCACAGTGGCAGAGGAAGAGATGACAGTAGGGGTTAGAAATATTAACAGATAAAGAGGGAGAGATGAAGCAGGGCTGCTGAAACTGGCACTCAAAGAACAGTCAGCAAGATGGCAAGGAGTAGAAAAAAATGGAAAAATAGAAAAATAGGGGGAAACAGAAAAGGAGGTAGCGATTTCTTGTGCTGGAGGAAAGAGAGAATTCAAACAGAACATGAAGAAAGAAGTATTTGCTCAGAAAAGCAGCTGCCAGGATGAGAATTTTGTCCGAGAGAGGAAGGTGGACTGGGAAGCATCAGGAGAAGCAGAAAGCCACCCGAGCAAAATGTCTGGAGGCAGGATTAGAGGGATGGTGGTGGTCTGAGAAGGTTTTGCATTAAAATTAACAATGAAATGGTCCTAGTCAAACCTGGAAGGAAGAGGAAAATTTAGCATGAGTAAAATAGAACTGGGAATAACAAGGAAAAAACCTTTCTCTATATGCTGTTTCCTGCATTTTGCCCCTAAGTACCTGTGTCTAGAAAAAGAGGAGAGGTCTGAACTTAAGTCTAATGTAATTTTCATTAATTTTGGCATTGAAAGGACCTCTGTTCAGGAAAGTGTCTAAATTTCATTAGAGTGAAGAGGACTTGGATACAGGCTAATATAAAATATAACTTTAAGTGCTTCCCAACCACACCTCTGGATCATCAACGTGGTCTCTGATTTAGCTCCCAAAGCAGCAACAACACAGGGATTATGAGACAAATGCTGCCGATGCTATCTGTGGATCGACTTTGTTTCAGCAGGAGTATATTTTCGTTTCCGAGAATAATCAATGTTCATGTTAAAGTTGAAAGTAGTGACTCTGGATGATTCTGAAAGTGCATTTCTCCTTCAGCTGGTAGAGGATTGGCAACCAATTCAACCTGACAGCAATGTCCTGTTGGCATCTGTGTACATTTATTTCTTGTTTTCAGCACAAAAGCTGACCACCGAAGGGAAGACAGTCTATGCATATATGAAATTTATTTAATCATTAAATTTATGCAACATCATTGAATTTTACTATTTATATTGTTTTACATTAAAGAAAGAATAACACACTCCAGTGAAAGCTGACAAAAGATGACTGCCTAGAGTGGACTGTTGCCCATTATTCTTCTATCGTATTTACTCAAATTAACCTGAACATCAAAAGAATTAGCGATAGCAAAATGGGTACAACTGATGAGAAAAAAAATTAAAGAACGTTTGATCTCTTCTTTTTCTTCAGCTGTACATTAGTAAAGTGCTGCAGGACTGGTTAATGATCTCTGCCAATAACAGCACAGAGGCGATACTGTCAGGGCAGCTCAGGAGGCCTGGAGCTCGTGGGCTGAAATCCCTATGGCACGTTAAATTCTGGAATTTTGTTGACAAAACTGGGGTAATAAAGTTCCAGTTTTACAAGATCAGGAGGTGCTTCCTATAGAGGAGACTACTACCAGAGCCAACTAGCACCTCTGAAAAGAAAACAAACGGGAAAAATTCTGGATGAGCTGAAGGTCAGGTGCAGCTCAATGCTCCAAAACCAAAACACAGACTAAAACTTCCCTTTTTTAATTTTTCCCAGACAACATGGCAAAAAGCTCTGCTTTCATTCATCATTTTTTGACATAACAGCGCTAAGTCCTGAAATCACGTCACTGTATGAAGTGCAATAAAACTTCTTAAACTGTCATTTTGAGGCTTAAAACAAAACCCAGATCAGCTGTGAGCTCACTTCCTATGTCCAAGCCTGAGGAGAGGGCACACAGTCCACACTCGGGTACTGAGGGAACAGGAGGAGAACCAAAGATTTATGGACAACAGGATGCTACTAAACATCAGAATGACCCATCACAATTACACTGACTGTAATTATACACAGTCGCCAGTATATCAAAACCAGACAGGAGAGTTGAAGAAAAAAGTCTTTTAGGTGTAGAGACCCGTTCATTATGCAATTAGGTACGTAAGAGATGTTATAAGATGTATTACTAAATGCCTTGTAGTCTCATAAGCCCTAAAATAAGATTACCTGTCAGTACCCTCCCTTTCCGCCTCACGCAATACCTCATTTCAGGGGAGAATTAGCCATATTTTATTCACTCACATGTGATGAACCTTGAAATGAGTCTCTCTCATTCCTTTCCTCATGTTCCCATCTCTGTTGCTAATGCCTTCTTTATAGAGCTATGCCTTCCAAGTATCTGCGCACATCTGTTTTCTCTTTACTTCCTCCACCCATCATGTCACCATCTCTAACAAGTCTTTGCTCCCTCGGTAACTGTTACGTTCTTGTTTTTTCTTGCTCTCCAGCTCCCCTTTCTGTGTTCTTTGGACACCTCTCCAAGAGTGTATCTGTCCTTCTGGCGTGTGCTTTCTTCCTCCCTTCACACCTCCATGTGCCTCTCAGGTCCTGTGTCTGCAAAGTTCATTCCCAACATATACACTCCGTGTGGCTTCCTTCCCTTCTGCTGTTTAATCTGGATGAAGAAACCTAATTCAAAGTATTCCACTGCCACTCCTTGAGCTTAATAAAACCTACCTCTCTGCATCTGCTACCGCTCCTTGGTCCAAAAGCCTTTCCTTTGCACGTTCCTACAGCCCATCAATTGCTTTCTCTTTGTATAGAAACAGCCTCTCTGACTTCCCTTCTCTTCCCAAATCTGTATCACCTGGTGAGCTTTTTATGTTCGTCTATGATGTTTTACACATTGTCATTATTTCACTGACCAATTTCTTCCACTTCTGGGGAGGATTTATTCCTCTCAGGACAAAAACTTGCCATGAGTTGTCTGAGCATCTAACACCACTTCTGACCTCCATCTTTATAAGAATATTTATTTATTTTAAAGAACATCTGGAATAAGACTTTTAAAGGTTCCTCCCAACAATGTAAGTTAAATATCTCTTCAGCAAACGACCCTGTAAGTTTGTAAACGAGCCACCGTCACAGCATTGCTATGTTTTTCCTCACAAAAGAACAGCTTTAGATCTGCCACAGATGCACAAAACTGGTTCCACCTTACCTTTGACGTGGCTTCTCCCATCCTCCAACAGTGGTACTACTATAGTGTTGTTCATATTCCCAGGTGATCTCACCGCTGTATAGACAACAGGTACCGACTGTACCACCACAGGGATACGGTGCACGTGACTCATTTTGTTGGACTGCAAGTTCATGGGGCTTGAAGGTGGTACTGGATGGATAATGTGCAAAAACTGCTGGCCTCCAACACCAGACGCAGAGGCCACAAGAGGACCTGGAGTTAATACTGACGGTACAGACGCTGCTGAGGATACTGATGTTATTACTGTGGGTGATGAAGCTGGTCGACTAGAAGAAGAAGAAGTAGAAGTAGAAGAAGGGGAGGAGGCTGATGCTGTCATGGAAACTGGTGAAGATGAAGCTGCTGTAGGGGATGACCTGGCTTTGTTTATTGACAAGTCCACTGGTTCAGTCTGTGTTTGGAAATGGTCTGTAGATAATGAATCCTCCACGGGGTCTGCCTTCATGTTGTTTAGTAACAAGGGTACAGCCTCCATATCTGGGTAGTTGTGGACGTTTGGAGACTGTTGAGGAAGGACAAAAGGACATAGTTACATATGTGGCTAAAGATGATTTGCACGCCCAATTGCTAACAGGTATCACACAACTTGGTCATGAGACCCACAGGATTTATTTCCTTTGTGTCAGCTCATAATTTTAAAGGACAAATCATGATAGAAAGCACAGATTATTCAGTTTGAACAGAATATTAAAAAAAAGTAAGTTCTAAACTCATTTCTTAGAAGGTGGCAGGATTAACTGTACAAAATCACCCTGTTCCTTTGCACTATGCAAAGGCATCAGTGACAAAAATTTTAAGATCTCCACAGGTAGCCACTATTCATATTCACAGGACATTTCTTTCCAACGTCTAACTTTAAGCTACAGAGTTACTCTCTTGTGTCATCTCCAATGGACATGAAGAAAAACTGGTCACTACCATTTTTCAAACCCCTTTCTGCATGCTCAAAGACTTTAATTTCCCCCTCCTTGCCTACCTTCTTCTGGAGTAGGCAGACCTTGCTGCTTCTTTCTGTCATAACTCACCTTTAAAAGAACAAGCCTTAGCACTCATTTGCTCTTCGCAGCGATCTTTGTAGTTTTGTCCACATCGCTTTTCACAAGGCACTGCCTTACGCTAAACACAGTCCCTTCAGTTCAGTGTTTGACTTCTTGCATTCTGCATGGTCACACATAATGACCTTACAGGTCAGAACAGAGCCCCGCGTTCGTATGGCTGTCCTGGTACAGGCAGCAACGGCTACAGCAATTCATTATTCTGATTTAGCACACTGGATAGCCTTTCCCATTGTTACGATTTTAATTTTTTTTTCATTTTTCCATACTAATTAAGAACAATTTTCCTGACTTCACAAAATAATTATGTGCTTTAGACCAACTCTTTCAAAGCTGGTTGGTCTAAATTTATTCTAGACTGCTGCAATCTGCTATTTTTACAGTTTTATTCCTTATTTTCACCATCAAAGAGGTTAATAGAATTTTTGAATAACGCTAGGCCAAAGATAGATCCCTGGAGAAGCTCATTTTGCTATATCTTCTCTTTTTGACAGTGCATCATTAATAACTACTCTTTAAAAATGTTTTTTCAAGTAATTTTCAATAGGAAGAGCTAGGAAGGGAATGCCCATCGATAACCTGGTAGTAAGACAAAGCACAGCTCTCAGCTCCGCAGCTGAGTACCTCCATGGCACTGCACTGCAGCAGAGCTTCTCCACAGGCACGCACGTGCCGTTATGTGCTGTAGTACGGAAAACCAACCTCGATAAATAAACGCTTGCCAAGCTACTTCAAACCTCACTTGACCCAAAGCAATTATTCCATATACACATCTAACAAGCCATCTTTTTATGGTACCTAAGCAGCTCTAAATGCATTCTCTCGATCTCTAAATTACAGTATTTACTAGGTATCTAAAATGTTAAGTCAGAAATAGTTAAGCCACAAATATTGCAGTTTGTCTATCAAGCAAGCTATGAATTCACTTGGGGATTTTTATAATCAACTATGTTAAATATTTTCATGGAGAACCCTCCTGGTTTTGAGTCAGAGCCAAATTTCATCACAGAAGGGAGTTTTATTGCAAAAGGAAAATAGAAACTCTAATATTAAAAATTGTAATAATAACAAACTAAGTAGATATTATCCCTGGCATGCTGAAAGATGAGATGTTCTGGTAGATCCCATCTATTCAGCTGATTTAGACTGGTTTTTGGATCTGAAATTTCCCTCCATTTGAAAGCAAGAACATCTCTGGAACAGCGAGTCTCTTCCTCTATTCATACACAAATCAACTTAAAACAAAGGGACCCCAATTCATCCGGCCTCTGGACCCTGCTGTTCCGCTGTAATACAAATAACAAAAGCAAAAAAATCCCTTTATAAAGACAATAGGAAGTTCTTCTGCTAAAAAAGAACACGGAGTGAAGAACAGGTCACATTTCAAAGCGTATAACCAGTGACAAGTGACAAGGTTATGAAATTTCTTCCTCAAGAAGGCAAACCCGCCTGTAATTCCCCAGTGATGATTCCCAGTATCTTCCCCCAAAACACCTCATCCAGGCTACCGTCAGGAATGAGATTCCGCATTAGGCACACCATACATGCCGGGATAAAGACAAAACCATAAACATACACGGCGCAAGTAGTTCATTTGTCAAATCTTCACAAGTCTTATAGATGCAATGCAGAAACAGCCTGGTTCTGCTGGACTAAACAGATTGGTGAGAGAGTGAAGGCAAGGTGGAGAGGGACACCTGCACAGGCTATACCCAAATCTTCAGAGGTCAAAGGCATCATCTTGTATCTTAAACGTTTGAGAGAAGGGGAATAAACGGGATCAACTCATGTACAAGGGAGATGAGGGATCCCCTTGTGTACATGGCTGGCCAAGGGGCATCTAGAAGCAATATGAATTGCCAGCTCCATCCACAAGGCAGATGAATGTGACATGGAGGAAATCCTACACGTTGATGTATTTTCAGGCTTCTCCTGGGTGCCAGAGGCAGATTTCAGGTTGACCTAATGCTGCCTGCCTCAGCAGCACAACCTGTTACTTGGTGAGCTGAAGGATGGACCTCCGTTGCTCTTCAGAGAACACTGAAGTGCTCTCAGGGCACCAGGGTCTTGATGTACCCAGCATATGCACGTCAGACTGCTCCCAGGAGTCTTCTGATTTCCGGGATATTTCTGAGACTGGATACAAGAGATCCACACGGACTTCGAAAGCAGTCCATCACCAAACTGAGTGCGGTCTGCCCCAAAGCCCCACCTGTCTTTGCAGCATCAGGCCCCTTACAGGAAGGGTAAGGAAAGATCCCAAACCCCCATGTATCTGACGTCACACAAAGTACTTGTTCCATGGATAGAGTCAACCGTCTTTGAGACAAAGCACAGGTCATGACTTACAGATTCTTCTACGTTGTGCAAAGAACAGGCCTTTGTTTTACTACAGTAATTACACCTAGTCTTTGGGGGATTAAAAAGAACCGCAGGAAAATAGATCATGTAACTGCAGTCTACCATACAAATCACTTTCTCTTTTAATAGCCCGTCTGCGTTTGCTTTTGTACTGTATATTCCTTATATTGCATCTGCCTTTCAGTAGGTACCCTCTTCTTTTCCAGAGCTGCTGGAGGGGCCATGTAATCTCTACGTACTACAGTAATACAGTTGATATTATTATTTCAGTCTTCAGTAGTGGACTAAACTTGAAACCTTTACAATCCCTTCATTAATTTCTCTAAAGAGGATGAAAACTGGTATGCCCTTCAATGACCTCCTTTCCCTGCCAAAACTCTAAGACTAAGAATGCCCTTTCTTTGGTAAATTCAGGCTGTGACTGATGTCAGTCGACATTACAAACCACAGCAGAATCCTTACCAAAACAGGCTTGTACATCCCATACTCAAGATAAAAATTATAAAAAAGTGTTACATTTTGTTCTGGTGCAGTGAACAAAGAGATCTACCCCAACAACTCACGTTCCCTTACAGTGACCTATGAGTGGCATAGATGTTTCTCCAAGATCTCAGATTTTATCTAAGCTGCCAAAGATCTATTTAAACTGTATTTGAATCAAAACTTTGAACATTAAATCATCATTACTTTCTGAAAAGGGATGGTATTAGCAAACTTTCCCAATTGATGATGACTATTCCAGAATTAGGAACTACATGACGAAAAGAGGAGCCAAAAGGGATGGCTGAATTCTCAGCACACCATTGCTTAGCATCTCCCTGGAACATTATTAACTGAGAATTAACTGTTCATTTCCCTAGACGATGAGTGTTGCCATTAGTTTTATTTAACAGAATCACATATTTTCTAATTGAGACGATCACAACGCTACGGCTGGGATATTCAGAGGTATAGCTTCAGCCATTCTGTCAGCTCATAAAGTCAATTGGATGAAAAACAAATGGTTGCATGTTTTTTCTTCTGTCTCTTTATTCCTGCGTTTCCATCCTCATCTAGTGAACTGGGCTTCTTGTGGTGGTGTGGGATCAGCTGATTGCTAGGTTGGGCGTCTGAAATAGGTTTTCCCCATCGGGCTCCCAAAAGTGTCTGTGTTGGTTTTGCAAACTTTGCTTTGTTTTTAGGGGTCTAAACTCTGTTTTCGAGAGTTTAGCAGCTTCCAGAGAATTTGGTGGGTTAGAAAGGGTTCAGCCTGAGGTCCCTGTAACCCAGTGGGCTGTCCTGGATGCCAGCCCAGACCATGGAAATACAACATGAAAGGGTACAGCTCCACGTGGCTTCCCCCATCTCACTGCTCCTGCCCGCTGGTACAAAGGAGACGGACAGCATCAGCCCTTGGGACTCGGAGGTAAATCTCAGCAATGCCTCTCTCTGCAACACTGCCATCACATCCTTAATGCTGTTCACCATCCACCCAAACCCAGGCTGAATCAGAACTGGAAGGCAGGTTAGGATGTCTCCCTGCTAGAAAAGGCTTTTTTAATAAAGCCGCAGCCTCTACTAGTCAGTGCTCTTGGCTCATGCTTTTTGTGCCTGCCCTTTAAAGCTGTACACCAGTATTCTCTGCAGTGCTCTAGTTCGTTAGCTTGCCATTAATAAACACCGCCAGGAACATGACACGTGATTTCCCTATTCACAAAGCTTTTTTTGGCTGTGTAAAAAAGCATTCCTTACTGCCCGTTTCCCCCACCATTCTGGAAAAACAACCAGCCAGCCACACAACCAGCCACAAACCCCTGAGTGAAGCATGGTGACGTTATGGCTTGATCTTACCTGCTGGACGGCCATCCTTTCCTGCACAGTTCTACTTCATCTCCTTTCTAGCCCCCTGAACTCCACCTCCTCTTAACTTACTTTGGGGTAAATTTTGCAACAGCTCCTTTCCACTCTCTTATCCTACTCATGGCAATCTTCTCTCTGTACCAGCATCACCTCTCACCCGTGACCATGCCATGAAGAGCTCAGTTTCCACACAGCTGAGGTTAAAACCAGTGAAAAAGCAAAGATCATTTTGTTTTCAGCAACTCATCCTGCTGCCTTGCAGTTCATCAACTTCACAGGCTACTAAGCTTCGATGAGTCTTTATGCCTTTGTGGAGTTTTATTGCTCCCGCACAACAGAGTTTACAAACCTCCAACAATCAGTTGTCAGCTTGTAAAGTGTTCTTCCTTTCTGGCAGCAATCTCCCATTGCTCAAACAATTTGTAAGAAAGCATACCAAAAAAGCTGTCCTTGATGACGGAAACCGAACAGACTAAATTTAGCATTTATAAAATAAGCTGGCTTTGAGGACAGGAAGTTAAAAAATAAATTGCTAAACGTTTAACTCTTCAGTCAAATCGCACAAACCCCCTTCTTGGTTGTCATCGTGCTGCCCCACCTCGTTCTGCTCTGGCAGGAGAAATTTCAGGCAGGATGATTTTGTTTTGTCAGAGTTAAAGGAGGGTGAGATGAGAAAAATCATACTCCTTTCAAAAACCTCCCCACAATTTTAACCATGTCGTCGCCACTGCCGTAACCAAAACACCGAGGCTCGGCAGTGCAGAACTGTGTCCAGCCGGAGCAGCTTTCAGCTCTGATCATTGTGCTTAGAGGATGAAATCTAAATAACCGGGAATATCCTGCAGGTTAGAGATTTTTCTAAGACGTCAGAGTAAAAGAAACACATGCTAGGTTCGAAATGACAAAAAGCACTTGCTCTAGCAGAAGTAATTTTGCTTCTGCATAGCACGCAGATGTGCTTGTTACAACTCTAATGCCATTAGACAGGCGTGCGGGTGGATTGGGTTTAGGATATGGTGTGTTCATCTTTGGTATACAATTTGGTTTGTATAATTAAAACGGAATATTTTCCGAATCTGTCCTGCAGAAAAGGGTAGCAAACTCATCCTCTTGAAACTGCAATTCTGCAGGTGCTTGCCATGAAGCACATCTGCCTGTATCGGGTTTTGTCCTGTTACGCCCAGATGTAGACTACGAACAGCTGTCACAGAGCTAGCTTGGGTAAGTAGCAGCTGGGCACTTCAAAGAGCCCTGTAAGTTACGGTCCAAGTACCAAGCCCTTTACTCAGAGACTTTTTTGGTTTATCTTGCTAATCCAGGAGTGAACTCTCTTTAAAGTCAAGGGAAGAGATGTTTTTGAAAAACACCTTCCCGTCATGAGAAATTACATTCACAACACTCCCACGCTTCCACCCAAAAATCACCACTTCAAACAAAACAAACAAAATACTCAAAGGGAGAAGTAATACAACTTGCAAAAAAAATGAACTAAACAACCTTTAGTTGAAACACTAGAGGTGTTTTATCCCCCCAAAAAGAAGAGAGATCCGAGACCCAACTCTGCTCACTTTGAGATGTACCTATCATTATTAATCTGTACATGAGGGGAACGCTAGTACAGCGGTAACAGATGGCTATACAAAATCAGAAGGGCGAACGTGTGGATAGCCGAGAAATAAAACTGGGCAAAATACTTAAAAATTTGTTTCTCAATGCAAAACCGCCAAGAGAACAGGCATTTGTGCCTTTTTGCTCGAGGCTGCCGCAGGCTTTCCCAGCCTGACACAACTGCTCAGCTCGGATGCGTTGGACAAGAGCGCGAGGTCATGCTGAAGCAGAAAGCAAAATGCAAGGCAGCTGCATCTTTCTCCTTTCTTTTTTTTTTTTCTGAAAGCATAAATTAAGAAGTGGCTTACTATCAGTTGTCAAGAAATGGTTGCTCGGGGTCAAGGTTAAATTTGTGTTCCAAGGAAGAAGAGAGATCCTCAAGAGACGGCCCTCCCAAGTAAGGTTGAGTAAGACTCTCTTACAACAATTCCCATCAAAGCTTTTTCTAAAAGGCACCAGTTGGCACCGAGAAAGACAGAGGATAGAGTCCAGGAAATAAAACACTGGAGGTGTTTTATCCCTCAAAAAAGAAGAGACATCCGAGACCCAACTATGCTCACTTTGAGATGTAGCTATCATTAGCTACATTAGCTACAATGAAAATGCATTTAAACAAATTGGAATCGATTCAACAGGAGAGACCGAGAGATACCCACTTTAAAGTACTCATGACTCACTTAATGTATCATTATCTCTGCATAACACTTGGATGTTTGATTTCAAAGTGGATGCTTCCAACCCTTAAGGCCTAAAAATAAAATTTCTATTCTCTTTGTGAATCTGAAGAGGCAAAAGAAACTCAGCACACACTATGAGGCGCAGGTGGCCTTTGTTAGCAGAGTGTTGCTAAATGTGCAGAACCTACAGAAGATGCCCCAAAATAAAAGAGAAGAGGTAGGGAGTCCAAATTCAAACAAACCATTCATAAACAGGCAAACAAAATTCAAGCTCCAAGGCTGTAAAAGTTATCTTTTAACTTCTCCTGAACAGCCAGACTACGGTGTTATTCCAAAACTACTTCAACAATAAAAAAGTACCGCGTCCTGCAACCTTTAGTAACAGCTCAAACTAGGACTAGGGAAATGTGCTTCAAAATGAAAGGAGATCCCTATGCAAACAGTATTAATTTTTAAACATGTTTAACGACGATCACAAATACATCTAGTGTGAAATAATTGATTTTAAAATAATACACTTGCAAAGACAGAGTAAGCATTAAGGTTACTTGGCATTTAACTCTCCTGTCCCAAAACTGACAGGTTTAACAAAAGGTTTCTCCAATGGCACAAAAGGAGAACAAGCAATTAGACTTCTACAGCCCAATAAACTAATCAGTCCCTGTACCATCTGGTACATTAAATGTAAAAACGATACACTTCTTGAACATGAGGCCAAATTCTCAGTATCTCAAACACTATGTGGGCCTGCCATGATTTTTTTTGAAAAGCAGCAAATCACAGAATCATAGAATTGTTAGGGTTGGAAGGGACCTTAAAGATCATCTAGTTCCAACCCCCCTGCCATGGGCAGGGACACCTCCCACTACACCAGGCTGCTCAAAGCCCCATCCAGCCTGGCCTTAAAAGCTTCCAGGGATGGGGCTTCCACCACCTCTCTGGGCAACTCCTGAAGTGCCAAATCTAGACGTTTCTTAAACACCTCTAGGGATGGTGACTCGACCCCCTCCCTGGGCAGGCCGTTCCAGTGCCTCACCACTCTTTCAGTAAAGTAATTCTTCCTAACATCTAATCTAAACCTCCCCTGCCACAGCTTCAGACCATTTCCTCTGCTCCTGTCATTATTCACCTGGGAGAAGAGGCCAACACCCACCTCTCTCCAACCTCCTCTCAGGTAGTTGTAGAGGGCAATGAGGTCTCCCCTCAGCCTCCTCTTCTCCAAGCTAAACATGGCCAGCTCCCTCAGCCTCTCCTCGTATGACCTGGTCTCCAGACCCCTCACCAGCCTGGTAGCTCTCCTCTGGACACGCTCCAGCACCTCAATGTCCCTCTTGTACAGAGGGGCCCAGAACTGAACACAGCACTCAAGGTGAGGCCTCACCAGTGCCGAGTACAGAGGCACCATCACTTCCCTGCTCCTGCTGGCCACGCTATTCCTGATACAAGCCTGAATAAAAATTTGTAGTCAACAATTTGATGAAGATCCACAAGTTAAAATTTTGATGCAAAGATTTAGTAAATGTTTTCACACTCTGCACACCATCACAAAATATTCATAAATCTATTAGCAAAAAAGGACTATGACAAATAATGCACAAAATTATTATTTATACCCTTTAACCAACTGCAAGCTGTTGCCCAGCTCCAGGCAAAGCTCAGCCATGTTCCCACCGGCCTTGGACCTCAGCATTCCCAAACTGGTCTTCCACTTCCAAGTCATTCCTCCTTGGGCAAGCAATGCCAGATACCGCAAGAGGACTCTGTGCACCCAATAAATACAGCTGACGTGAAAAAGGTATAAAAGACTGGGCAGTTAATTCTTTTCAACTATTACTCATTACTTGTTCTTGCCAGCATGTCCTCTGAGCTATGAAGATACCCATGAACTACTTCAACAATTCCACAGCTATCTGATAAATACATCAGGAGTGGTGGTGGTGGAGGTGCCATGCCCAAAACTCCCATCTAATATGTTATCCATACGCTGCCACTGGGTTTCTTTCGGTTTCTCTGTTTGTCCTTCTTCATCTTAATTTCCACCAAAGGATTCATTTTCCCAAATGAACCTCCTTCTTCCATTCACTGTCCTTCAAGCTGAAGTTTAAATTCATTTTGTTCTTCTGACCTCTCAATTGAGATCGCATTTCAGTTTCGACACACTTTACTAAAACAAATACATTGAGTAGAACTAACTATAGTTAAGTCTGACTGAAATTAAGCCTTTCGGTGATTTGGGGGGAGAAAAGAACCCTGTTTACTTCAGAGAGAAAAAGTTTAAGTAAGGTTTTACTAACACTAGCACTTTCCAGTGTCTGTTCCTCAAACAGATTTCCAGGACCACCTACCCCAGAACTGGCTGTTGGGCCTAGTAAAACAAACGTGCCCGGTAACGTCTGCTGGCAGGGAGAGCCCATGGCCTGAATTTGTACAGGCAAAACCTCTCATCCTCCAAGCATGGGTGGCTCTACCTAAGGCTCGTTAAACTGAACCCCCTGAACTTCTCCTCCTACTTCCCACTGCCGCCCTTCCTCTGGGACCGGGCAGCACCAAGGAGGACATCAGCTGACCTCGAAGAAGGAAAGAGAGCCAAATCTGGGAAGAGAAGAGTAACACTGGCTGGAAAAAAAGCCCTACAGAGGCAGATAAAATGCAGAGATTGGGTCTGATGCTGTCTGAGAAAGGAAACTGACAGTGAGACCTGGCTGGGAGGGCTGGGATACCATCAGCAAAGAGACCAGGGCTCCAAGGGGTCATGCAAGGTGAGTCTGTGAATTAATGAAATCAGGCATTTAAAAGCCTAAGCAAGCCATTAGGTCACATAATGTCAGATGCTACTGGGAGGACCATGAGATGAAGATGAGGGTGGGAAGGAAATGGTGCCCATACCCCTGGGTGGTGGGGTTGGCCAGGAAGGCCATGGGGCTGGATGTGAGGAAGAGTGTCTCATCCTGGAGGAAAGGAGACGGGTCAAACTCGGAGTGACCCGACAAAAGGGTTTGGGCCAAGTAAAGCAAAATGCCCTGCCAGCGCCTGGCACGGGACCCAAAGCCGCTGAGGTTCACCATTCCTCTGCTGTCAGCAGATATCCCTGAAACCCACTGGTGAAACTTCCCGTCCCTCCACAACACCCGTCCACAAAAAATGAGGACAAGACGCACGTATTGCAGTAATTGCCCGTTACAGAGTCTGATCAAAGTCAGCGCAGACAGCCCTCCTCCTAACGCTGCCCAAAGGCAGATTGCTTCATCGTTCAGGCTTACTAATGTTCTTTTCACACAGCTCTTGGGAAAAGAGGACTGCGATGGCTATTTTTGACTTTTTCCCCCAAAAGTGAATGTGCTCTTATATAAACTATGAATATGTGTATTTGGAAAATTAGTTTTTAATGCCTCTGGAATGGATTTTGATTCAACTCACTGACCTGGTATGTCACAGTACTTACAGAAGAAAAGACCAAGAATACAACCCTAACCCTCTCTGTGCATCTTTTCTGAGTCTTTACAGATATTATAAAAAATTACAGTTAAAGGCTAAACACGATAGGATACGGATTATGAGGTGGACAACCTATTGACACCACACATGGAAGAGCAGACAAACACTCCGGTACAGACCATTTAACGCAGCACTCTGGAGCTGACTGTAAAGACTTCCTTGTTTCCGTTCTTATCCTACGGCAATAATAACCACTTACTGGTAATTGCAAACTAATTAGTCTTCAGAATTCTCCTTTAGGTGGGGGTAATACAGACTACTTCCGCTTTACAGGAGGGAAAATGTAGGTGGAGAATCTCAAGAGTTTTTTCCAGTACTACAATATCAAAGTTCAGGGTTACGCCATTAGAGCTAAAAGATTATAATACCCAATAAAAAATTAAATGCATTCTAACCACGAAACCCTGTTCATGTTATTCTTTCTGATTTTAAGGGTACTGAATATAAACAGCATAGAACAAAATCTGTGATTATTCACAATAATTTTCATTCTTTAAAGTAAAGCCTCCAGTGTGTATCTGTAACAACTCCCATTATTTAAAAATATAGTTTTTGAAAACTGAGACAACTGTACATACTCATATCCTTATTTTTTTATACCTTTAATCTTAACAACAACATATTCCTCAGCAATTGAACTACAATGAAATCAAACGTATTATTTTTGTAATAGCTGACAATATCATAGTGATTTTCATTACACAGGAGATGAAACTGGGTATTTACTTGTTTTTCTCAGAACAGAGTAATACAAAACTAATACGATCACCATGTTATTAGTCATAGATGACATCACCCTAAGTTTGTTCCAGAGGACTAATTGTTTTTAAACAGAGGAAACATCAATTTTCAAAGAAGGTGTTTGTAACAGCAGCTCAATAACTTTTCATTTCCTAAACTTATATCAATTTCAGAATATACGACAGTCCCTAAAATTAAATTCTGTTAGAGACAAAATTGTTGGTTTTTGACAAGTAATACATATAAAATACCTGATTAGATACCTGAAGCAAAACTGTAGGTGAAACAATTCTTTTGAGTCCCCTTAAAAGATACATATTTTAATTTAATTGAAACTTCTTATATGCTCCCCATGGTGACAGGGGCAACAAGGCACAAACCATTTCTCCCGCTTGTCCAGAGAAAAAGTGGAAGAAATGGAAAAGGAGAAAAGAACCCTTTTGTTCTGGACCCTGAATTCTTTCTCAATAGATTGAAGTTTTCTTTAATTTTTGGAAGTTTCAACTATTTTCAACTCTAGAAGTTTTTTTGGGGAAAAAAAAAGAGAGCAAGAAAAAGAAAAAGCAATAAATGCTGAAATGAACCATCGTTGAAGATGCACACTGGCCCATTTATTATTTAGGCAAAGAATGCATGTCAGTTATTTTCTTATCTTTTTGTTATTTCTTTACTGATTATAACAAGCTAGTGGATTTGAAATCAGTTCCCAAAAGTTTGTGGTTGACCTAAATCCCCTTTCCCTGCCTCATCCCCACCCCTTTCCTTTGTTAACAAAACAACATTTTGTACAAAGTTTACTCTCGGCTCTTCCATTAAGCCAAATGATTTGGGCTCAACTTGGATGCTCAGGCATAGGCACATGGTGCCATCTGAGACCTCCTGGAGGACAGAAGATGGCATGGAGCTGGGGGACGGGCTCCAGCACCCTCACGGGGTGGCGCTGGCAGGGACCAGCACGCACAAGGTGATGATTTGGCAGCCGTGTAATTTGCTAACCTGGAAAAACCCTGCAGAACATGCACACAAGCACCTCCTTCAAGCACGGGAGGCAGTAGTAAAGGTTCACGCTTTGCTTCCTGCTGGTAAAAACGTTCTGTAATGCTTTATTTCATTTTTAATACAGAAATAAACAGACTGCCCGCTGCACGATGTTGTGTAACATCACAACACAACAGTGACATTAGGGTAAGCGCTGTCACACATACCCATGTTAGATGCAACAGGACACGACACCTGGTATTGGCTACAGAGATGAAGTTTTGACACATCATTGAAATCAATTCCCATACTTGAGTCAAAATTATTGTTATGGTCAAAGAAAGAAAGCCCTTAACTGTGTGTCTATTGCCTCTGAGAATTTAGCGTTGCATTTTTAGATGCACACACAGACACATGGACTCGCCTTAGCCAACAGCCAAAGTTCACGTGAAGGATTCAAAGCCAAATACTCTTCCTTACTGTTCAAGGAGCACCACGGTTTAAGGTGCAAGGGTTGATCCCTGCATGGCCTGTGCTGGCCCTGGCAAAGAGCTCGTGTGTCCTTCCCAAGCAACAAACTTCACAGTAACCACCGCACCAGCAAAGAACAACAGGTCTACCACTTGCCACTACAACTGTGAACAGGACAGTTCTCCAAAGAAAGGTTGAAATAGCTATGAAAACGAGCAGGTATGGAAAATTCTTATGCCAAGGAAGGTTTCTTATGCCCTCATTAACTACAGACTAGAAAGATTTAAGCACTTTGGACTTTGGATTAACTTTCTAAGAAAAAAAAAAAAACAAATGCCAACAAATAAACCCCATCATACTGAACAGAAATGCACCTAACTCAGCCAGCACAGAAGCTGTCTCACAGAGCAGCAGGACATCCCATTGCCTGTCCTGCTGGTGCTGAGTCAAGCCCCCCAGCAACCTCACCACCTGCCACCAGACTGCAAGCCTGAAGTCCCTCTTGAGAACAAAGAGGATGTAGTTGGGAGACCCAAGTCCCCACCCTGAACTTTGTTTCCATTTGAGGGGAAAATAATGACTATTCCTCATTGAGGAGACACTGAGGTGGGATTCTTGAGGTCTGGTCCCATGTTACTTTAGATAATCACTGGATGAAATCAATGAAGGGTATTTTGTAAGCAACGTGTGAGATGGTGTGAGCCCACCTTCCTCTAGTACAGCTGTCAGCAGTCTCTGGCCTATGTGCCAAAAGGTGGCATGTGGGTAGATTGTGAATAGCACGCAGCAGGAATTAGGTGCTAAAATCATCCATTTCTCACAGAATTGAGACATCATGAATTACCTGTCTGGTAATATCCACCTAGTTAAGAGAAAGCTCTCGTTGAGAACAACGCTCTTGAAAATTTGCCTAGCAAGTAAACTACGATCAAAACGTTCTCTCCCGCTCTCTCTCCTGTCCTGTAAATCTTAAAAACCCGTAAAGCAGACCAGTTTGAATGGGATGCATCAGAAGGATCCCATCTCAGAACAGCCTCATAACTGCACCTTGTAAACCATAAAAAGCCTCATAAACAGAGCTCCTCTTACAAGTGTGGGAGATGGATTTGAATCGCTTCAGGCACCAGCGCAAACTGAACCCAGGTCTTCCACATCATTAGTGGTTAAGTGATCCAAGCCTCTAGGTAAAAAAAGGGCAGGAACATTACCTGCTATTTCTGTATTTTGAAATACAAGGTTTCCGGCATCTAAAGCAGAATCTGAGTCAGAGCAGTAAAAATTTTAACATCTCAAACACCAGGTCAGATATCCTCAAAGGGAGATATATAGATCACCTCTCCTCCTACCGCTGATTAGATGCCCACGTCACTGAGCTGGCCCCCCTTTTAAAAGGACCACATACACATAAACAAGATTTTAGGCCCCAAGAAATGTAATATATTATTCTTTAAAAAAAATATATTATATTCCTTTAATTTTTTGTGGTCACACGGAAGATTTAAGGATTTCAGTTTTGAATTCTGGCACCGAAATCCCTACTGATGTTCTACTTCTGGGATAGATCAGGCTAAACGCCCCTTTATTTTGCTGTGTAGATAATCAGGAGAAAAGGAAAGTCAGATTCACACCTGCATATGACTTGGTGTCCAAGTGACTAGCTGACATGGGTGTCATTTAACACGACAACAGTGCTGTGAAAAGACTGTTTATAATCCCATTCCAAGATTTTAACAGAATGACTCATGGTTAATATAAACCCAGGTGGTCTTCACAGGCAGATGAGGTCCTTCATCATATTACACGGAAACAAGAACTTTGATATCCAAGGGCTCATTCCTCAAGTGCACTAAGCATTTCTGAGGAATCTGTTTAACTTCAAACCGAATGACTCTACAGTTTAGACGGCAATTTATATTCAACTACTAACTAATCCAGCGCCTGCGTCGGATACAATTGATAGCTTTATTGCTTTAGTATCTTGGCATGTAATGACAAGCTTTATCATTATTTTTTTCTCTTCCTTCCCTTTTAAAAGCTGAGGAGTTCTTATATGGAAGAAAAATAACAGTTATATTTTCCTGTCTGTCACAGATATCGCAATTTTATTATATTTAAAGTAAGTTAACAATCATAGTGAAAGGTCATCACTTGGACTTTACCAAGCCAGCTGTATTAGCCTAAAGACTAACTACAGTGGCTGTGCCACGTGCAGGAAGACAATAAAGTCAGTGCCGATACACCTGTAGATTTAAGGAAGCAGATTTTGCTTGCCAAATTCTAATTTTGTTTCGTATGTGGATTTATCATCCTCTAAAATTTGTTTGTTTTGTTTTATGATGTATTATGTGTTCAGCATAACATTGGACAGTGGACCAAGCCAGACACCGGTCCCTCCCGTGGGATGCAGGCATTGCTTGGAGTGACCAGTGCTGTTGTGGATCCAAGTCATGACTCCTCTTCTGAGGGAACAGCTTTCCAAATGGCCAAATAAGCCACCTTACCAGTTGACTCCACTCTGACTATTAAAAACACGTCCCAACAGGGCTGATGATAGTTAAAATAGTAGGGCTGTCTGGCTGCCAAAAAAATGACTGAATGTGAGAATCTACCGAGGGAAATCTCAGGTTATTTATTCATACTCAGCATCTCAAAAGAGAAAGAACATTTGTTTAGGCCAGAATTTGCAGATTGTGCCCTGCTTCAGGCATCGCTGCTGTTTCAAAATGCTGGCCTTGATGTACCTAAATGTGAAAGATTAAGGAACCTTAATAAGACAAAACTAACAAACTTTTCATAGTATTCTATAAGATATAAATCTAGGAAAAAGGAGAAATTTGTCAAGTAAAATGTAATTCATGCTTTGCCTTCATCCTACCCATCTCCAAAGACAGAACCATCTCCATGTACAGAACAGTATTAACCCATACGGTGTAGTTCATCTTAGAAATATTTATTACACACCAAACTCATGACATTTCAAACTGCATCTTCCTTACATCCTGCAGTAACAGAATACTACCACAGAGGGTTACATTTATCATTGCAAGGCTAAGCCAGTTATCTCTGGAAAATTAGTTTACTCTGTAACTCTTTCAATATACAGAAATCTGTCTTATGACAATAATGCAGCACTTGCAATGGCAATTGTGTACGACAAATACTGTAACTGGTTGTTCTTGTAAAGGTATCATTAAGTTCACGTTGAGTTCAATAAGCCTCTCCTGCTTAGAAGGTTGTGAATGATGCGAGACAATTTTTCCAGTATTCCCCTTACAGATTAGCTTTGTCCAGTTCAAGAACCGGGCCGGCTAGTCTCAAACAAGCAGTCAAATCCTCCTAGGGAAAAGACACCCTTGAGTCTCGCCTTCAATCTTTCAGACCTGGCAGAAAGGCCAAATCCTTGGTATATAAATAGAAAGAAGTATGCCACTCATTTTCCCTCCACATGCATTTCTGGTAATGACACAACTGTAAAAATTACGGAAGAAAAAAAAAATTAATCCAAAAAATGGTACGAAACAGAGAGAAACTTGAATAGATTAACTGCTTTAGTTCATCGAAGTTATTACTGGAGGATCTAAGAAATAAAATTAGGCAAAGCAAGCCCTCTCCTTTAAATTCCCAGAGTCCTGCATTTCTCCTGTACACCTGTGTACACAGAGAAAGAGGGAGAACATCGCTGGGCAAGATGATCTCAAAACCACAGCCAGCGCTGAGCTTTCTTTCCTCAAACTAAAGGACATAAGGCAATAAAAACTCTCCTAGAACCAGAACAGAGTGGATTAAAACCCGGAATATTTTATCTGTTTAAAATATCATAACATGGTATTTCTGATATGTTACTGCTATTGATGAATTGATCTGGACAAAACCCCTTCCTTAACAGATAAGTAGCTTATGAAATTTGAGAGGCACTTTGTTATCAAATATTATTCTACTTACGGTACCCATGGGGCAACATGCCTCTTGAAATCTTGCTGTGAGTCTTGAGAGCTGGTTTTTAGTTCACTTTAAGTTAACCTAACCACCAAAATAAACTCAATAAAACACTATAGCTGAAGCCAATGAAGCAACATACATGACACAGAATGAAATCCAGGACCTTTACTGATGGAGAAAGGAGCATAACTGTCAAGATGTTTTTATAATGACAATATAACAACAAAATGTGCGTTAGACTTAAGTAGCCTCTATGAATACTTCAAGAGAGTGTACTTTGAATATTGTAAAACCCACAATGTTTATTGCATGCCATCCTAAAGGTGTGCCACAAACAGGCTGCAGGTAGGGATAATATTCCCTGCTCCTGCATTTGGATGTCTACACTGTAAATGTTGGCATGGGAACTACAGGAATTTCATCTCTGGCTATAGTCAGCAGAGCCAAGAGAGGCCAGAGAGTTCCTGGGCTGAGCAGAGCTGCTGTCTCCTCGAGGACGACATGAGCCCTCTGGGCTTCCAGAGAGAGAGCTTCCCCGTATTAACCAAGTCCAACCACCACCCTACGTACGCGCGCACTGACATGAGCTAAAGCTGAGGTGACGAAACGCATGGCTGAGAGATTTTTCTGCTATGGCCACCCTTGCCATAATTACTACGTACAAAGGAATAATCAAGATCTCAGGTTGGAAGTTGCATGCTCAGCTCTTTCTAACAGCAGCCCCCAAGCCGAAAACTAGGTAAGTAACAAAAAAAGGAAGCTAAGTATCTCAATAATAGGGATAGTCTTGTTCAGAAGTTCTGATTTCCTCGATCTACCTATACCCCCTTTGTTTTGTCCGTATTCACCTTTGGCCAAAGGTACGCATGGTCAGAATATGGCTGAAGCAAAAAAAAAAATAAAAAGCACAGCAGGAAGCAGAAATAGGATGACATTACTCATCCAAACTAAAACAGAGCTAACTATAGGATGCTCCAGAAATGTTTTTTTTTCCTTCTTCTTCAAATAAGGCACCATTTACAAACTGTTAGAAGGCACTAGACTTAGAGGATGTCCAGAATACTGCGTTTTAACTTCAGCTGGTTTTCCCAGGAAGGCTATTAATACCTTTAGGGCAACCAAGGGAATCACAGTTATTAAGAATATTTATTACCAGAAACCATTCAATCATAGAGTAGTTTACACTGGGAAAGACCTTTAAGACCATCGAGTCCAACCGTTAACCTAGGGCTGCCAAGTCCATCACTAAACCATGTTGCTAAGCACCACGGCTACCCGTCTTTTAAATACCTCCAGAGATGGTGACTCAACCACTTCCCCGGGCAGCCTGTTCCAACGCTTGATAACCCTTTCGGTGAAAACAAATTTTCCTCATATCCAAGCTAAACCTCCCCTGGTGCAACTTGAGGCCATTTCCTCTTGTCCTATCACTTGTTACTTAGGAGAAGAGACCAATCAGGTTAGTCAAGCAGGACCCATGCTGACTGCGGCTGACAGCCTCGTTGTCCTGTACGTGCTGTGTGACGGCACTCAAGATGATCTGCTCCACAACCTTCCCCAGCACTGAGGTCAGACAGACAGGGCTGTAGTTCCCCCAATCCTCCTTCCAGCCTTTCCTGAAGATGGGCTTCACAGTTTCTAACCTTCAGTCTACTGGGAGCTCCCCGGGTAGCCAGAACTGCTGGCAAATGATGGAAATTGGCTCAGTGAGCACTTCCAACAGCTCCCTCAGTACCCTCGGGTGGATCCCATCTGCCCCATAGACTTGTGTGTGTCTAAGTAGTGTAGCGGGTTGCTAACATTCCCTCTTGGATTATGGGGGCTTCATTCTGCTCCCCATCCCTGTCTTCCAGCTCAGGGGACTGGGTAAGTACTTCAATTTATTATTTATTA
Source organism: Rissa tridactyla (assembly GCF_028500815.1). Classification (NCBI taxonomy): domain Eukaryota; kingdom Metazoa; phylum Chordata; class Aves; order Charadriiformes; family Laridae; genus Rissa; species Rissa tridactyla. The sequence goes on from NC_071466.1 coordinate 47,794,634, forward strand.
TTTATTCTGGTGAAGTAGTTCAATTTATTCTCAACAGAACACACTGAAGTGACCAACACAATGAAAATACCTATACACTAATGAATATCTTTGATAAAATGGAGTAAGATTCATTGTTTGCGTTCATGACAGAGACATTTTTGAACATGGAGAATTAACAATACATTGGAGAATAGAACGAATGAGTAGGGCAGATGTGAACTGCCGTCTTTTCTGTTTTACAGTGCATCATAAAACTATGGAAAATTAAGATATTTAATCTGAGCCTGTATTACAGAAGTCACAATGTAACCTGATACAATTTGTGGTTTAGGTGCCATTACTACACATATAAAACAAATGGAAAGATAATAATCACAGCACTTGTGTGGTTACTAAATGACACGGGTACCTGTGATCCAAGTTCAGTTTGCAGCTGAGTTTGACGTACTGAATCAGTTCACCTTATTGAATAACAATTTCTGATAAAGTAGACTGCAAACATGAAAACTAGATTTTATTTTCCATTCATAGCGACTAAATTCAACTGATCTCCAGGAACTACGAGCTATAGCTTTTTGCTTGCTTGAACTGCCAAGATTATTACTAATATAAGAATGGACGTTAATGTGAGGACTGCACACCTCACGTGTCCCTACAGCCTTGGGCAGCTACAAGACCACCACTGCGCTCCCACAATGACTAACTTCATCAATGGTTAACTCTGTCCGCCCACCATCTGCTTACAGCACAGTCAGAGAGGTGGTAAATGCTTAACGGGGAGGAAACTGATGACTGAGTATTTGGCAGCTACAATCAGCACAGCACTTATTTTTGGGTGATGAATCACCCACCACTTTTGTCCCAGCCACATGGAGCTTGTACATTCACTGCACAGAAAAGCTCTTTTTTGGATGGGGCTGGTGGCAGGGCAATGAACACCGCTCTTGGTAGAGCCATGGCAAGAGGCTGCTCTGGACAAACCAGGAGATCTCACGGTCGAAGGTGGCTGTGTGCAATACTGCTCACTGTCGTTCGCCAGCCACCCACCGAGCTCCGGGAATACGGCACTACTTGTGTGGAGATCTCCCAAAGTTTGTTTACAGTCAATAAGGATCAACTTTTCTTTCGCAGACAGTGAAAACAAGATTGAGAATGCAATGAAGTCATGCAAGGTGTCAGCAACGGCACCCAGGGTGAAAGCTGGATCCACTCCCTTGTAGCCCACTTGCGCTAAAGTGATGTCACACCGCAACAATACTTCAAGCTCTGTCAAGATCCTGAATCATAGAACCATAGAATGGTTTGGGTTGGAAGGGACCTTACAGATCATCTAGTTCCAACCCCTCTGCCATGGGCAGGGACACCTCCCACTAGACCAGGCTGCTCAAAGCCCCATCCAACGTGGCCTTGAACACTTCCAGGGATGGGTCATCCACAACTTCTCTGGGCAACTTGTTCCAGTGTCTTACCACTCTCAGAGTATAAAATTTCTTCCTAATATCTAATTTAAATCTACCCTCTTTCAGTTTAAAACCATTACCTGTCGTCCTATCAATGAAGGAGCTTGTAAAAATTGGAAAAACAGAAAAAAACTGACTAAACAACATTGTGATATACTCAGTTGAAGCACGTCTCCAAAAACTTGCTCTCCACAAAGCCCTTGGCAGCCTCACCACAGGCTGCCCGGGACCAGGGCCAGGAGACCTACCCGATGTCGTCATGGGCTAGAAATTTCACTCCAGCCACCTTCAAAGCCCACCGAGATGACAGCGAGGTGAAGCAGCTTTATTTGGCACTACAGTGCAAGTGCTCCTTAGCGGTGCTGTAGGCTGTCAAGATTTATTTGCCCTCCTCCCCTTGCCTCTCATTCAGAATTTGGAACTAGTTCAAGGTCTGACCCAGCTTTTGGTACTGCCTCCATGGTCTCTTGAACACAGATTTCCCCCACAGCAGCACTCATGGTCACAGTATAGTTATATATAGGTCAGCAACTACTTTCTATGGCATATCAGCTCTATCGCAAATGACATCCCAATAAAACGATAGCAGATCCACTGACATTTTGTCTCAACATTAAGAGATGTGGAAAAGTCAAGGAACGCATCACGCACACTTCAGGGTAGCGAACGGGTCAGACCAGTGGAACTCTGGTGGAATCCAGAATCCCCAACAAACTCGGCGGAAGATTTCCTTCTGCCACCCCAAAACAGGCACCTCATAATTCGAGCACCTGCCTTAGCATTGCCCACAGTACCAAGTTATTCCGTCCTTTTCATTCTGCCTTTAAATTGACACCGACAAGTGCCAAGGCTTTTATGTAAGCTCAGGCCTGAGAATGCATCTGTGTATATTAATATCCACCCCGAATTTTGGGATCCATCAAGAACATAATAATAATTATTTATACACAGATATACCCCCCAAAAGTATAAAACATAAATGAAAATATTTAAATACATAATTCTATATCTATATTCTATATCCATACAGTTATATATGTTTGTGTATATATTCATATTATATAATAATTTATTTACCTATCCATATAAAGACATAAATATAAAGACATATATTATAAAGACATTCATTTTTTTGGAGAGCAGGGCTACTCTTTGCACCACTGAGCTTCTACTCACTGACCTGCAGAATAGCTGAAAAATCAGCGTAAGACCTTGACATCCCTTGAGTATCTCTTTTTCTCTGTTTTTTCCCCTTTGCAAACTCTTCAGAAAAAAACAATGAACGCCAGTTCTTCCTTTTAGCCAGTTAGTTTTTATTATTATTCCCCTCAATATCCTAATGAAGATTTTAGTTTGAGAATTTCCAGCTCATTTCTGCTTTTGACAGTTGGTTTTACACCAGCACAACCCTAGTATCGTCCCATCAAAGATCAAAGGAGAAGAGAGTGAATCCTAATAAAACCAGCTCTAATTCCATTAGATTTCAAGCTGTGCTTATGAATCTGCTCCTTGGGGGCCAATCACTGAAATGCCTCTTTCAGCTCTGGCTTCTTATTTTTTGTATCTTCTTCAGAAATTCAGTAGCCACTCACGACATTCAGCAATGAATATTTCTGTAGTGTATATACAACATATTGTGGTGACCATTGCCCAGAAACAGATCTCTAATATACACTGCACACACACACACTTGTTGCTCCCAACTTGCAATCCTTCAGTGTGTAAACCAGACCTAAAGCCACAAGGCTATTTCTACTTCTCATTTCCACTGTCACCTCTGGAGCACAATTGTTATCAGTCGTTTGCAATTCATGTAGAATTTAAAGGATATCACAGCAATGTGTCATGTATCACTCTGTAAAGCAATGATGTAGAATTTAAAGGATATCACAGCAATGTGTCATGTATCACTCTGTAAAGCAATGACGGCTACCTAAAAACCTGTTTGTCAATTCTAATGAATCCACATTTAAACTCCAGTCTTATTTTTCAGTTATCATACACAACAGCAGTAGGTTTTTCAAAAAACTAAGTTCCGCATGATGCTATGGGATACAGCAATGTTTTTGCCGTGACTAACAAAAAATCTTTACTTCATAGCCACAATACAAACACAGTCAGGTGTTCCGCACTGCAAACTATTCTTCCAGTAACAGAATACCACTTTCCAACATAAGAACTTAAACAATCAATATTCTCTCAGTTTATTGTTAGTTCAAGATGGTTACAATTAAAGTTTCAGTACAGCTATCTATTAAGAGCCCGTAACAAGACTCAGCAGTGCTGTAGATAAATTTACCTATACGGGAGATTTCAGCAGCATACACAAAGAACCGAAATTTGCAGAAATTGTTTTGTAAGTTTACACATTAGGATAATCTTTTTAATAGAACACGCGGACCAAGATGGGGGATTTCAGAAAGGATTATCCCTCCGCTACAGAATATTCTATTTCAAAATTTCCATAGAAACATTAAAACCCTTTTGAAATGCTATCAGGCTACTGTCACCAGTATTGTTTGAAACACCTGAGCCCACATCTATGAAACTCCTTCAAATCCTTTGGCACCATATCAGAGCGAGGGCGTCTGACACCTTGCGTCCTGAGCTATAAAGCCTCTGAAAAAAGAGCAGGGCCAATGCTACGGCTGGAAAAATACTTTTGTTTGTTTGTTTGTTTTAAAATGAATTAGCTGCATCTGTACCTGTATACGCATCTTTAAGAGACTGACAGAATTAAAGACCTGATCTACATATCTAGTTAGGTACCTAAATCCCCTTTGTTTAATTGGAAATCGGGAACATAAGTGCCGGTGTGGGTCTGGAGGACAGTCTGCTTACTACAAAGCAGAGATTTACCTTCAAGCTCTGCCCATCTGTCTTTCTGCTGCTCCCCTCTCCTCCTCTACCACGTACATCGCCGCCACCGGTGTAAAACCAAAGGTGATCATTTCTCAACCAACCCGTCACACAACCGCTGCCGTAACCGTAGCTGGTTAATCAAACGCGTCCCTTTTTGAAACGTACATGCTGGTACTTTATCTGCCACTTCGAATTAGCGGCTCCGAAAATTCAGGTCCATTTGCTAACCACAGTCTGTCCCAATACATTATCACATGACACTTGGTCAGCAAGCAGATTGTAAATTAACATTTCCATCTTCTGCCGTAGCCTTTTAGTCATAGTAATTACAATAAAATCTCTTTAATCAGCAGACTCATAAAATAACCAAGACGGATGTCTTTTATTTGAGGAAGACCTTGCCATACACATTATGTCACCAGCTGCACAGGGAGAATATCGGGCTTTGCTAAGGTAGCAAAGTGGGAGGCTTTCTCACACTCAAGCTGCAACCAGCCATTTGAGTTCCTCACTGATGCAACGCCTTCTCCTGCGACTAAACGGAAACAAATAACAGATATTTCCAGTTTCCTTTTGTGTCCTCAGCGTATTTCAGATGATTTTAATAAAACGATGCCACAAAATGCCTGCAGATCACCTAAGCAGAGACAGACGTGCTCCTGTAATATCATTTCTACAGCGTTCAAGGCAGCCTTTTCAACCGGGCTTATAATTAAGAGCGCTTTTGATGGCCAAATTGGGCCTCCGCTGTTAATCAAAGGACCAAAGACACCCCTCAGCATGCATAATTCTGCACCTCTTTGTTTCAGGGAAATCTTGACAGGAAAATAATGGTTCCTTCCATTTCTTTCTTCTCCGTCAGTTAACCAGGGAAGGTTATTCTGCTCCAGCCTCCCAACTGCTGCAGCATAAATTACCGGAGGGGGAAATAGTCGGAGGCACATACTTCCCAGGAAACCTTTTGCATGTGTTTTGCGCTGGGGGTGAGCGAACCGACTTGGGCAAAACAGCCTTCACCAGAACCTACAGGTACAACCCAGGGCGAATTCACTGCTCATTTAAAAATCAGGAGAATTGTAGCCAGCTGAAACAGCCCGTCCAAACCAAACAGCCCAAACCAAACCCACTTCTCATTCTTCAGATTTCCCCAAATATGATCTCATCTCAGACCCAGCTAACCTCTGAGGCACAGCACTGCCAAGACTCTTCAAAGGCTTGAAAGACCTGACAACAAAACACAACCTATTTTTGCAAAGCTTCTGTGTTCAAGTGAGGTCCACCTTAGACAAATCTTCCAAGGTTACCAATTGCTTGCATTTCCAGGGAAAATTCTTAGGTTTATAGGACGCATCTGGGTTCCCAAGTTGTAGAGCTAACTTGCACTCAAGGCACAAGAATTTCTGGTAACAGGGAAAAAAACACAGAATTAAAAGGTACACAAAAAATAATGGGAAATTTGTATACAAACAGAAGAAATCTAAGAAGCTTTGTTCAGTCCCAATCTTTAAGACAGGTCGAACAGTTCCTGATCCCACTCTTGAGTGTTTTCATCCTGTCATTGATTTATTTCCCAGATAAAGTAAAGAAGTTTAATCTCCAGGCAGATATTGAAATCACTGCAGCAAAAGAGGTAAAGAGCTCTCAAAAATAAACCATCTTGGTTTGCAAAAGCTTTTTATACTTGCAAATTTCCTTAATCATTCCTTCTACAATGTGCAAGTTCAAGACAAATCTAAGCATTTCCTAAAAATCACTGCACTAACAAAGATATCCTAAGGCAATCTTGACCATGAGTTAACTACCCCTGCGGTGCTTCCTCTGTGCTATTGCCCAAAAAGGCTTGTAAGAGATATGGACGCCCCCTCACCTTGGCTATATTCCCTCTGTGCCACATGCATGCGCCTCCCCTGTGCAGGACATTCATAATTCACTGAATTTAAAGTCTTATTAGGAAAGAATCCATTTTAAGAAAATGCCAGCATGAATTTTACATCAGTTTGCTCCTTTGGGTATTCCAGTATTCTTCAAAGAGAACGCGTCAGTAATTAATGCAGGTTCATACGTTTCTTCCTAGGAGTCAGCCCACGTACGTGTTTTTGTCCAACACGATACGTCCCTCAGCAGAGGCCTGAGGAGCACTGGGACCACCATTAGTTCTCTACAGTGAACCATCAGTCGCTTTAATGTAATTGTCTAGAGGTCCTGCGGAAAGAAGCACGGTCTTCATTTTTTGTTGTTCATACAGAACTCGATCTGATCTAAATATCTCCTTTCCTGACACAGACGATTTTTACTGGCTTCGTATTTCCTTTACACTACCCAACTTGGTATTAATAGCTATGTGAAGAAGTGGCAGAACTGAAATACTTCATTTGTTTTGAGGAAATGTTAACAAAGTTTCTGGAGAGAACATCACCACTCTCTTCCCACTAGAATCAGGTAGAAATAGTGGGAACTACAGCCGTTTCCTTCTGGTTTGCAGTTACAGAGGGACAGGACCTGTACTCACCGGAGACGCCACAGAAAGACATTTAGGGACACAATGATCAAAGAAGAAAGAGAACAAACAACAAGCACAGCATTACCAGTTACAACAGCAGCTAAACCCTGTTCTATCAAACACTATCATGTGGCTCTTACAGTAGACTTGAGGGCACGGCCTTACAAGATATCTTAGAGGGCTGCATCTAGTCTTATTTTTAGTTTTAAACCAGATAGCCTGATAAAAGACAATGTCCCTAAAGGCCATTCCCACGCACTAAACATTATCTCCAGCCACCCACAGAGATCACGGGGCACAGCCTTTCCACGCTCTACTTCTGCACTCCATACTTAAGAAAACCGTAATAAAAGCATCTTCTTCTCGGCAGCTCCCCACCCCCAGAAACTACCTTCTCTTCCAGAATTATTGATTTATGTTGTTATGCAACCTCTTCCAAAACTTACTTTGACTTTCTTCCCAGACATGCTAGTCCGACCACTGGAACAGCAGGAGGGAGATTAAATTTGATACCAGAATGTCTCCGCCAAGGAGAAGCCAATTTTTTACATTAGGAGCTGTTTTTAATCACTACCAACACTCTGTGGTCAACAGGGGTTTATTCTGATCTCTGTCACAGTCACAGCGGGGAAAAAGAGCTATTAGTCTGAAACTGAAAACTTTACAAAAACTGGACGACATTCTCGATTGATTTTTTTCATGCGTAATCACATGTTCTTGTCCACCGTGATGGTCAGGGGATGAAGATTACAAATTTCTATGTTTAAGTCAGGAAGCATACAATGTAAACATTGAAGAGTCAACATCAAACGTCTTCAGATGTGCTCTGAGCCCTGATGAGTGGACACAACTAAGTCTATGCACCAAGAATCCAAAAGCTTGTCTGCAAAGGCAATCCAAACCCAAAAGACTTCCATGGACTATGTTTGTTGTTAAGTTTCTCACAACTTTTCTATGTCAAAGGTGCCGTATAGAAAAAGGAGAGAAAGTGTTCCTGTAACGGTATGTTCAAGAATGTAGAAAAGTTTGAAAAACGCAAGCAAGCAAAATAAAAATGAAAAAAAAAAAAAATAAAGATACCCAGACATCGTTTCTGTACACAGCAGCAAGCAGAATTTCTTTCAAAAAGAAATCCATATCACGACACGCGCTCCTCGGATTCCTTCTTTTAGGGGTCCCCCTCCTTTTTTTTCCTCCCTGACATAGCATAGCAAGCTTATACGGGGTCCTCGTAAGTGAAAGACACTTGTTCAGTGTTTTTCTAATACCCTCCATTAGGCAATGTTTGGGTTTTTTTACTACTGTCAAACTAAATGTTCACTGTAGCATAGCTACAGAACTACAAACAGATATATCGGAGTTTGACACTTGGACCCCATTCTTTGTAAAGCTGGCATCCTTGTAAAAAAAACAGATTGTGAACTCAGACTCACACGGTAACGGCAAAACCCGCTGATGTGTTATCTCCCTGTATCTCTTTAAAAATTGCATTTTTTTCCACAGCACCGGTCACCATTCAGGCACTTTCAACTCTGATCCTTTGCAGACTAAAGTCTGTATTTTCCTTTCAAAGTCCTTTTCGCTCCTGCTTTCCAGCAGTAATAAACACAGTTCTTTCAGGTAACAGCTGTCTTGCAGCTTGACGCTCTGTCCAGAACCCTATTACAATGACTGCTACAGGAAAATATCTTAAAATCAGGCTAGCCTCCAACAGACTTTGAAACTATCTGAGCTTTTAAATGGGAGTGTACGAAGCTCATTTTCTTTGCAACACTTGAAGCCCAGCAGTTACCTTAAGTGACCCAGTGAAGAGGAAAATGCCAAGCAGCATCTCTCTGAGCTCTGGGCATGCACAGCCAGCGCAGGGAGACTGCAAACCAGCAAGGGCAGGACACAGCACTTGAAAGAAAAAACGCCTTTTTTTTTTTTTAGTTGAGTTGCAAGCAGTGGCCACATTGCTTTGAGCATCTAAAACACAATAGCAGATCAGAGTTTGGCGAAACAGGATGCCTGTCACAGCATTTTTTGTTGTTTTCAAAGACTATTTAAGAAAAGACAAGTGTCCGCAGACATGTCCCAGGCTCCCCAGTTTACACCAGCACTCCTCCAACGGGAACACTGCTACACGGGCAGAACTCCATGGGAGCTGACAATGCAAGCTCCACGTTGACATTAACAAGCACACCAAATATATCACTGCCTCTTTTTTTGATGACAATTATGACTGGGACATACCACCAGGGCATGAAAAACAAGTGTATTTCTCTAACACCCATGAAGTACAAGCAAGTAAACAACATGGAGCGTTAAGTTCAAATGCCTTGGCTTTGGGTCATGCACAACTTCTAGACATCAAAATCCTTCAGAAAAGCTCTCCTGCACCCTTCTCTGCCTGATGGTAGGGAGGTATGGAGAGCTTTAATAAATATGGATTCAGCCATTCTTCTGCTGAAGAACACAAAAAAAACCCCACAGTCTACGGGAGAAATGACTCGGGCTTTTTTGGGGTGGGCTGGAAACAGGACCAGCTCTTACAAGAAGGGTCCCCTGTCCCGCTACAGAATCTTCTACATCCCAATGCAATACAAACCTAAACTCCCATCGCGAACACAGCTAAAGGAGGAAGGACTGTGCGGGTGCATGCGGTTACCCACCTCACCTAGAGATGCCAGAGATTAGAGCAGCATCAGTCATTTACTCTACGCTTGCATAAAGCATAGCGACTGAGGCAGATGCCTCCTTCCTTCTCCATCTAGTTTATAAAGAAAAGCTTCATATACATGAAAAAAAAGTGCGCTTTTTTTTTCATATGAAAAACTAGCAGATGACTCAGCCCTTACAGCATTAAAAATGTGTATTCAGCATGAGACATGGTGAAAAAGTAAGTACCTCAGCTCATCATTCAACTTGGAGACTGACCATAGCCCCGAACAAGTACTTCAGGATCTCTCTTTTCTCCCTTCTAGAACTGAGCAACCATCACTGCATGTCTAATTCAAATAAAATTAGACACCACCCCACAGAATCTTCCTGTAGTTATGGCAAACTTCAGGTAAGCACCAAATAGTTGTAAGGCTCCGACAAAATCAGTGGAAGAAAATGCTCAGGTTCCCACAGCTGGAGGAACAGCCCCAACTGTTTGCAAGGCCACTGCCTTTCTCGTCTCCCCACAGACACTAACCCAGATGTAATTAAGGATTAACTTTATATACAATAAAAAGGCCTTGTCCAGGAGATGCTGAAATGATGACCAAAAACAGGAAAGCAAAAGTATTTGCTCAACTGTATGTACCTTCTGTCTGTCTTCTACGTCGTTTTGATTTACATAAAATGCTGTAGAAGTAGTCAACACCGCTTTTTCTTTTTTGTCAAGTTTCAGACATTGATTAGGGATTGGCAAAGTTGTGCAGAGACAGGCTAGCAATAAATCAAAGGTTGATTTGCTCTTGTCTTGAGGTATGCAGAGACATCCCTCTGTTTTTAGCAGATTTTCTATCATTGGGCCAGTGTATTCTTGTTCCCGTCTCAGCTGTGATCATGTACCAGGCAGTAACATGCAAAATGCCTCACTGCCAATATGAACAGAAGGGCACTGTACCATATTATTCATGCAAGATACTATCAAAAAATTATTTCACAAATCTGTTTGCTACATTTCTCCTCCCTTCTTACTCGCTGTTTACTTAGCTGCCGAAATCACTACGCTTCAAATGCAGACGTGAACCTTACCACGAATATCAACATCTTCTGACTGAGCTACAATTTAAAATGTCAGTTCCAGGCAAACAAGTGAGCAAAACTCACGAGGGCATAATTTATTAAAACCGTAAAATGGACTGCTGCTAATTTTTTTCCTCTGGTAATGACAGAGCTGGCCCCTCATCAGACATGCACACACTACGGGGAGTTACAGGATCACCCTAATTCTACCAGCTGACTCAGGTTTTCACATTCGCTTCGGTTCTTAACTGAAAACCAGGCAAAACACTAAAGCAACATACTCTACGGTAATGACGACAGACAACATCCTAAAATGTATTCAAAGGATACCCCTTCCCCCGGAACAAAGAAAACTCCCTTCGTAGGAGATCACAGCGGCACAGAAAAGTAAGGCTGCACATGATATTAAAGGCAGAAACTAATTAATGCTGTCGTCCTAAAAATTGAACTATACATATATATTTAGAAAGGTTTGTTCAATTTATTGTTAAAACTTTAAGAACTAGGGTTTTACAACCTCAGGAGGCAGCCTGTTGGAGTGCTTAGCTACCATTAAAGTTACGCGGTTCTTCCTGGGAAAACTAAACCTTCTCATCATAGTCTCAGAGAATACAAAGAACAAATGTTTACTGTGCTGTCTATAAACAACCTTTTCAAAACTTTGAACGCTATCCTTTTTTCTCCTTTCTAGACTAAACAAATGTTTATCCATCAACGCTTCGTCTAGCCAGTGATTTCATGCTATGCATTTATTAACTTGATTTTTCCATTCTAAAATCATTTGTCATTTTTCTGTATTGATCTTTCTCTTAATGATTCTGGATCTCACCTCCAATTTATTGATTTTAATCTGGTCTTCTGTAGTGCTCGCAGTCCAGCTTGAAGTTTATAGGCTTTGTTTAGCCACAAGAAGAGAGGGCTCAAGGGGACTTAACAATGTTTATAATAAATACCTGATGCGAGGCAGTATAGAAGATGTAGTCAAACCCTTTCTCAGTGGTGCCCCAGTGAACGGACACGAAGCAACGGCACAAACTGAAATACAGAAAATTTCCATTTAAACATAAGACACAAACTTCTGTAGTGTGGGGATGGTCAAACACTGGAACAAGTTGCCCAGAGAGGCTGTGGAGCCTCCACCCTTGGAGATACACAAACATGGACTGGATACAGCCGTGAGCAACCTGCTCTGGGTGGTCCTGCTAGACCAGGGGGGTTGGACCAGATGATCTCCAGAAGCGCTCGCCTGCCCCAGTCACTCTGCGATCCTGTGGTTCTGTTCAACCACGTCCTGCCATCCACAAGTTGATAACCCCACTAGATATATCCTTCTGCCAGACAGGTTATCATCACCATTTACTCTGTGTGTTTGCGGTCATCCACATAGCAATCATCTTATATACACTGTAAATCTCCAGATTGTTTCTGAGATGTCATATATGACTCCAACCAAAGCCTTACTGAAATCGAGGAGGAACACATGGGACTGCTCATCCATCCCAGCTGAGCTTCAGTGTCATCAAATCATTTTATCTCAAGCAATCATTTCATAAAACTCATTTCACAAGCTCACTGTATTCCATCATTCCATTTGTTTTTATCCTCAGTGCTGTAACTAGGAGACTTAAAATCTATGTGCTCTATTACAAAACTGTCTTAAAACTTCCAGCTTACACTTAGTCATGGCCGCTTGCTTTTGAAGAGTTGTGTTTGAGCATCTTTCATGGTACCAAATTTGGCTGACCAGTTTGCAATTCCAAGATCTTCCTTGTTTCTCTGTTTTAAGAGCATACTCTCTATGTGCCCTCTTATGGGATCTCACCTGTCCTTTATGGTTTTTACACGGGAATTGCCCGTGGATTTGGAACTGCTTCAATTAGCTGCTTGGGTAGATCGGAATAAACTCCACCCTAAGCTTACAAACGTGAACACATCTAACTCATAAAAGCGTTCTTTTAACCTCTTCTTCCCTTTTTCTGCCCTGTGCTTCTACCACCTTGTGGTTAGCTTCAACCATGCTAAGCAGCTGATCCCAATTAACCTTCTTTGTACAGACAGAAGCAAGAAAGGTCGATCCGTATTCCAACTTCTTCTGTCATCCATTATTTTCTCATCTTCTCCTTTAGATAAGGCTTGTAATTTCCTTTGTCTCCCTCTACTTACAGAAGCTTTTTGCTATTTACAAAACTTTATCGTGCATTACCTCCCTTACTATCTGTAGCTCTGCATTTTTGAATTTGTCCAGCATGGTTTTGATGTTCTTTTATCTTTAATAGTCATTGTGCCGAACCAGTTTGAAAACATTTCTCCCTACGCCCCCCATACTGTGGTTCAGACACTTCACTCTTATTAGCCAACAGTCTCAGCTCACCTGCAGAGAGAAACAGCTAAATGATCTCAGGTTTTTAATATTCTTTTGTAACTCTATTTCAAAGCTGTGCTAAACAAATCAGTCAGAGAGCATCAGCCAAGCAGTCCACCCACGTCCACAACCTTTCTTTACCTAATGATAATTACAGATTGTACGACAGACAGCCTTTAATAAACAGCATCAAGTTTAGAAGGAAGACATCTGTAGGGACCCTTCGGTTGCCATGGAAATATCTTCAGGCCAAGCTGTCTTTAGCTCCACACATTACCTCCATATTAACCTATTATTATGCTTTTCTTTGGGTATTAGTACAAATTATGTACTAACTCACCCCAATCACATTATTATAAATGATATTACATCTGACTTTGAGGGATTCCAAAGAACAAGGAATCACAAATGCTACAGACAAGGGCAAATTCCTGGACTTCCAGCCAAACTGAATACTTCCCTGACGTTGCATGGATTTTATTCCACGAGGTCCTGAACATTTTCAGCTTCCACCAGTAACTGGGGTAAGTCAGTGCTCCCAGCAAGAAACTGAGCTCCACAACCACCGCTGCACTTTCTGAAGGCCATTGAGTAGGTCACGACTAAAAGCCTGGATGAAACTTAAGTCGTGCCGTGCCAGCTCAAAATATTAAACAGATGACTACTTTTTGAGACTGATCAATGCAGCCATAATCATGAACGCAATAAACAACAGTAACAAACGATGTAAAAGGCTACAGCGATAGGCACAATAAATGCGTGCAACAGACACTCTCACATGGAGGACCTTTTGCTTTGGAGGACCCCAAAACATTTTGCAGCTATGTACACACAACGCTGCTGAAATGCAGTCCTCTCAAAGGGTAGAAGGTATTAAGCAACTTGCAAACAGCGTATAGCGTAACAGTGAGATCTTTAACACCCACACAGAATAAACAGGATCTCAGTTTTTAAGATCTCATCCAAAACACACCCACACAGCCAAGTGCATGGCATTCAATTTACTCATTTCATATAAATGAAGAAAGAAATTAACCTCTGCTAAGATGTGAACCATTGGTCGCAAGAAGGGTAAGGGATCCAAGGTTGAAAATTAGATTTTTCATAATTAACTATGACATTTTGACTGCTTCTCTAGAATTAAATAGGACATAATTGAAAATGTTCCTCACTCTGACAATATTTCATACTGTCAATAACTTTTAAACAGAAAATCAATCAGAAGAGTTTTCCCTACTGGCCTGAACTGTGACGCTAAATATTTTCAACAAGTATTTGGTGACAGACTTTTGAAGATGATCATTAAGATTGCTGTCCAAAGAAGTACAGGCAATGTCTTAAGCAGGAATCCGATACATAATTTGAAATGCACAAAAAATAGAAATTAAGAGAATGCCAGGAAACATAAAACTAAGGCTGCTGGTGCTTACCTGGGATGAATTGCATCTGCTAGTGAAAAGGCTGTTAGTGGAGGTGCTCAGATAAAGAAAATCATAACAGAATTATTTTCTATAAAAGTATTTTCCGTATTTTTCTAATACCTTATAACTGCAAAATGAACAAAGAAAAAAAAAACAGGAAAAAAAGATTTTTATCAGACAGTCCAGAGCGTGAACATTGATTTAGGATCTATTTCTGCACTGCTGCCTCAAACAAAAGTCCACAGAAATCCTCCCAGGGTGCCCAGAAAACCTCTAATTATTGCTCAGAAGTAACGTTAAGTTCAGTCAACAATTTAAAACACCTGAAGTTGATCTTTCCGCGTTCCTCCTCACAACTTTCTTTCAATCTCTGTTTTGTCTCTGCTTGATCTTATTCCCTCCAACAAATAAACTAAAAATTACTGTTTTCATAAGCATAGGGATGTGTTTTGAAGCAAATGGCAAAATCAGAAATACCTGAGAACAGGGCTGCACAGTGGACAAACTCCACATAATAACAAGTGGCCCAGCGAGCGTCAGTACCGAGCAGGCAGCACCACAGCTAAGGAACTGACTTGTCACCTTGGTCTTTCTAGAGCAGCATTTGCTCTACACCACCCCCCCACGGTCAGTGTAATTGGACATCAAACCCTGATGTTAGGAGAAGCAGCAATCCCACTTTCTTCCTGTCCCCAACTCGCCGCCTCCCTCACGCTGCCGTAGGGATTCGCACAGTGGCACCAAGGAAGCAGCAGGTTGAAAATAACCTCTTCCCCCCTGCAAAAGGATTAATTTTTATTGCGTATAAGTTCCTCAGTTTGATGCACTAGAAACACTTCTCTTGGTGATGGGAAGGAGCTTGGGGTCAACCACGTGCAGGCAAGAAGACAAGGAAGGAAGATGCTGCGTGCCGGCAGCAGTACTGGCTTGGGACAGTGACAATGAAATGAAGCGGGGGCCTGAGGGCAATGCAAAAAGGTAAGGACAGTGACATCTGTCTGGACGGTTGGAGCCCTGTATAATCAACTCACATTCAGTGGTGACACATTCAGTGGTGGCACCTTCCATCAGTAATCCCACTGGGATCAGCAGGATCACGCATGGAAGACTTGTTGTGCCACTGTCCCTGAAGTGTTTTCCTGGGTGTTTAATTTACGTGATCGCACACTACCACCTGTACAAAGCTCTCCATTTGTTCAGCGCTCATGATGGCCACCAGTGAATGAGGCATCGGGTCGTACTTGTTATTCCACTGTCACCAATGACTGCTTGATGCTCTGCTTCATTTGGAAGGCACCACTCAGCCACTTTAAGTAATATTAAAACTTTCTCAATCATGTCGTAGAAGACACAATCTGAGTTCAAGGTTTACGGAATTCCCCACTGCTGTACAGACCCACCAGCCAGGCCCCAACCCTGTGTGACGCTGAGACCCTACGGTGTTGGAGGACTCTGACTTCGTGAGCTCCACTTCTGTTCCCAGCAGGGCACAGAAGAACTGCGCTACTTGTCCTGCCAACCTTCCTCTCTAGAAATCCCCCCCCATCCTGACATGAAAGTCCCACAGGGGTGAGGCTCCATGGATGTTAAAAACACGCCCACCAAACTAAAGGTACCCAAAGCAGATGGGGCAATAACGCCAATGACAAACTGCAGGTGGAAGAAAAGGAGGATGATGGAGACAGGCACTGAGCATCCTCCCCCTCTACACTTCAGAAGCTGAAGAAGTTAAAGACAAACAGCCAAATGACAGTGGAAAGTCAATCACTAGGCTTAGTTTAAGCTGCATTAAATACAAAGGATCCCTGATGAACAGCAGGCACAACAAGCAGGTCAGAACAAGTAGTATTATTTTTTAATTAAAAGAGAAAAACGAAGATCTCTGCAGATCCTAAGTTCAATACAGTTCCAATTAAGAACAATGAGATAACGACAAACAATCTAGCAGCATTTAGCTGTCCAGCATACGATCTCTGGTAGCGTCACTGGCTTCGCAAACAACGTATCTGCGAAGAACCACGCACCTATTTAAAGAATTAACCGATAATTCCATTAGCACTTTCCATATACAAAACATATAATCCTGCGATTTCTGAGATTTTTTTTTTTTTTTACATTTCAAAGTAAACATTGAAAATGTTTTTGTTTTTGTTTTTTTTTTAAATATACTTTCCATCTAATCAAACCCCGAATCAATGAAAAAAGTGGAACTAGGTAGCGGCCGAAGCACGATGTGCACAAAGAAAGCGCCAAAGAAAGCAAGAAGGCTTCGCAGAGCAGCGCAGTGCTGAGAAAGAACTTGCCACTTGACATACAGCAGTTGCATAAGTGAGAAGACCAATGCTAATTAAATCAAGAGACTGCCACAAAGGTCATGTTATTTAATATGTGGTATTCTTGGGCCTTTACAGAACACTTAACATATGGCACTTCCATTTTTTAAGTCACGTTTGAGAGACTTTTCTTACATTCGATATATCAGATCTCCATCTACGAAGACTTGCAGAACGAACTTGCAATACTGAGTGACAAGGCAATAACACGTAATGCATGTGGGAAAACTAACCTTTACTGTGCGCATACACAATGATGACCTGTAAACTGGCTGCAATGTAAATGTAGCTGTTCTGGTGGTAATGGGTTGTATTACAGTAGCTCTCGTGGGGAAACAAGACATTTCCTTAAAGAAGGTTATGGAGTAAGATGTGTAACACATTCCTTTAAATGCTACAAGAAGATAGACATGGGCAAAGTGGTAAAGACCTCCTATCTTTCAATAAATGAACTTCACTTACATTGAGGACTTTGATGAAATCGCCTTCCTGTTTTGGGCAGGGGCTGAGGGGAGGCTTAGGTAACGTTTTTGCTTTAAGCCAACAGCAAACGAAAGCATGAAAGCTCATTGTAAATCTGTATCTTACATGTATAATGAGTGACAACACAAATGTCTCAAGAGACCTTGAAGCTACTGCGAACACTTGTCTGAGAACATCAGCTCAACCGTGTTCGGGCAAGTTATCACACGCGAGGATTATGCAGGGAGGGAGCAAGACAGAAAATGCCTCCGCACAACCGAACGACTCCAACATGCACCACGTAGCTCTGGTTCCCCCCCGTGGGACTCACCTCCTCCAGGCTTCAGACGCTTATTTGACACCTTAATCTGTGCTGGTCACCCATGCACCCATTCTACCCAGTAGAGAAAAATCTGGGGGCCGGGGGACAATTTGTCATGCCTGTCTGAGAGGCGCAGGATGATGAGCACAGACACTGCTGTTTAACATTTAAATACCTAACTTACTGCGGAAGAATCCTGCATCTGTTATTTAAAAAGGTACGTTAGCACTGAAAAAAAAGTACAAAAAAGGCTATAAGGATGATCTGAGAAATAAACATTCAAGGATAAAGCAGATAATACACTTTGCTTTTGGAAAATGATGACTGAAGTCCTATGATAAATACCAAAATCCCGATTGACATGGAAACTGTTCCTCACAACGTAAGAAAAAGCGCAATTGGCAGACAACAGTTATAACTGAAAATAAGTAGTTTTTCACCTAACAACTACAATTACCACCCCATTGCTACAGGTATTCTGGAGACCAGAAGCATAAATGAATTAAAAGATGGGTTAAAAAGTTCCACTGGGAAGAGTTCATTAGTGGCTATTAAACACAATGGTCCAAGTATAGCAACAGGCTTAAAATCACCTAAAAATTGCTGACTGATCAAAGTTACGTCCAAGGAAGGATCACACGACACGGACTTTTTTCATCTTCCCTGTTACCCTCACCTGTCAGAGACCCTGCTGGCGCACGTGGCCGAATGGACCTTCGGCTTCACTTGCTGTGGTTGTTACGGTGGTTCTGAATAAATCAGCCTGCTACGGCTACCACCTCACTCCACGCAACCAGACTTCGACCATGAACTGCTTTAATGCACAGTATGTTTCACCACATGACCACATAACGAAGGTTTTGGGTTGGGTTTTTTTGTTAAGTGCCAACTTAGCTCCTTTGTGGATATTACCACTCACAATGTCACGCCGCGTACTCCGTCGGATGCCATTTGGATACAAACCTAGCCAAAAGGTTGTGAAGCATCTACTTTGTCGTGTTCCCAATAACAAAACCGTGAAAGAGACAGTTTGATAAACACAAGTATGAGACGAAGGAACATCATGAGATGAATGTCCTTCCATACAGGTTTGTATTTTTCCCCAGTTACCCTGAGCTTCCAGCAGCGCGAGGGCAGGGCTCACACCTCTCAGCTTCCACAGGCTGAAGGTGAGGCTTTTCCAGGGGCTGAGGATTCGGCCGTTATCACACAGCAACAGCAACTTTGGAGACCAAGGTACACCCTCAGGCTCACCATCTGTCCCACTACTTTCCAATAAGGCCATCCAATACCCTGCCGTTGAAGTCACCCAAGGCGCCAACCAAGGGTAACAGATCTGCAGAGCATTTATTCTGGGGCTGAAGTGTTAAGAGACAAGAACTGTACTTGGATTTAAGAACCGTAGTGAAATCCACAGGGCTGATGGCTCCATTTTGAGCGCGTTTTTATTTTCAGGCTGAGGAGACATGACACAGGGGTCAGTACAACACGGTGAAGATGAGACTGTACAAATTAGATGTAAAGCTAATTTTTCTATTAGTGACACAAAGTTCATTTGAACGTCATCTACTGCAGCGCTCAGCTCACCCCCCCAAAAAGAGCAACAAAACAAATACCTGTATTTTGCAAAAGGCACAGGTTCTTGTTCTTATCAGGGCACAGCGGAAACAGTTGTTTTCGAACTATGAATTCTTTACTGACTTACAGGCTGGTTAGCCCAGATAAACTCTCCTCCATACATTCTTCCCTGACAACTCAACTCAGATAAGGTTCTCCAGCCAAAAACTGACCAGATTAAGATGTTCAGGGCATTTGTGACAAGAGTGCTTTCCTTGGCCCAGAAGAGCCCAACCTTATTTTTTCTTTCCCCTCTGAGCTTATGAGAATGATGAGAAGTTCTTTTACTTCCTCAAGGTCAGGCTTGAAGTGGTGGGTAGCAGTGAATTAAATGATTTACTTGGGAGGAGACACGCTCTGAATTCAAAATTAGACTGAGCCTTTAACCGAAGCTGGACCATAATGAATACATTTATCTGTATCTCATACGAAGAGGGTTTTTTTTGGAAAGCTTCAGTTTAGGCTCTTTTCGCCTAGAGTAAATTGATAAGTGGATTTTAAGAAATGTCTGTAGAAACACACCAACATGCTACAGATGAAATATTGGGAACAAGAAATGTATAATGGGAGCAGTCTTATGCACACTGAAGCTCACACTGAAAACCCTGGATGCTGCAAATGCTTTAAAATCTTTATGTTGTATGAAACAGGAACAATGTCCAACCAATAACAGTATTATCTGCATTGACCACTAATTTTTAAAAGCTGATCCAATCAACTACCTCCTGCTATCAGCTAATGACCTTCCTATTTAAGCCACTCCACTGGCACTAGGCTGTACCCAAGTTAAAACATCACAATTTCATGTCTGATGCATCACTTCCAGGTTATGAAGCTCCTCATACAAAAATGAGGAGCGTCATCAAGTTCCTTTCTTAGGATACATGTTAAGAACACATTAACACTCTATTATTAATCATTAATAATGCCAAAAAAATAATCCTATGACTGTGCATATAATAAAAATATAATTAAAATAATCCTATTATAATAACCCCTAACAATATTATAATAATATAAAAATATAACAATACATATAATAAAAATAATCCTACATATAAAAAGAATAAACCTATAACCAAACAGAATTATGTCATAGGATGTATTCTGAGCTTGAGCTGTGCAGTCTCCTGTTGCTCCCGCAGACAGCGGTAACTGCTGGTTTGTTACACTCAGAAGAGAAGGAATATATAGCGTGGAGTTTCTTTTTCCCTCCAGGTCTGTAAGGAAAGGGGTTGGTCTTTATGTTTCTTCAGTGTAAACTTGCAAATCACCTGCTCGGGGGCTTTTCTGTCAGGTTTTATAGGAGCAAACAGAAGCCCGGAGGAGAAGCTGCTCCCACTTACAGAGTTTCACTAGCTCATGGACGAACACATCCCATCTATAGAATATACTGAAGAAGGAAACATCGTGCCTACCAAGCTTCCCTCCTTGAAATTACTATCTTTGAAACTATGTGAAACAACAGACCTCGCTGCTGAGGATGCCTTGGCTCCCAGAAATGTCTCGGGGTGATCAGCAGGGCGTCAAAATAAATGATGATACCCTCACACCATTGTTTTTACTCAGTCATGCCAGGACGATCTTACTGTTTCATGTGAGATAATGATGCAATAAATCTTAACAGATCCGTGTCGCTGCACCTTTTTTTTTTTTTCTTTTTTTTTTTTTTTTTTTTCCCCCCTTGCATGATGTGCTCCCAAGATTTTAGCATGCAGATACATCGCCCTCGTAAAGAAAGGCCTTGATTCTGCAAGTCCTTGCGTGGCTCAAAAGGTTGATGTGCTCCATTACCTGACCCAGCGCAGGCTACGCAGGGGCGTGATAAAGGCTGAGCCTCAGCCATAGCTCTCCCTGGTGTTCGAAAACCGCCATTCTTTTGTGTCCGCGATCCCTCATACTCAGAAAACAGCTTTAAAAACAGAACAACAAAAAAACCACCCCTCAACAACAGATTCCATCAGGAAAAAACAGGGTTGCAGGGAAATCTCTGTATCGGTTACTTCATGTAACGTCACTTAGCCCTCCTTGGCTGCAGCCAAGATGCCTGCCTTATTCAGTTGTTTAGCACGTGCAAACTCCACAGCGAAGCCTAAACCGCACGTTCCATCCACGGGGCATGACTAAAAGCATGACTTACGAGTTAAGGTAGCACATATCCAAGCATTTATTGCCACTCTTCCCCTTCCCTGCACGCCCCTTCTGCTTCCAGTCTGCTTTGGTATTTGCTTGACCCCTCAGAAAGCCAAAATTAACGCCATTTTTTTTTTCTCCAGGTTACTTTTATGGCAGACTGGCAAACTGAACTGGCTCACAGAGTGATCCCACAGGTACCAGCATCAGCTCAGGGATCGCGGTTGAGGAGTCGGGGAAAGGAGGGGGTGAGAAAAGCAAAAGAATGGGACAACCCCTCACAATGCCTGACCTAGCCTCCACTACAACTAATGGTAAGATCATTACCGCAAGGAATATTAAATCTTGTTAAGCCTGGTGAGCACTCATCCTGCCTTTCTGGTAGCGCAAGTCTAGAGAAGCCACCACACTCTTATGTTCAGCCAGTTTGCTAAAGCAACGCCAGAAAAAGCAGAGGTCATCATTTAAAACATCAGCACAGACAGGTGGAAGAATCTTGTTAGCTGCTGCCCTGAGGTATGCGTGTCTGCAAGAGAAACAACAGAAGGAGCAGGGAAGTTGAAACAAGGCAACAGAGGAGCACAAGCAGAGGATGACACCAAGCTGAGTGGTGCGGTTGACACGCCTGAGGGACAGAATGCCATCCAGAGGGATGTGGACAGGCTCGAGATGTGAGCTCACATGAACTTCATGAGGTTCAACAGGGCCACAGGCAGGGTCCTGCACCTGGGTCAGAGCAACCCCTGGTATCAATGAAGGGATTGAGAGCAGCCCTGAGGAGAAGGACTGGGGGGTACTGGTGGGTGAAAAGCTGGACATGAGCCAACAATGTGCGCTCACAGCCCAGAAAGCCAAGTGTATCCTGGGCTGCATCAAAGAAGCGTGGCCAGCAAATCGAGGGAGGTGATTCTGCTCCTCTGCTCTGGTGAGACCCCACCTGGAATACTGTGTCCAGCTCTGGAGCCCTCAGCACAAGTCTTCACTGACTTCCTTCCTTTTTTCCGTCCATTTTTAAAGTCAGAAGGTTTTACAGAGCTACAGACCAAACGCAAATAGCACACATTCAACTTCCAGGACACGTGCCTAATAAGGGTTTAGAAATAAGTGTTTGTAAGAAATGCCAGCATTAAAAGTTCTTCTCCTCAGTGTTTTCACATGTGTTAGAAGAGGCGCGGAAGACAAAACGTGAATGTGCCAGTCAGTGATTTAAAGAGAAGACTCAAAGCAGTTACTGGGGAAGACAGATTTGTGAAATCCTCATTTGTCTTTCGCAGCTGCTCAAGGAACAACCTCTGCAGGGCTCTGGTCGGGCTGTGGCTGCGGGGTGGGCACTGGCACCCATCACCACACCGCGGGCGAGCGCTTCCCAGGTCAGCAGATGGGCACAGCAGGGTCTGGTACGGGGCAGCCGGATGCTCCCACGGAGAGATTCCCTGTGCAGGATTTCACATGGGGACGGCGAAGGTCAATTATCAAAAATACAACCTTTTCCTTTTTCACAGGGTGTTTTTTTCTCTTAAAATCCCCACTCAGTAGTTATTCATTACCAGTCTCCTCCTGCTAGAGAAATTACTTGGTTGGCATGGCAACATATTCCCACCCTGAGTTTCTATCCCTGAGCCTCCTTTCAGCTCCCAAGGACTGCGAGCATCACCCGTCCCTCTTCACCCTTTCCCGCCATTACCATCCATACCCTCCTCCTTCACACAGGCTTTTAATTAAATTGCGTCTGGCATCCATAGTCCCGCCCAGGCATCTTGTTCTCTGGCGAAGGCCTTCTGCAGGACTGAGCTGCGGTTCAGGAACACACGCTCAACGTAAAGAGCAACTCCTAAACGTACAGGGGAAGCAGTCAGGGCTCAGTTACCGACCTATGTCGTGCATCTTTCACATGAAAAAAAAAAATTACTTTTCAGGAGAAAAAAGATTTTGCCCTTTCGAAATAAGGCAAATCCGTCTACTGATACTACACGCAAAATTTTCAACAGCAAGTTATTCTAGCATAGCACGCGCCCAAAGCACATTTGCTCATGTAGTCTGCACTCAACATTAACTACTGGCTAACAAGAAAAAACATGTTATCTTTTTAGAGATTATATAGTTCTACAAATCATTCGAATGGAATCAAGGAACATACTAAAAAAATCAGGGTACTCAACCAACAATTCACCCTGTCTCATACACATTTCAGAACATCCTTCCATTTGATAAGAATAAAATTAGTCCGTGAAGAATATTTAAAATTCAATTCTTCATAAAAAAAAAATTCTCTTGTTGTAGGATGGATTAGAAAGGGATTAGTTTAATAGTAGAGTTAAAATAAAATTAAGAACAAGCATCGCGCCTGACACGTAATACATTACCCTGCCTTAAAAAGCCAGGAAATTTTATCATCTAGTTGATTTCTTCCAATTATTTTAAGGACTTCTATGCCCCTCAATGTTTCTAAGGATTATAGTAGCAGTTTTTATAGATTCAGGATTCCTGCATGCTACCCTCGCCCCAGTTCGGTGCCATGAGTAAGTAACAGAACTCTTTCTGTTCTTAAAAACTAAGCCGGTATTTATATTCTCTGCTGGATGCTGAATATTCAGTACCTTTCAAGAACAAGCCCACAGCACGCTTTCCACTCTGGACCAGGTATTTCATACTCTGGCATATGTGACTTGGATTTACTTTATTTTGAGCACCGTTTGTTTCTTTTTAACTTGGGGTTTGCAGACAGGAGCTTGCAAATATCAATTTATGGGAAGCTGCAAGTGTTTCTCCATAATCCACGTAAAACTATCAAATTTATAGATAAGCCAGCTATTTTATTGTTCAGCCTTTGATAAATATTTGATCCTTTTCTGACAACAGTAAGGTCCCCATCTAGACTTTTAAATTGGGAGGAAACTCAAGGAGGACTCTTGGGTAGGCTAGAAGCTTTTATGGAATTTTAAAACAGGAATAAATTTATGCTTGTGTATTCAATACTAACAACATGCGTATTTATTTTATGCTAACAGCTGTCTTAAATTGCCACTTTATCCCATCTATACTCTGAATGGTTATTCAGGAAAAAAATTAAGTGTATTTCACGTTCCAAACAAGTCTTTCAGCCTAAATCCACTCATGAAAACTAACATGTATAGCAACAAAGGAAACAAACTCAAGCTTCAATGACCCAAACAATGAACTGTTTTCCAAGAGCAGAGGTAAGTAACACCTACCTTTCCACTCTGGATTTCGTTAGTTTATTCTGTAAAATACTATTCAGAAGTCAACTGGAACAGTTTCAGTTTCTATTCTTTTTCTGTCTGCTTTCTGTAGGCACGTGCCATGAGTTGCCATTGTATAGCTAAGAAGGACCTTTCATCTCATCCACTGTGGTCGCTCTGGTGTTCTCATACAGTCCCATATGGACAAAACTGAAATGATCAGTTTGTGTGGCAGGAAGAACAGGGTGGAGCCGTGGTAATCAGTGGTAGCTTTGCTGCAATGACCTTTAAGTAATGGAGGTTGAAACCCTGAGGAGAGTGAGGAAAGACAGACAGTGACAGAGACCTAGTCAGATTGATCCAGACCCTCGACTATAAAAGAGCAGAAGTTTTCAGGGAACTAAGTGGGATCCCATGGGAGGTAGCTCTAAAAGGGCCAAAGAGCACAGGAAAACTGGAAGATCTTGAAGGACAAAGTGCAAGGCTACTGCACCCCGCTACTCAGAAAAGCAAGAAGTATCAAGAGACCAGTTTGGCAGATGTGGAACATGTGATGGAGCTCCAGTGCAAAAAGGAAGTACAGCAGGAGGAGCAAGCATGGACAGCATATGAAGTATGAACACCGAAATATCGTGCAAGGATGGTGTCAGGAAAGCCAAAGCTCAGATGGAGTTCAGATTTGCAGGGAAGATCAAAGGCAACAACAAAAGCTTCTAGCAGTATGTTAGAAGTAAAAGGCTGGACAAGGCAAATGTGGGTCCGTGACTAAATGGGGCGGGTAAGTTACTGACAGCAAACACTGATAAGGCCAAGGTACTCCATTGTCTTCTCTGCATCAGCCTTCACCAGCACGGCCTTCATGCTTAGAGACAGGGTTCAAGGAGCAGAACCACCAGACATGAATGAGGACCAAGTCCCACGGATTACCTGAGAGGATTCAACCTACACAAGCCCATGGGATCCATCTGGCTGCATCCACAGCTGCTGAGAGAGCTAGTAATGTCTTTGTAGCACCCTTCTCTACCATGCTTGCAAGGTTCTTGAAACCACGGGAGATCCCTGATAGCTAGAAGAAAGCAAATTCTCCTATTCAGAGAAGTCCAAAAGGGCGATCTGGGGCACTATAGATCAGTCACAGTCCATGGAAAAGTCACGGAGCGAGTCCTCTGGGAACAGACTTCTGGGTGCTGTGAAGGAGGAGAAGGTGCCTGGGAAGAGTCAGCATGGATTTCGCCCATGGTGAAGCATTTGATATCGCTAATGGTGCCCAATCCTACCTTTACTTCCTCAGTCAACAGCTGTCGCTCCTCACCAAGAATTCCCTGTTCCACAGTGCAAAACAGGAGTTCATGATTAATCTTTTATCAGTTTACACCTCCCTGTTCACAAACAGCTACTCAGTATTATTATCCAGCTTTGGAGCCCTCAGCACAAGGACATGGACCTGTTGAAGCAAGTCCAGAGGAGGGCCACGAAGATGATCCAAGGGCTGGAGCATCTCTTCTATGAAGACAGGCTGAGAGAGTTGGGGTTGTTCAGCCTGGAGAAGAGAAGGCTTCAGGGGAGACCTTAGAGCAGCCTTCCAGTACTTAAAGCGGGTCTACAAGAAAGCTGGAGACGGACTTTTTACAAGGGCATGTAGTGATAGGACAAGAGGTAATGGCTTCAAACTGGAAGAGGGTAGATTCAAATTAGACATCAGGAAGAAGTTTTGCACTATGAGGGTGGTGAGGCACTGGAACAGGTTGCCCAGGGAAGTTGTGGATGCCCCACACCTGGAAGTGTTCAAGGCCAGGCTGGATGGGCCTTTGACCAACCTAGTCTAGTGGGAGGTGTCCCTGCCCATGGCTGGGGGGTGGGGACTAGGTGATCTTTAAGGTCCCTTCCAACTCAAACCATTCTATGATTCTATTAGAAGAGCAAAACCACCAGAGAAATCCAGAAAAGGGGACAAGGAAACATTTACGGCCACCAAGCACCCAGCACTAGAGAGCTATCAGAATACCACCAGTCAGAATACAACCAGGCTGTATCCAAAACGTCTATCTGGCAGAAAACTATCAAAGAAAGTGGTAAATTATGTGGAAAGGCACGTGCAGAATTAAAAACATAACCCAGCATATCTGTAATCCAGATAGGAGGGGGTGATGCTGCTGTCTTCCAAGGACAAACTGACATGACTGCTATGGAATTTCCAGTAACTCACCTACAGCAATGACGTAAGGTCCACACGCAGCATCGTAGATCAAGATCAAATCCTAAGTCAGTGCCTTGGTGTTAATATTGATCTCTACTGTGAATTATGAAAGTAGGAAACAGGCCACAAACACTGCTGCAGCAGCCTACGGAGGTGGGACATGGGTGGCACTCACGTGGCTGGTGTTCCCTCAAGGAACAAGGGGAGTGGAGGCATTTGGGAGAAGGCAGGGCTGGAGAGCCTTTCCGTGAACGAGTCTCACTTGGGAAGACCTGCCCGTCCTCCCTCCGTTGTGTCTCCGGCGCCTCTCCTCCTCCTCCCTGCCTACCCCAAAGAGCTGGGACTCCATTGCAGGGGTGGCCAGCATGGAGCTGCCATGGGCTTCACCATCCTCATCTGCCTGAGCTCTGTGCTCGGGCAATGGCAAGCACAGGCAGCGACCTGCGCAGGCAGGGGAGGACGAACACCACCTTTCGTTGCTGTTGGCTTTTTCTGCCCATGGTTCCTATGATTTTCTGGTGTGATTAAGCGATGCAACCAAGCAATAACAACATTTGTAAAAGGATGTCTGTGAAAGCAGATGCCCCTAAATAACAGTTTATTAAATACTCAGCCTCCCAGCGTGAAACAAAGGGGGTGAGGGGGGTGAAGAAAGAGAATTAAAAAAAAAATAAAATAAAGAAAACAGGATCCTTAAAGTAATTTATGTAAGGGTTCATCTCCACAGGGAGAAATAAGGAAAAAAAGCCAATAATGCTAAAAAATATACAGCTCTTTCAGTACTTCTCAGCAGGATACAGAACAAGAGTAAAATATACATTAAGAAGACTGTTTATAAGTCAACCTCAAATAGAAGAGCTAAGAGAACACCAGCAAACAAGTGAAAACCAGAAGTAAATCCTTCTCATAACAAACAACAAAGATTAAAATAATTTTGGTACTATCATAACACAGTGGCTTTTGTCTCATGCTGCTGAAATGTTCTGTGATACTTTAAATTATTGAGTTATATTGGCTTATGCTTATTTTTTTCTTAAGCTAGCCAGTATATAATAAAAATATAGTAACAACACACACTTACACAATACTTCTCATTTCAAGTATCTCAGTGTCCTTAAAGAAATAAAGTATAGCAATTATCCAAGTGAGAACCAGGAATACAGAAAGATTTCACTTCACCCTGAGCCAAAACAAAGGGAAAGGACGAGAGCTCAGACATTTCCATTTCTCTCATAGCAGTGTGCCCTGTTGATCAAAACACACACCACCATAACAAAGTGATTACTCTAATGAGCATTAAAAAAAAAAATAAAATCAATTAAATTCACAGGTAAGCAAAAGAAGATGAAATATAATGATTAACTTTTCTCCTAGTGAAATGATTTAAAGATTTTGCGGTTCACAATTATTTCACTGAGACTTTTCAATGGAAAACATTTTAAATAAGGAACTCTGAACCATGAAGGAGTTACCGTGCATCAGCAGGTCTGCACTACCCACCTATATACATAATCACACGCGGAGGTAAACGTGAGGTAATTCAAGGTAGCTTTCTTATTAATAAAAGACGGATTACCTAGCTCACCTTCACCGGTTTCTCCATAGGAACAGAAGGACTACGTTCACTTGGAACCTATTGAATTTCACTGCAGTTGCAACCTGAATTAAACTTCAGATGCCCTACCAGGTAAGTCACCAGAGCAGAAGCGTAACTGCTTTTTAGATGCCAATAATCGTTTTGCATGAAGTCTAAAACTCACACTACTGTATCTTAGAATTGCACTACATTGTGATATGGAAAAACAGAGACCCGTGTTGAGTTTCAATCCAGAAGTGCAAGAGGATTTTACTCCGCTCTCGTGAGACCCCACCTGGAGTACTGTGTCCAGCTTTGGAGTCCCCAACACGAGGAGGACATGGACCTGTTGGAATGGGTCCAGAGGAGGGCCACGAAGGTGATCCGAGGGCTGGTGCACCTCTCCTATGAAGACAGGCTGAGAGAGTTGGGGCTGTTCAGCCTGGAGAAGAGAAGGCTCCGGGGAGACCTTGTAGCAGCCTTCCAGTATATAAAGGGACTCTATGAGGGAGTGTAGTGATAGGACAAGGGGTAACAGTTTTAAACTGAAAGAGGGGAGATTTAGATTAGACATTAGGAAGAAATTCTTTACTGTGAGGGTGGTGAGACACTGGCACAGGCTGCCCAGAGAAGTTGTGGATTCCCCATCCCTGGAAGTGTTCAAGACCAGGCTGGATGGGGCTTTGAGCAGCCTGGTCTAGTGGGAGGTGTCCCTGCCCATGGCAGGGTGGTTGGAACTAGATGATCTTTAAGGTCCCTTCCAACTCAAACCATTCTATGATTCTGTGATTTTAGGCTCCAGTGCTGTATACCAGCCAATACGTGGCACGCTCTGCGCTCCCGTGACTATAGCGTTAATACCTTTATGTCAGGATACAAAGAGCAAAAATCCATGCCTCGCTGCTTCCTCAATTAGGATTGCAAACTAGATCAAAATTACAGTTAAGCTGTGGATATTGGATTCCCAAAAGAAAAAGAACTTGGAGCACACATACCAGTCATCAGAACTGGGGTTATCAGGCGGAATGATGTAAGTGCAGATATTTGGATGGTTGAAAATTTTTCTTACTCTTTTTTTTACTTTTTCAACAATTTTTTAATACAGTAAAGGAAATGTTAACCTTTCACATCTCAAACAATTTTCAACCCAAGATGTGGATTTAGAAATTCACAGTAACCAACAGATATACAGCTGGTGTGTACCATGCTTGTTTTTCTTTATGGCTAGAGTTTCTCAGCTGAATAAATCTTCCATGAGATTCCCATCATAAGCTCTGGTAGCAGAGCAAGCTGAGAGGTCATACATCATCAAAGAAGCAGACTAGCTTCAAGGTGAGCTCACGAAATAATTGACTGGGGAGAGAAGGCAACCAAACTATAATCTCACGATGCACTTCAGCACTATGCTCAAATCGAAGGGTTGACTTTCCTTCTCCCAAAGCCAACATTATTTTTTCAGTCCATATAAGCACAAAAAACTGCTATCAATTTATGTATTTAACATACAATATATTGTGTAACTATTGTTTTTCTATGGAACTGTAACAATATTAAGTTATGCTAGTATCACATATTCTCTTTGAAACTCTTCCCAGTCTTGCAGATAAAATATCTACATCCTCAGAAAATCTAATTCTTCAGTAAGTGAAATCATCTTCTTCCTGCCCTTCTATCATTATAGATACGGGAAACCCCTTTCTGGCATGGCACTGTTAGCTAAACACGAGCTGTATGGAGCAGAGACCCTTCTTGGCTTCACTCCTTTTAGACTTGCTACTACATTCCTAATACACATGATCATTATTATCCAAAGATGCCCATTAAAGCAGCGTCTAAACACAACTTCTGACTAATTAAACCAAGATATCCAGGGACCGCACTTTATTTGTATAGTGCCTAGTGCAATGAAGTCCTCACCCACAACCGAAAATCTCCCCGTTCCTACCATACTTATAACAAATGATACCAGAGAGAATAAGGATTACAGTCCCTAAAGAGCTCTCTAACAACCAACTTAACTGCCTAGGAAAGGAAAGCAATGACAGACAACGGTCACTAAATTACATCTCAGAGGATGCGGGATCCTTCTCTTCGTGAGAATTTCAGACAGCTTCATACGTCTTACAACCCCACCTGCATTTTCGATCTGTAAATTCTGTTAACTTGGCAAAAAGGCTGCCTGGCAAGTGTGACAGTGAGTGTGCTGACTGAGCTGTTTAAGCTATCATTTCTTATTAGTCTTAAATCTATTACCTTTCTGTTGCACTTCTGTATGTGATCCCTGGGGAAAAAAATCCCAATAAATAAACCGCACATACAACCATGGTGCAAAAGCCCCTTAGCTCTCTATTCTATATAAGGGCTGACTTCAAAAGGAGTAAGGAACATGTGCAACACTGTAAATACTCAGTATTTGCCAAGGAGACATACCCAAAGTAGGTAGTTTGGGTCCCAGATGTCTCAAGTCATCTCAAGTTCTCACTACAGGCCTTTGACAATAGCAGCACCCACAGTCTTTTTCCCAGCCTTCCCCTCTCCATAGGATAGAAGATATCCATGATTTCCTAATGGTGTGACTGCAGGATGTATACAGCCATTCCCTTTCTCCTGTTGGGTTGGGTTTTCTTGGATCAGTGATCGGTTGACCCAGATCTCCCCGATGTCATTCAGTCACTGGCAATGGATACAGCAGGAATGCCTGGTTGAAAGCAAAGTTGTAGAAGTTGTCTACCTTTTATTCCTTATGCAAGCTTCCATTTAACATGAAACAGCACCCACAGTATTTATCAGCTTGTGGTGCTTCATTTGGCTTAGTGAATCCAACTGCTGTAGCTGTAGTACACCCTTCTGGGATGTCTTGCACCCTTCTGGGTTGCAAGCATGTCCTTCAGCAGAACTCGGGGAATAGAGATGTATCTCTTCAGGTACGTCCCACATGGCTTTGCATCACGCCTTGTAGGTTATGTCCTTAGTGGTCTTTGGGATCAGATCTTGATCTTCTTCTGAAGAATGTGATGTACTTATGACACCGTAAAGCAATTAATGAATCAAATCAGCTGTGTTTCTAATACCTCAAGTTATGTTTCTAACATTCCTCAAGTATCATCTATTTCAAGACGAAGAAAACCAACAGAAAGTAAGAAGGGCTAGTTTCTTTGCAGAAGAGATCGATACAAGTGCACTGTCCATATGCCAATTTTTTCCCCAAATCAGTCATGCTAAACATTAAGTAATGCAGAAAACAAAACCCAATTGAATTATTTGCATGAAGCAGAGATTCATAAATTACAACAGCAAATACTAGAAGTGCTCTTTCTTTTCATAATACAAAGAACGCACAATAAGCTGAACGGATCAACATAAAACAGTTCCCCATATAGTCAAGGAGTAAGCTTTGCTATTGAGACTATTCTCAACTGAATTTCAAGAGGTATTTTTGGAAATCTTTGAAAATAAAACAGATTTCTGTCACTATTACCCAGGCTGAGGTAGAACATGTTTATGTATATAATAACATAAGCACGGATGGCATTCTTCAGACATGAGACGACAAGATAATGTGACTGGAGACAAAAGACACCGAGAACAATATTGGCTTGTTAAAGGGTTTTGTCATTTTGGTCATTCTTTTCACAATTCAACCATAATAAGGCATGGGAATGGAGATGTATCAAGCAGAATTAGGAGGTGAATTCAGAATAAGATATATAACCTTCAAATAATGATTTAAGGGGACAAAACGCAGGCACAGGAATCGGTGAGATTGCAGATTTGGAAACAAAAAGGCTGATGAAAATTATAGGTCCATTATTCTCTGTATTTGAAGATCAACTGTGGGACATAAGTCCCACATTCATAGCTCCTTTTAACAAAAGCTTATGGCCCGACTCCACAAATACTTGAGGAAGTGTAACTTCATATGTCTAAGTCAGACACATTTACCAGGTTCTAGAAACAAATTCACTGCCCAGTCTGTATTACCATTTAAATTAATCCATCCTCTGTACAGTTTTAGAATGAGGAGCATTACTTTTCAAAATAGTTTTTGGCACAGCCAAGGAATGAAGATTTTTTCCTGCTGAAGTACCCCACCTTCACCTACATGGGGAGGGACCACCTTCTTCACGTCCTTCTCTGAAGCTGGTTACTGACATACAAAGATTTTACTGCAGACAAAAAAGATCTAAAGCTGTAGGTCACTGGAGGATATTAAATGATAAGCAAATTCACGTTTCTAAAGTAATTCTACCAATTTATTAGCAATGCTAGCTCCTGTTCCACAGTAGGGGAGATAATAATGAAGCCTTGTTAAAGGGCAATGCGATATCTTTTATGTAATGCCTTTTTTTCATTTGTGATAAAGTCATTAAAGCAGCACTGTGTCTTCTTGAAGCCTCAAACAATAGTCTGCATTAAATCTCCTGTGCAAAATTAAGGACAGTAGTTCACTGGAAAAATAAGCATCTGTTCTTGCTAACGCTGATGGCCTTCTAGAAATCATTAAACTATTCCAAATGGGCGATGATAAAACAAAGCGGAACTGTTTTAACTTTTTCCAAAGCAAAGAGAAAATCCATTTTCCTTGTAAATATTTCTTTGTTCCAAATTTGCCCAGTAACCTATAACTCATAAGGCACATCTCCCTTACGGGCTGCCTAAATCCCGTTCTCCCGCAGTCACCTAGCTTGAACTCAGTGCCTTTTAGACCCAGGCTGGTAAAGGTTTTCCTTCACTGCATCAACGCAGGCTGTAGCTCCTGAGTCCTGCCCACCTCCCCACTAGTCACAGGCTCAAAGGAGCCGGTGTGTGGGGCACAGGCATCAGCCCCAATTTCCTTTCGGCCTCAGCCAGAGGTTGGGCTGGTTTGCAGTGGGAGTAGGCTCACATAGCTTCATTCTCCCGTGGCTACGCTAAAGTTTCAGCTGGACTACACTGTCTTCGTTCTCTTACTTCTTCTGCTGTATTGCATCTTAAATCCACCTTTGCTTGCTCTAGATACGTAACACTTCTGCAGAGTAAGGACTGAGATGCTATTTAAGAATACTTCTTAAAAACTTTTCAGAGGTGTCAGCCCAGGTTTGGACACAGAGCACCCAAACACAGCGCAAGACACAGACGAATCGTGAAACAAAACAAAACAAAACATCTCCTAACAAGAAAGTTAAAGATCCTGGAGGTCAAACACAGATGGTAGAGAAGAACCTTACATTATACTTAACCTCTCCTGCAAAAAGACCGAGACTCCAATAGGAAAACCAAATGCAACATGGGAATATAATGGACTGACCGCTTGGCTTGGTATCCAAATACAGCAGAAAATGCTAGTCTTGGCTCAATGATTTGCTTTGTCCTGGTTCTCATCTACATCGTGGGTGACTTCTACTACCACCACCACCACATGTAGTCAAGAGATAACACGTGGTGAAGACCAGGCTACCCACGGCAGCTCAGGGAAGATGAATTCCTGATGAAATGTACACGGCCAGACGATGCCTATTTCACTGTAGCCAAATGCCACAAAAGGTAAGTGAAGAACCAACTTAAGGTTAAAAGCTGGTATCGTTTGTATAAAATCTTCTTTTTCCTCCTATTGTGCTTCCATTTTGGTGGAGTAGGTGTAAAAAGAAGGGGAATGTTACTTCTTTCTGAGCTTTTTATTTCTATGTTGTCAAGTTACTGCAATGACCATCATTCACTTTACCAAGGTTGCTAAGTGGTGGTATTTTCTGCTGCTCAAGTCAATAGGTTGGTGGGTTAGTAGTTCACAAACTATAAGGAGACATGTGATTTCAAAAAAAGGCTTTTAATAAGGTCCTAGGATAAACACATATTGTTTAATCATTAAACTCATCAAATTATGAAATAAATTGAAACCTCGCAGTAAAAATGGACTCAAATGCGGTGATCATGTCATCTGCTGAACTAATCCACCAAGCCAGCATCGTACACATAACATCATTATGACAATTCCCACCTAAAGCAGGGATGTAGGCATTTCTCTCACCTCCTTGTGGTCTTGGCGCCAAACTCGGAATCATGGAGGTTCCTTCTGGCCCCCGCTCTTTGCCAGTAATTCAGCACTGGCACCAAGCGACTGACTCCTGAGAAAATCTCCGCACCTTTGCCTCACCTCCAGCAGTAAAGCACAGGACACCATAGGAACTCGAAGGCGACGAGGCGCATGGACACCCGGAGCGGGCTTTGACCCAGCATCAGCCTGCCACCCCCCCCAGCAAACACGCTTGCCTCCACCAACAACTGCCCAGGGTGCAAACCCAGACTACCAGACACTACCCAGACTCTACTGGCTGCTGTCTCATCAGGCCAAAATGCAGGAGCCAGGACAGCGGGGAAGATGGTGGGATGGATGTCCTACACAGTACTGCATGCATGCATGGCCAAACAATATCCACATTCCCCCAGCAAGGTCCTTTCTGTGCATCCCACCTTGGAAGTCATGAACCACAAAGGACCACTAATCAAGGCACAACTACTGAGAAGACACCCTTTCTGGCTGACACATTCACATGCCCTGCAGGAAAGTGTTCAACATCCGTACAAGAAGTAGGCACATATCCTTGGAACCCACAATTAATTTAATCTTGATTTCAATAAAGTTTTGCAGCAATTGCCTTGTGAAAACCCATCACCATTAACACAGAAGACCCACTAAGACTGGGCTGCTTAGCTACCACATGTGACAGTCTCCCACACTGCAACAGCAACCTGAGGAGCAACACCCCTTGCTTCAGCACACATTGTACAGCCTGGCCCCAAAAGGGCTAAGCGAGATCATCACACAGCACCACAAGGGAATTTTTCTGTTGTCACTGGAAAGGGCTGAGTGCTGATGCTAGATAAATTCAGATTAAAAATTAGGTGCATGCTTTCACAACAAGAACGGGTAACGACTAGCGTAGCTGTGGGAGGTTCTTCACCATGATCGGTTTTAAAAGCAAGAAGATGGGAAAACTGGGCTCAGACTTAACAGGAGACAACTCAAAGTGGTCCCATAACCCTTCTCAGGCAAAAGATCAGATGATACCATCTCAGCTCCTACAAAGCCTCATTAGTGAAGTATGGCAACCCAGTGCACTCTGGTCTGATCGCTCAGCGCTCACCACCACGGTGAAGGGCCACTGGTGCTCCAGACTCTGTTGGTTTCACTCCTCCACAAGTGACACAACCTTCAGGACAGCCCTAACCACAGATGAAACTTTCTTTTCATAACCCTCGAACCATGTCTCACTTTCGCCCTTGCAGCAAAGCTAAAGCCAATAGCAGATACCAAGCAGGAACAGCAAAAACCCCAGCTCCCTTCCTACAGGTTTTGGAAAAGTTCGCCTAGTCTTGTCTAGCGTTGTACATCCTAGGTGATGAAGCTTTGGCCACTACCTTCAGAAGACTCGAAAGGCCGTCTTAGTTTGCAAACTTTCAAAGTAGAAATCATGTCTCCCTGTATACGCATACACATATGGAGGTGCAACTCCAGGGACTTCGGGCACTATAATAGCACAAACAGACACCACAATTTCAAATTCATACTACTTGGATCACACTTTAGTTCCCACTCTGTATTTCCCAGTTATGATATTCATCTTTCCAAACAGCTCAATGTGCTGTTTTCGGTAATCACATCCTTCAAACACTTGTCCCTGTTATGTCTACCAACATCTACATATTCAAAACAGTCTCTGAAGCACATGCTAAACATCTGTTTCAACCACCTTTCTCTTTGGAGTTTAAGCCGTTTGCTGGAAAATTGCCATCCTAACGGCTAGCTCCTCTGTTAGTGAACTGGAGAATTCATTTTGTATTTATTGATTGTTCCCTAATGAAGAGTCATAAAGGTGCCAGAGACTCTTGACCAGACACTACTTAATTAGTACCAAAGTGCATAAAATCCCAAATCAAACCAAGCTCTTTGTTCAACAGCTCAGTCACTGGAAAAGAAAAAGATGACATCATCTTCTGCTTACACAGAAGTCCCTAAAATTTTATTAAAAAAACCCTAAGGAAATTAAAAAGCTATATAAATTGTTCATTTCCTTCCAGTTCCTAAGACACCAAATATGTCTTCCAGAATCAAATCACACTTTGCTAAAGGAAGTATTCTTCATAAAGGACCCAGCAATATGCATCATGCATGGAATTTATTTTAAACTAGACAAAGGCAAATACCAATAAAACATTTGTCTTGTGAACAATATAAAGTTTTGTTACAAACAAAGGCATAATGCAAAGCATCCAGAAAGTATTAAAGTTTACCTCTAATGGATCTGTCTTTTCGACATCATGGCTCGTACAATAGTCCAACTTTTATCTTCCCTCAAACTACGCTGTATTGGAGTATTTTCAGAGGCTACTTGCTCTCAAGAAGGCAGAGATGAGCAAGAACTCCATTAAACTGCAAGGTGGTTTTTTTTCCTCTCAAATTTAAAGCCTCAAAAACATCCTGAATAACTGATATCTCCTTGTAAGTCTTTCAAATTAAGTCATCTTGAAAGTTAATTCCCTCTCTTCCATATCATTTAAATTCTCAGTTAAATAATTGAGAAAATAGCAGGAAGGAAAAAAGTCAACTACCAGAAGGAGGGAAAAGCATTGCTGCTTCTATTAGGCTCTCTGCTTGTTGAACGCATCTGTCTCCAGAGCAGTAAGGTGGCTTGGATTCTTTGGGATAACGGAAGAGGCACACAAGGAAATAAAGATTCATGATAACACAGAATCCATTAAACACAAACCCCCTCATAGTAATCTACAATCCCTGATGTAATTATTACCACATAAGCAAGAAAATACCCTTAATATGTCCAAAACCACAATCTTCTGTTTTCCTAAAAACTACCACTGCGATGCCAAACACTCATTCTGCAAAAAATTCAAAATCCTCTTCATGATCCCTGTCCTGTATTCACCAGCTGACGTGAGACCAGCGTTAACCATCTGAAGTTTCTAACTGTCTTACCATCATGACAAATAAGCATATTCCACAACAAATGGAGAAGGTTTGCCCAAAGAGAAAACGGAGTAGGACAAGCATATAAAGGACGAAACTACCACAGTGAGGCAAATATCCCGGGACAGCAAAATAGCAAACATACGCACGGGCTTCTCAGGCATACGATGCTATACCATAATCCATTAGTGTTTCCTGGTTTTTTTTTTTAAACTGCACCTTTTTTTATAACCGTAAAATTACACCAACAGCATCTCATCTGTCCCATACAATTTCAGTAAGTCTTCTGCAGAGTTTTGTTTTGTGCTCCCAAGCAGATGAGACTAGATGCTCACTGCTATGTCTCCCAAGACAATGAGCTCCAAAACGGTAAAAAATGGAAGAAAAACATAGAGAAGAAACCAACACTCCGATGAGAGGGACAGCTAATCACAGAGAAGTTCTGG
The DNA here is from genome assembly GCF_028500815.1 of Rissa tridactyla. Classification (NCBI taxonomy): domain Eukaryota; kingdom Metazoa; phylum Chordata; class Aves; order Charadriiformes; family Laridae; genus Rissa; species Rissa tridactyla. The sequence continues at coordinate 47,832,186 of NC_071466.1, forward strand.
AAGGGTCACCATCGCGCTGCAGAGTGAAGTTGCATAAAAACCTCTGCTTACCCCTTGCTCGGATTCCAGCAGCTCTGTTTTGACTCTGACTGCCGGCATCCCATCAAGCATTAACATTCTGTTCTCAAAGGCGCTGATGTCCTAAGGCAAATAAAGGAAAAGGTTAATCAAAAAAGTGACGAAAAACACTTGGCTTAATTCACTGGTTTAGTTCTACGATATTGTAGAAACAAGTAAGTTTCTTTTAGTGGAAATAACAGTTAGCAAAGATGTATTATTAATTTCAAGGAGTAGCTACCAAGTTACTACTTCTGTTAAAACAGTAAGTTATACTTTCACTTATCCTTAAAAGAGAACTAAGTCTTTTTAAGCAACACGGGAAAACTGTCTCCAATTACGATTTTTTAATTTGAAATTAATCACGCAGATGCACGTATATGAATTCCTTGCTTTGGAACTGGAAAGAAGAGCATTGATGTCAAACAGCTTCAGGTTTTTGGCAGCATACTTAAGATATATTTGATTTCAATCAAAACATTGGTACTTCTGTATTTCCTAGAGAAAGCACACACTTGAATTCAGAGGAGTTATAGCGAAGGTCTGTACACGCACACACACTATAAATCTACACACATCAACAACTCCTAGGATTTTGTATCATTCATTATCTTGTAAAGCTATCAGCGTTTGTTTTCAGTTGAAAGTGGTTACCTATATGAAACTTTGGATTAACAGGTTGCCCAGAGGGGTTGTGAACTCTCCATCCTTGGAGATACTCAAAAACTGTCTGGACATGGTCCAGCGTGCTCTAGGTGACCCTGCTCGAGTAGGGGGGTTGGACAAGGTGACCTCTGGAGGTCCCTTCCAACTCAGTCATTCGGTGATTCTGTGTGGTTTGTCAATGAAAATCTCCACGCACTCACCTCTGACACAAAGGAAATTTGAAAAGCATGTTAAAAACATATGTTGTCCTTGTGGTAATGGGCCATATACACCGAGAGCTGTGATCTGAAGTGAGGTTTGCAGAGCTGTGCTTCCCTGAATCAACATCCCTGCTCTGAGTGTCTCATCCCACTGCTGCCAGAGCAGCTGATGGAAGAGATGCAAAAACAACCTCTTGTGCCTTCATTTCAGACGCTACTTCAGCCCGAGTCAATTTTCTATTCCTGCCAAGGCTCAAGGCTGGTGTTTGAAAGCTAGCCCCTTCAGCTGCCATTTAGTTTGGACAACATGGAAAGAATAAAAGACATTTTATCCCCCGAGCTAGAATCTGACCTTACAAATCCAGACAACTTGGTCAGCGGTATAGAAACTGGAAGACGTCACAGCTATTCTTCAAATAGCGAAACTACAGCATGTACCGCTTCTCAGTGACTCATTCACAGTCACTTACTTATCTGCAGCCCCGTCTGGAAGGCAGCGCTCGAGACTCGAAACTCACCTCCACTTTAACCGTTACCTCGTGGTCCTCAATAACCGCACTGTAATGGACAAAACGCTCTCCCCGTGTTTCACGGGCAGCAGACCTGTTCAGTGCTGCACAGCGCCGTTATTCATAAGGTGTATGTTCATAGCCCTTTTTCTTATCATGGCTCCTTCAGGGGAATTTTAAGAAAAATGGTCTATCCTAATGGAGCTTCCAAAATGCATTTTAAAAACTTAAATTACTTTAGACTTCCCCCCCCCCCCAATTAATGCACCCCATCCCAGGATCTTAATTTTCAGGGTTCTAAGTATTGCAGCAACTGTTGGGGTTTTTTTGTATACTCCCTTTACTTTACTGTAATTTAAATAACGTGCTAAAAAGCAGGGAAACCAATACGCCCATGCTCCAACATGGTGCCACAGGCAGAGCAAATGACCTGCTTAAAATCCCCGCCGCCCTCCCTTTGAACCCCATGTGTTACAGCGCACAGAGCTGCGGTCTGATACCACAGGGCAGGCAGGAACTCGATGGTAAAGCAGATAAGCAAAGGCAACACCAAATGCAATCTCTGTTTGGTTGTTGTTTTTTTTTCCCCCTTAAAAAGTTGTTTTAGCTAGTTCACAAAAAGCTCTAAATGCCCAAGTTAGAAAATTTCAGATCAAACAAGTGATTTTCAGCAGAACACCTCTGCATTCAAACGTGTGAATGAAGATGAGTCAAGGTGTTGGGATGTCCTGGTCCATGCCATGCTACCGCTGTGTATCTACCGTATTTTAAGCTTGACGCAACAGGAAGAAGATAAAAAAAAATAAAAATGCTCTTCCTATGTCTTCTCAGCAACTTATTTTGTGCACCTTGATCTATAGCCAGTGTAAGAGGCGCAAGGTGGGGAAAGAGCAGGAGGGACTCCGATGCCATGAAACAGCTGGCGGAAAGGCTTCCAGGCTTTACATCCCTCTTCCCAGCAAGGGCGGTGCACTGTTTACTTATCAGAAGCAGATGCCGGGTGTCACCGAGCTCCAGTGGTTTGGATGTGGTTCGGGGTGGAGCGAGAGCAGGAGCCAGCCTGGCATTCCTGGCTCCCCCCGCCTCCCAGAGCCTATTCCGCAAGCGGCGAGGTCCCTCTCCCTCCTTGATTTATGGGCGGCACAGTTGAGTTTTACAGCAAGATCAGGAATATACCATCATCAAGCATCCCTTAGGCTGTTTAGCTGGTAGACAAAGAAGGATGAGCTGATATTGCTTCGCGTCCCTGAGGAGGTCTTACCCGCCTGAGCGAAGGGACGAGGCCGGCTTGCGCGGGCAGGAGGAGGGGGGAAGACAAAGCGCCACCGAGGAAAGGCAGGTTTAATGAACTGTTCGAATCTGATTAGAGGCTAATGTCCCTTTTAGTGCTTTGTACCAATTTACAGCTGATATACTTGAACCATTTTTCCCCACCGGCTGTGATAAACTCATTAGTTTTAAAAATGCAAGCTAACCAGAGCCTTTGAAGTTTAAAACTGATAAATCATGAAAACCTGACTAGTTCATGTACCATTTAACACATTTACATTTAACTAAATTTTCACAGCGCTCACTTCCCCTTTTGTTCTCTAAAATCATATTTCTTAAAAGCAGCGCTTCGGTCTAAAGAGTGAACGCAGCGAATAGCTCGGGCTTTTGGGTCATTTATAATTCAGAGCAGCAATGATCACAGAAGTAGATTCTTTCCAAACTATTTGATCCCTTCTGCATTTATAACTAGAAGGACGTTGTGTGACACATCCTGGGGGTGGGGGGGTGGGCACTGCCTGGTAATAGCCAAGAAGATCCAGCCTGGGTGTTATACATATGGATGACATGTGTAGCCCAACAGTCGCCCAGAGAGTTGATCTTTCCAAACTGTGTTCTCCTGCCTTAACCAGCGTTCGCACCACAGTGTGTTCACAGCCATTCAGCAAATAGGATGCAACTGCCGAGATTTGCATACGGTGGGCAGTCATCTAAGGCAAAGGGGCTTGGACTCATCCCCACGGGGACTGGAGGTGTGGACTGAGTTCCCCCGGGAGCCCCTCCGGTCGACCAGGCAGATGGAGCATCCACACCTGAGTGAGGCCAGGCTGCTCCGGCGCCCCACGTTAATTGACGACACCCAGGAGACCCACCAGCAGAGACTGCCCATATGATGTATGGAGTAAATGCATTTTTCAGGCCGCGGTCCCCTCCTGGCTCACTCAACTCTTTTCATCAACTGTGTCAGCTAACTTACAGCTCCCAACATTGCCCAGGTGAAGGTGACCTGAATTCATGACGGCCCTTCCTTCTCGATTCTCCTACCTCCCACCCCAACCCACCTGGTGGACTCCAGTCACCCTCCTAAGTAATAACACATGCAGATATCTGTCCTAAACCGGGCATATAATCAAGCCAAACACTGCATGACCTTACCAAAACATCTGTTCTCTTGGATCAATAAACCAACTCATCCTAAAAGCGATCAGCCTCTGTTTCTCGGTGCCATCCGTTGGAGGCTTTCACTAATCACTTTTGGACATTTATTCCCTTGAAAGATTAATTAAAAACACAAATCATACCCAGGTCCGTATGGGCAACTGCGGTTAGAGCAGTTGTTACAGAAGACGGATATGCTTTCGGGCTTACAAGCTCTTCGTCTGAGAAGCTACGGCAATCAGTCTAATAACAAGACTCTCCCCCCTCCTAAAAGGCCTACACTTTTCAGTACAGCACCGCTGCAACTACAACTGGCATTTTCTTCATCTGGACGACTTTCTGTTGCAAGTTTTAATCAAATTATCTTCGGCTAATTTAGACGAAGAGAAAACAAAACAGAAACTCATATCTTGTCCTGGTACAAAACTCCCCAGCATCCTGCAGTGCTTATTTAATAATGAATTACACTATTATGAAATTTGGCTCCATCCATGCGAAGGGCTGTGGTTTTGTAGCCAAGTTTTCAGTTTGGCCAAGCCACACGTTTGAGAATCACACTGCAAACTTTTAACAACAACAGGGGAGCTGGTGCCACAACCAACCTCCTGTCCTGGGACACCACCAAAGACACCCCTAAGGCCCCTCCATAATTTCTTCTAAGCACAAGATAACAGTAACTGCACAACCCCATCCCACACCGCAGTTGTTGTCTTTCCCGCTCTTCAAGATTTTCACATCTAGCTGCTAAGCACTGAAGCATCAGAAATGAAACGATGCTCTCCCAGACCTGGATAGACTGTGACGGGGACAACCCCATGAAACCCCAGGAAGAAAGCAGTGAGCTCAGGCTTAGGAGCACCCAGAACCCAGATCTCACATTTCCTGCATGGATCGACAAACACATAAGTTCCTGTGCAAGACAGTCTCCTCCTCTTGCTTCATCTCATGAACGCAAGAGATATACAGAAGCAAGGTGGATGATGTTAGTTACTGCTGGCACTAATGAAGGTAACTGGCTTGCTTAGTCACGCTGAAGAGCTGCTCACTGACTGGCAAGACAAAACCATGGTTGTGAACTTTCCCATGAGACACCAAAAATGTCCAGCTGACAATTCAATGCTTCATAACTCTGGTGGGTTGGCCTTAGCTGGCTGCCAGACACCCACCCAGCTGCTCTCACACTCCTTCTCCCCAACAGGACAAGGGGGGAAAAACAGAACGGAAAAGCTCATGGGTCAAGATAAAGACAGGAAGATCACTTATGAGGTACCATCATGGGCAAAACAGAGTTGATTTAACTTACTGCTAATTAAAATAGAGCTGGATGGTGAGAAACAAAGACAAATAACTAAAACACCTCCCCCTACTCCTCCCTTCTTCCCAGGCTCAACTCCATTCCTTCATTCAAACTCTTCCTTTACTTTTCTGTACAAACTTAATTCCTAACATGACACACTTTCATTTTTGAGACGTGATGTGTCAGTTGGGGGAAGAGTAGTCTCAAATTCAACATCCAAGCTACAGTAAAAAGTTTCAAGTTTAAGGGGAGCACGTTTGAATAGCTGAGAGCCGAGAACAGCCCTCAAGCAGTCTTTCCGTCTCAGAGCTATGACTTGTAACATTCCCTGCCTCATCTCCTAGTTATTTTTACACAAATTTTCTGCACATGCAGTAATTTCTTAGTTCATCATTATATTCTCATTTTATGGTTCCAAAATTTTGAGTTATTTTTGTGAAAACAGTGTTCGTGATAGCTCAGAAACACTAATTAAGTTTTCCTTTTTTATATAGATATCTTAGAGATATCACTAACTGCGAAGCAGCCTACGTCACTTATATGCCCTAGCAATAAGATTAACTTGTTGATTTTTCTGAACATGAATACCTAAATTCGTATTATTCTTATTACTTACATTACTATACTGAAGTTATCCATCAGTCGAAGCAACAGACAGCATAACGCCTCAGGGCAAAAAAACCAAAGTGATCCACTCAAGGCAAAGCTTTTGAAGATATGACAGATCCTTTTAAGGATATGACTAGATAAGATTTCCAAAGTTTGAAATTGTTTTTTCTCTTTGTTTCAAGGGATAATAGAAGAATGAAAGATTACCGTCTCTCTTCAAATATAACTATCTCCACAGGGAGAGGAAGCCAAGGAGAATGTCTTCTTTCCGAATTCTCACAAAGAAAGAATCACTCAGTTGTCTACTACCTCAAACTCCTGAAGACCTTTCATTTCCAAAGAAGTCCTTTATATGCAGTACAATGAGGTTTGTTAGTCACTTAAGTGTAGTTATCTCTAGGGTGAAACATACCAGTTAGCATTGCCACAGTATGTATAAGAGCAGTTCATTCCAAGAAGTGAAGGAAACAACTATCCGATAGAAAATAAAAGTAAATTTATGTAGCTAGAAGATTATCACTCAACTGGGAATTCTGCCAGGGAATCGGGGTTAACAGCCCATGTCTTGCCATAAGATCTTCATCATACGTAATTATGTCTATAGCTGTGTGAAATGTTCATAATGAAAGCAGAGATTCTGGTAGTTCTGCATTTTACTCCCAACGTGAATTTCCAGTCAAATTCCCCAGAAAAGAAAAGGATCATTTGCATTTATTGATGCTTCAAGGAAAATCAAAACAATTTCTTAAGAAAGAAAAAGGAGAGTGAAGCCTTAAACTTCATGCTGTTTTCATGTGAAATTGGGTGGGGTTCATTTGAGTTCGTTCCAATTCAAAATGAAATTCCTTTAGTGAGAAAAAAATGCGGAGTCTGCAGAAGCCTGGGCGAATAATATGGAGATACATGCTGTGGTTTATGTTTTACCTAAAAAACAAAAGCTTAAAACACTACAGCAACAGACTTCCAGAAATATGCTAGGACAGCAGCTCGGCACGTAAGTGTGAAAAATAATTAACGAACGCTAACAACAAGGTTATTTCTCACTGATCTATATATTTCTCTCTGGTCTGCTTGCTAGCCCTGAACAGAGCTCAGGGTGGACCCAAATGCAGCGCATGAAATTCCATACATCACCTCGCACCATAGGAGGCCGTGGGAGGAGGCCAGTCTAGGTATAGGTATATATATGACGGACATGCATCTGCATGGCATCCAGTGATCGCGAAGGCATCATAGCTCTAGGCTTTCCAGGAAGGCCTCTGAGTGCGGTCTCTTATTACAACGGCACATGCCAGGTAGAGCCCAGACCCCAACAGCAGCTGTGACTTGATGCTGTCAATGCCCGAGAAGCACATGCAATGGTTGGCCTTCAGCTCATGCTGTCCTGCCAAGACCCTCATCCGATGTACCAGACCGTGTCCAGCTGTATGCTGCTGCTGCTACCAGTACAAAAACATACCCATGCAACACAAGCTTCTTTGAGTTTCTATTCCGGTGCCTAGATCCCTTAGAAAAACAAAACAAAACAACTCATTTTGCAGACAGCGGGTTTCCAAAAGTTGCTGAGTAGCCAAATCCCTATGGATGTAGCTATGTTTTAATTTGCTATGTATTTTCACAAATCTGTCTCTGAGGAAAAAATGTTCAAGTCCAGATGACATCCAGTGAAGAGAACCAAGATCTCACGTTTTGCTTCTAAAGTCTTTTTTGGTTTGTTTGGGTTTAAATCAGTTTTACCAAATATAAATAGAACTGAGGAGATGTGGTCACCTTCCTGGTGACATAGAAGCATCCAATGCATTCGCAACTAGAGGCCAATCTGCTATTTCCCAGACTCAGCAGGCAACCCTGTCAGCTTAAGACTGCTTAAAATCCCTTTACATCAGCTCTGCTCCCCTGCCACTTTTAGCTGCCTCTGCAAAGAATTACTGATCATTCCTACAGTATTTAATTCAGACACAAAACGTTACAAGTAACAGTAATTACACCAGGCCCACACATTTAACTTTTATCAACATTAATGGCTTCCTTGTTTTCCTTCTAATACAACAGTCACAGGATATTTGATAAGATTTTTGTGAATACCAATGGATTCATTAAGTATTTGCGGATTTTCCTTATCTTACGCTTAAAAGTCCAGCTTAACAAAAAAAATCCCACCCACCCGAAAAAGACAACAGAAAAAGAGAAAGCCAAAAAAGAGCCATCAATTAAGAGAGACATATACTTACGAAACGCAAGTTTGGAAAAAGCATGCATGGCACTTATCTTTACACTAGAATTAACTTAAAAAAAACCCAACCAACTTTTCATAACACTTCATGACGAATAATAGTAAAATAAACTCCTGATAGTTTTCTTTGGGTTTTTAAAGCGTAAGCATAAGCATAAAGCACAAAGACAAGTAGCAAAGACTGCTATCAAGTGGAAATTCATTACTTTTTCACAAAAAAACCTAAAGAACTAGTAACTGACCTAGATCGCCACTTTTCCTTGACACAGTCACAAGTCAAGCAGTTTTAAAAAACTCAACTTCCAAAGGAGTTTTGCGCTATCTTAGGTCAGCTGTCCTCAAGTTTGGAGGAGAATTTGAAGAATAAGAGGCTTAAAATTAAAAACATACACCACCCCCAAATTGTAATGGGAAATATAAAAGAATTTTCATCATCCTACAAATATTATATTGATCAAATTTGCTAAAACATATACTACTTAAAGGTTACCTTTACTATCAGGTGGGTTGTTGCCTCAATTATTAAACTTGGGAAAAAAATGTACATCTCACGGCTGGTGAGAACCGTTTCAGGTCAGGTTTTCATTCAAGAGGTCCCCTGTCTTTTGCCTTTACTGAAAACTAAAATCAAAGTTTAGCTAATCAAAAAGTCTCAGGCCACAACATGTTTTTAATTAACTGCTGGTGCTGGAAGGAGTATGTGACATCAGTAGAGTGTCAGGGGAATAATTCTGCCATCTGACAAAATTCTCCTCTACCTGTTAATTGTCTAAATTGCGACTGTTTTGTATTTGCCGAGCAAACGAGCATTGAATGGCATTGCCCAGGAGCTTACAAGCAAATACACAGTGACTGAAATTTTACTCCGAATTCTGCCCTTACCTGCTCTGATAGGAAAACGAGCTGCTGAAAGCATGGGGAGCTGGTTGGCACACTTTCCCCCCACCTGCCAACCTGCAAAGTCTGCTTCCACGAAGACGGATACAACATGGGCCCTGCACGCTGGAGAATAAAGGGAGCGTTTAGCAAGTTAACAGTAGCCACGGTTTAGTCCAAAATTTTTGTCCGAGATGTCGTGTGGCAGGCCAAATGGCCAAACATAGCTGCTCTATGCCAAGGAGACAAGATGCCGTCTACATGGTCTGCTTGGTTCCATCACTCCCTGCAGCCCAAAGGGACCGTCATCTCCTCAAAGCGACACCGTCTTCAGCTCCGCGACTGCAAAGCCCCAGAGGGAGCGGTGAAACAGTCGCATGGGAGGTTTCACAGGCCTGGACATCATCACTTCCTCCATAAATTATGCTGGCCCTTTCCATCACGGGTTTCAAAGGAAGCAAACACGCTACCAACAATACTGTGTGCCCCGCTGGAGCACAACTGGCTGGCGGATCTTCCCCAACCCTTCAGCTCAGGGAGAAAACTGTTGCTCCTCCAAGTGCCCTGTGCTCTCCCCTAAGATAAAATATAGAGATAAATTGATTGTCAGTGGCAAAAGCTGACTTCTTATAAATCATGGACGTTACAAGCTATATCCTCTGAATAAGATAAATGTAAGGTAATGCTGTCACTAAATATGCCTAGCTGCCTGTTAGCAGCTGGGCCACAGAAACGTTAAGCAGCTGATATTACTCTTAGCCAGCAGAAGTGTTTCTTGCTTATCCAAGAGCTCCAACATATAAGGCAGAACCCAAAGGAAACCAGGATAAGACGGCTTTCCCCCTTTGGGTTAAAGATGTAACCGCTAAAATCTAGGAAATTCAGTTAAGCCTTATTGTTATTTCAGATTTACTTTGTTCGCAAGCAGTTTATAAAAACTTTTTTTTCTTTCCTTTTTTTATTATTATAGAGAGAACAATATAATATTCTGGCACTCATAAGAGAACCCCTTGTTCCCAGAAGTCAGTTGCTGGTTTCCAGCTCAGCTTGTTGCACTGCCAGCTACAGGCAGTAGCAAATTCACTGCAGCCTTGAGGAGGAGGAGGAGGAGGAAGAGGACACGCTTCTGTGCAGCTGCACCCTCCAATGCTAGGTATCACTGGCCGCACTTGCGAGGAGCACAGCCGGTTCTCACAGCACCTCAGAAACCATCTGCCGCGGTTCACCCACAAAGTCATAGATATGACAGGCAATAAGCGATGGAACCAAAAATGTTCTTTCAATGGCCCAATTCCAGCTGCTTGGTAGAGCTGGAAGTGCAACCTTTGCCCCGGCAGGTCCACCGGGGCAGAAGCACAGCCTGAGTGCCCGTGTTTGAAAAAAAACAAAAACAACCCCAAAAAAACCAAAACCCCCCCGAAAAAACCCACAGGCCAAAATGACAAAGCAATAATTAAATCAAAGCTGAATGATTGCACGCTCAGATGAAACAGCCAGACTATTTGCCAGAAGCCAAGTGTTACTCCATCACCTTTCCCCACAACTTTTGTGCGGCACCTTACGTGCGCGCGGGGGAAGGGTAATTGGGTTTATACGCTTCTCGCCGTGGAGCAAACAAACTGCTTGTTCTGGCGTTTCAAAAGAAAGGCTGCGCGCACTGATGAAACTCCAAAACTGCAAATGTTTAACAGCCTGTCGCAACCCGATCGCTGTTCTTTTTAACATCCGTTTGAGGTTTCCCGCTCCCCGCAGGCTCCAGTGCAAACTCCTGGGAAAATATTAATGTTGAAGCTGGCGAGTAGACACTTGGTACGTTTCCAAAAAAAAAATAAAGGGCAAACTCTGACTTTTGTTCACTTAGTGAATGAATTATACATAAACCACCTCAATTCATGAAGGAGAATTTGTAAGTATCCACCAAACACGTGAAAAAAAAAAATAAATGTCTAAAATAACGCGGCACTCTCAGAACGCTCGTACCAACTTCTAGACAGAAGCTGATACCCAAATGCTCACATGAGGTGTTCTCTTACCCACGACAGGATGACCAAAATGCTTACGTACAAACCTGTCAAATTAGATTCAACAGGCGATAAATTACCTTGGAACTAGGGTCCACTTTAAAGGCAATTCTAATTAAGTGTTAAGAATTTCTAATTAACAAGTTTCAAATGTCGCCAACACGTATTTCCCCCAGATTCTCAGGGTAGCGGTGATTCCTTGAACACATAGGAAAAAAAAAAAAAAAGTGTACCGCACATGAACAAAATTACTGCCAATAATTAAAATAACTGCCTAACATCAAGATTAAAGAGTATTTTAAGTAACCATGGTTATAGCCATAAAAATGACAGAAAAACATCAGAAAAAGAGACATATGAGTAGCACATATAGCACTACATTAACAGATGCTTTGAACTTTCATTATAGCATCTTTACGTTTCAGAGATACCAAATTTGCTATATACCGCCAGTCAAACTGGGCTTATATATTAAATTTAAGGCTATAAACAGAATACCTGAGTGCACGTCTAGGGGAAAGACAAGATAAATTAATAATTAATTTATAACGTGTCATTTTACAGCATGAGACACCATGTAACCCCAGAAATATCTGGGGAACAATGAATGCTACAGCCAATGTTTTTTTTCTTAGGATCCCAGGATAATTCAGATTGGAAGGTGCTTCAGGAGGTCTCCAGTCCAACCTCCTGCTCAAAGCAGGTGCAGCTCACAGGTCAGACGGGGTTGGCTCAGGGTTATGTTCAGTCAGGTCTTAAAAACCTTGAAGGATGGAAATGGTACAAAATCTCTGGGCCACCTGCTCAGTTGGGAGACAGCCCCCATGGGGGAAAAAAACCCCAGTTTTCCATGCAACCCAGCCTGAGCCTCTCTTGTTTTCAATACATTGTCTCTCATTCTCCCACCACGCGTGGCTATGAACTGACCGAGGCCCCCTGAGCCCACACATCCTGCCAGCCTTTGCCCATCCAGGCTGTAGTAACTGTAACTCAGACACAAGAACATTGTCGGAGACACTGCTGAAAGCCTTGCAGAAGCTGAGGTGAACAGCGTTCACTTCTCTCCCCTCAAACTCTATTCCAGTCACTTTACACTGAAGATGGCAATCAGGTGGGTCAAGCATGCTTCGTCCTGGGTGAATCCATGCTGACTGTGTTCCCAGCCACCTTCTCCTCCTTCACGGTGCCCATAAGTCTGTTCCCAGAGGACTCACGCTGACTTTTCCATGGACTAAAGAGAGGCTGACTGGCCAGTAGTGCTCCAGATCACCCTTCTGGACTTCTCCGAAGAGGAGTGATCTATTTGCTTCCTTCTAGTCATCAAGGAACTGCCATGGTCTCCAGCACCTTTCAAGCATGGTAAAGAAGGGTGCCACAAGGACATTGGCGAGCTCTCTCAGCACTCGTGGATGCAGCCAGGTGAGTCCTACGGGCTTGTGTCTTCTCAGGTAATCCCTGGGACTTGGTCTTCGTTCATGACTGGTGGTTCTCTTCCTTGAACCTTGTCTGTAAGCACAGAGATCTGTAAGAAGGCCACGCAGGTGAAGGTTGAGGCAGAGAAGGCAATGGAGTACCTCGGCCTTACCGGTGTTTGCTGCCAATAATTCACCCACCTCATTCAGCCACCGAGCCACAATTTTCTTGTCAGCGTTTTACTGCTGATGTAGTGATGGAAGCTCTTGTTCTTGTCTTTGGTATTTCCTGTAAGTCTGAACCCCAGCTGAGCTTTGGCTTTCTTGACACCATCCCTACTTGCCTGCACAGTATTTCTGTGTTCATCCTTTGTAGCCTGTCCCTCCTTCCACCTCCTGCTACATGCTGCCCTTATGCACTGGAATCCATGGGTTCTGCACTGGAAGCCATGACTTCCCCACTTGGAGAAGTTGGTCTCCTGACAAGTCTGCTTGTCTGATGAGCTGGAAATTGGTTCAAAAAAACAACTGGACTTTTCTACAGTTGTTTATCAAGAGCTATCAAGCACAAAAATACAGATACAACCTCTGGCTATGGATGTATTTTTGCCCTAGATATTTTGCAAACTTGGAAGTTGTACTAGGGCAACACCATCACTCACACACAACCTTGCTACCTCCTTTCCCTAAGCATCCATCTGTCACTGACTGTTGTTAGAGGAAGGTAGACGGTCCTTTGCTCTGACAGAAAACAGCCACGTTTATATTCCTATGTCTTTTCTTGTAAGTATAATACATGCCAAAACCAAGAAAAGTTAAACCACAGGATTCCAATCTCAAGACTCACACTCAAGAATGAACTGACATTCTTCTGGCAAGTACCTGGTATGGATCACAGCCAAAAAGGGACTTTAAGCTAGGTGGGCCACTGTCTATTCTTCTGCAGCAGTTAGAATCATAGAACTGCCTAGGCTGGAAGGGACCTTTCAGATCATCTAGTCCAAACATCAACGTAACTCTGACAAAAACCACCAGTAAACCATATCACTAAGCACTGTGCCTACCCATCTTTTAAATACCTCCAGGGATGGTGACTCAACCACTGCCCTGGGCAGCCTGTTCCAATGCTTAATAACCCTTCCAGCATAATAATTTTTCCTAATATCCAGTCTAAACCTCCCTTTACACCAGAGGTAAATGAGATGGTCAGCACACGGCATCTACAGCTTAGCATGGACTTCAAATGATGCCTTCAGAGCCCTCTTACTTTGTTTCCTTCAGTCACTACTTGATGGCTGAAAAATGCGGCAATCGAGTCTGTCCATGCGTAGCACCATTCATGGCTGATTCCATGAATGGTAAAAATCACAGCCAAACAACAATGCCTGGCAAAGGGCGAGAACATTGCAAGTTATTGTTATTATCACTGAAATACCTAGAAGTTTTACACCAAACTGTACAATAAAACCACACATTCCTACCTACTGTTGAACTCCACCTTGCATCAGAGGTGCCCTATGCAAAAGCATTTGGCAGAACTGTGTGTGACTGCTAAACGTGCCCCTGCTGGGTCTTTAAATCCTCATTAGTGTTCTTTAAGTCAGTGCACCTCATTATACATCACACAGCAGGAAGATCTAACAAAGTATTGTTATTTGTATTGTCTTTTTATAACCTAGCATCACACTACCATTAAAAATGTATAGTGACCTTACCCATGTCAAGGCTTTCAAGAAATAATGCACTGAGATAATTGGTTGCTTGGCACCATACATAGCCTTTATAGCACGTGTCAAGCCCTGAGTCATAGTAATATATTTAACATTTCTCATTAAGACATAATAAGAAATTGTGCCTGTATAAATCACGTATTTATTTCCAACACGTGGCTTAGTTACACTGTGTAAAATGATGAAAACGATCTCCTGTCCACACTAGCTATGTCTCACATAGAATAAAATGCTTTTATTAGATTTACTTTGCACCACAAGAACCAGATGGGTTAAGCTGCTCATATTTTTAAGCAGTGACTTCTGCACAGGCATAGGGTGCTATGTGTACTGCATCTTTCTGAAGAGATCTGGACCACTAACATTAATAACGTGACAAACTGCCTCCATCGTCATTCTGGATGCTGAAATTCAATAAAGATTACTAAAATATTCTAACCACTAAAATCACAGCCACACTGGTTTCAAGAGCGGTGTTTTATCAGACACTGAACGATGCTGGACCAAAGCCTGGGGAGTAATTTCCTCAATCAACGTAGATGATCCACAAGAATGTTCTTCACATTGAAAGCTCATGCCAAGTTACCAGTTTACATGTAATGTAAAAAAAGAATTCTAAAAATTCTTTCAGGAAAATATACCTTTTTTAAAAAAAATCCCTCCTCACAGGACTTCAGCTTAAAGAATCTGTGTCAGGCACTCAGCTCATTTTTTGTGATGAAAAGCACCAAAGCTATGTCATTGTTGGTGCTGTTTCTACAGATGTCCATGCCCTGGCTCAGCGCAGTCAACACATCCATCCAACTCATCCATCCAACACATCCATCCACTGGCTCCATCCAACTTCTGTGTGCGTGTGTATGCCTTATGTATGTGGAGGTATACTTTATTATTGTTTGAAGACATTAATAAATTCTGCATTTCAAGAATTATAGAAAAAAAGCATGGTAACTCTATCACCTGTTCGGTGCCAGGAATAATAAATTATCCACTCTTAAGTGAAAATTGTGAAAGTCCATCATCATTTATTCTTAATTTTAAAATAGTCCCTGAAACATTCAGGTGTGGGGTTTGGGGTTGTTTTTTCTTGTTTGGTTGGTTTTTTTCCATTTCGTTTGTTTGTTTGTTTTAAAGTAATGAAAACTCTCTGTGAGTGGCCATTTACCTGAAAAACAGCAGAACTCTGAATTTATTTTCAACCTGAAGAATACCCACAAGATCAATGGATTACATTCTTTATTCTAAAACACAAAATTAATTATTAACCCGAATACACTAAAACTGGGACGGCAAAAAAGAACTCATAGCGCTGACCAACTGTGAGGAACTACTAGACTAATCCAAGACATCATTAATACTGTTATGACTATATCTAATTATCAAGCCCTGTAGAACCCTACTCAGGCAAAGCAAGCCTTTTAAAATAGGTTACTAAATAATCCTTCACATTTTTACCATTATCAGCTGCCATACAACTGGCTCTAGGGTCAGATGTAAAAGTTTATACCTGGATTGGGTAATTTTTGTCAAAATTTTGCAAGGCAGATACTAGTTAAGTACTTCACATGCTCACCGTGTTGAACAGCCTACAAAGAGGTTAGTAACAAGTGATCATGCAGGGGGAAAGCTCGACTGGCTACCCGGAACATCCCACAGGGTTCAAAGCTGTCCAAGCTGATGCGGGATGGAAGTGCCCAGCTTGAGTCCTCACTAGCAAGGACTATGGGTTCATCACTTGAAGTGTAATGAGCATTCTTGAGCTGCTGCCTCAGGAAGAAGTCAGACACTTCCATGCTATGACAACACAACAAGCAGTAGACGCTTACTGCTCTTCTCCCATCAAAATTTTTATAACTTGTAAGATTTTCCAACCTGAAAGCTTCAGGATTTTTAACAAAACAAACATCAATTTAAAAAACCACAACCATGCTAGCTAGCACTTAGGTTCCTTTACAAATGGAACGTTATCTCAGCCACACATGGAAAAACCCTGTTTTTCTGACTTACTAGATACGCAGGTAGGCAAAGGCTTTTAGGTCACTTATGTTTGGATTACAAATGAGCGACTTCTGAGATGAACGTACACACAGCCCAAAGTAGGGTAAGCTGTGGAGAAGCAGGGCATGCGGAAGCTGTCCTAACCAGGGGGTTCCTTTGGACACCACAACTCTTCAGGATCCTCTTCTGTGTTCTTAGGATCCGGTGCTACGTGGCTGCGTAGTGTATTGGGAAGTCTGGAGGTCGAAGTGAACTTTTCCCCCGCTTGCCTTGCTCATATCTTATTTAGGATTTTAGCGCTGTTCGGGGAACAGTTACAGACATTTTAAATCACATTTGCCTGGTGTGATCTTTTATTTATTTACTCTAAAGATCCCCACGTGGGAGAGTTGCGACAACCGCGGTAAAAGAATTTCAATGTTTTAAACACTTTCTGATGAAAACAACGCTGTTTGTCCTTATAAAACATTCCTTGGTCTCTGGTCCCACCAGGCCGCGATGAGGACAGACCCCAGCAAATATAAGCAAGCGGGTTATTACTTTGATGCCCTCCTTTGCATATGCAGTAACTGTGACGGATATAGACTTATGAATAGACAAAAACAACTGGTTTACTAGAAACCCAGCCAGAAAAAAAAAACGGTGAAAAGAAAAATCTGACTTTGTACATCAACTGGTAAATAATAATTCCTATCCAGAGCAAATTTGGAAGAACTAACCCCAGCCTGCATCCTGGAACTAAGAGTGGAGCACAGCATATTTAGTAGACAGACGAGGTATTGTCCATCGCTACTGAAATCACTGTAAATATTTAAAGTTTCTTTCATGAACAAAAGCAGAAACTAACCCTGCTCATGGAATGCTATATTCACGACATTATCCCTTTTTTCCAATAACCTGGTTTCATATTAGGCAAATAAATGCCTTTGTTTCTTTGCCACGCTGTAGGATGAATTACTTGCCCAGCCTTTTCTCAAAGAAGTGGCAACTGACATCAGGTTAATACAAAAGGATTCTTAAGCTGCATATAGCTCACAGAAACCAGAAACTAAGGGCACTCTTTTGGAAACCTGCTATGCCCAACAGTAAATCTTTTCCTTGAGGCAAAAGTGGTAAGTAGCCTTGATCATAACAAACTGTTGCTACAGATCAAAGAATAATGGCACATTTATATTCAGAGTAAAGTAATAGCCAAACTCTCGCTTGAAGCCAAATACACGGTTGGAGAAGCACACAACAGGAGTTGGGTGTTGTTTTTACCATCTACACTTAACTATTCTACTTTTCCAGTGGTTTTTCATCCATTTTCTATGCTGAAAAGATATCATCAGCTGAGGTAGAAAAAACCACCCACACCAACCAAAGTGGGTGAACTGGTTCGAGTAAATTAAAGCCTGAAACCTCTTAATCTTACTATTAAAACTTATTTCCATCATATATCCACTTTGAAATTATGAAGGTTCTAAAACTTTTGAAATTACTATTATTACCACTATAGAAATAAATAGTAGGTGAGCTTGGTTTATAAATGCTTTCCATATATTTAAATACATAGCAGTTAGGGTAATTACCCAGCCTCTTACGAGCCTCTTTTATCAAGCCATGAATTATCAGCAGCTAGTATATTTTTACTGCATAAAAGCCATATTTTCACAGAGATGCACGTCACTTGCCGCTCCTGAAGAGCTTCAGAAGTCCTAAATAAGACAGTGTGATAGTTAAAGGGATCCAGATTATTCAAAAGAAAGGTTTGGCTCCTTGTACATGAATAGCCAGGATATTATGAACTCTCTGGCTCTCTTTCTGCATATAAAAAAAGATTATCCTTGCTTTCTGAGGAGATTATTAAGGCAATTCACTTGTTTTACATTCTGCGATGAAATAAACTCCACTGTCATGCTGCCTGGAGCTCCCGTATCTCATCCATTATGTAAATCTCCAAAGAGTAGTTCAGCAAACATCATCTCAGTTCCACTGCACTTAATAAGACGACCTACACATCTAAGTTAATTTTCGTCTTCCTAAGACCAACAGGAACTCCTTACTTCTTAATCTGCAAGAGAGATTCTCACTGTCATCTCTCTTCATAACAACCAAAGCCCGAGTTCATATAGCTTTAAATGAAATTCAGACTTAACTCCAAATGTTTGGGTTTTGGGGCTTGCACCATCTCATCTAAAGACAGGAAAATAAAGCCAAGCAAAAAATAATGTTTTGAATCTCACTCTTTCTAGGACATCTTTTTTTGTTGGGTTCTTTTTTTTTTTTTTGCTAATATGAATACTGAAAGATATCTATGTTACTTGGGAATTTAGGCAGAAACCCAGAACATATTTACCTATAACATTTGAAAGCCAAGGCTTTTGTTTTCGCTTGAGCTATGCCCACATGTCCATCCCAGCTGACTGTAGCAATCACAGCCGTAGCGGACTGCTATCAAACTGAACTGAAACGACAACAAAAAACCCTAAGTAAATAGCAAAGTTCAAAACAAGGTGGCAGCCTCAAAGGAGAAAACTTGCCCTTTCCTGACTCATCACCGAACCACTGCACAAGGAAGACTGAATGTATCACCAGGAGCACACACAAAGCACCGCGTGGGAAGCGTAAGAGCGGGTCAAGATTTAGATTAATACCAGGAGCTTATTTTCCTCTTTTAGACACATGTCCTTGGATATCTGAAATACCGTATCCAGCAGAATCATTATTCAGTGGATATCAGTGCTAAAATAACTGCCTTCTCCTTACGCGCTAGCTACTGAGTTCTAACACTTTCTTCTACGCCTTCATATAAGAAGTGACAAATTGCCATTGTTTGACATCATTCTCTCCACGGCATGTCAAAAATATGAAAATCCAAATGCATTTATTTCTAGCACTAAATGTTTACTGTCAGATATGTAGGAAAGGGAAAGCAGGAAAGTGTATGTAGTATTTCAATTTCTGGTTCAATGTATCTTAATCAGCACCACTGTGCAGACCAAGAACCATGGGTTCTTCCCTTCTCATTGAGAAGTAAAGATTAATTCTAAAATGTAGTTAGCTGTGCTGCTTCATGATACTGAGAATTAATGCCTCCCACAACAGAAGTATTCTTCTTTCCCATGCAAATACTTACATTCTGATAACTAATGACCAGAAACAGGTCACTAAGAAACAAACAGAAGTAGTAAGTCCTGTAAATCTCTGGTTTAAACTTGTTCTATTTGATGGATCATGCTCAACAGAACTGAACAGTATTCAGCTTTTTGGAAACCAAAAACCTGAGAGTATTAATTTAAGCATTTTTCTCCCCATTAGGCACTTTGGAAACTTGTGTCATACTTCTGAAAATACACACATCAAAATGGTCTTGTCACACAGCTTTGAAATTAAATGCCTTGTGCTTCCCTCTCTGGAGTAGTATAAATTTAGTCATTATTAGAATTAGTATAATTGTTCTCTAAGTGCTCTAGGAATAAAAGGTGAAATGAGCTTGGTGACTGCTCTTTCATTCCCATAAGAACATGCCGTAGCAGAGAAGTCAGGCTGCAAGAGCAGGGATGCTCGAGGGATGCTGTGAAAACCCAAGGGCTGGAGAACGAGCCCAGCAAAGTGGAGCCTGGTGTGCTCACCTTGTCTGCGCCATCATAGCTCGCAGGCAGAGGGGATGGCGGTTCTTACAGGGAGGATACAGAAATCCCATGGGAAGAACTGCCCTCTGGAGATGCCTACTGCTGTCTGTTGATTTGTGGAAGACGGAAGCCTGAAATGACTGAAGTTGAAAGCAATGGATACAGGTCTTTGATGAGGTCTCTGGGGAGACCTTACAGCAGCCTTACAGTACCTAAAGGGGGCCTACAGGAGAGATGGGGAGGGACTCTTTATCAGGGAGTGTAGCAACAGGACAAGGGGTAACAGTTTTGAAGTGAAAGAGGGGAGATTTAGATTAGGTATTAGAAAGACTTTCTTTACTGTGAAGGTGGTGAGACACTGGCACAGGTTACCCAGGGAAGTTGTGGATGCCCCATCCCTGGAAGTGTTCAAGACCAGGCTGGATGGGGCTTTGAGCAGCCTGGTCTAGTGGGAGATGTCCCTGCCCATGGCAGGGGGGTTGGAACTAGGTGATCTGTAAGGTCCCTTCCAACCCAAACCACTCTATGATTCTATGATATCTAGCTCCCTAGGGACTCTGCCCTGTCACTGACAACTAATCCTCACCGCAGGTATCAAGGCTGAAAGAGGAATTGAAGAAGCTGGTACAAAACCTCCACTAAACAAAGAGGGATGGGGCACTGTCTCAACTGTGAGGTCCCTGAGCATTTACCCATCAGAACCGTGAGTCTGATTCTCCCTCAGCAAGCAGCACTATGCAACAGGAGGGGATCTTCTCAGTTTTGCTGAAGATGTCCACAGCCTACGTCTTTCTACAGCCCATGAGAAATCAAAACATGCTACGTAAGTTTTTGAAGCACACCTCCTGGTTTGGCTTCTTCCAAAAGCCTAAGCTGGCTTGCGCAGCCCAAGGCCACGCTACAAGGTGAACCGAAGCACGCCGGGCTGGGACATTCATGGAAGCATTTCCTGGTCTAAGCTAAACCAGTAATAGACTTGGCTCACTTCCCAGCTCTGGTCTGGACTGCTCCAGCCAGCTTCCTCCAAAACTAAAACTGGCCTGTGGTCTGGGGGACTGATCATTCCAGGCTTTTCTAGTAACAGTGTGGACAAACATCTACCACTTTGACTGGTCCTACCAAGCCCTCCAAGCCTTCCTCGTCAGACCCCAGCACACAGCCTCACATCAGAGCCCACAACCTGCAACTGATATTTTCATGCCGCATAAACACCACGCTGACAGGCCTCCAGTTATCTCCAGTAATGACAATAATGAGCAAGAGGAGCACCGCAAGGTACGGCAAGACACCCAAACTCCCAAAGGCAGTAATGGAGGGAGCTAACCCTGCCCGGTGGGCATGCAGGGACCTGGCATAGCGCGCACCATGGCCACAGTCTGCTCCCTGAAGTGGAGGCACTCAGCAAGGCAGACACGGCAGGTCCTACATTTAGGCTTTGGCAGTCCTGAGGTATTAAGCGCAGCTGCAGCCAGAACTGAGGAAATGCTCACGTCAAAATTTCTCACCTAGATCTTCCGGCTGCTTCCATTGTTTTATTTCATACAGTCTACAACCTGCATTTTTGGAGACTATAAGAGGTAGCAGCATCCACTTCTGTTCTTCCTGAGAATCACAGAATCATAGAATAGTTTGGGTTGGAAGGGACCTCAAAGATCATCCAGTTCCAACCCCCCTGTCATGGGCAGGGACACCTCCCACTAGACCAGGCTGCTCAAAGTCCAATCCAACCTGGACCTGAACACTTCGAGAAGCAGGAACTCTGCTTGTAGCACATCTCCTCTCCTTCCCACCATGGGAACACTGACACACCACGCATTTCAAACACCAGAAATGGGAACTAAGGATGTCTGTGCCTGCTTTATAAAGCAATTTGTTATTTTATACTCACAGGATAGTTTTTGCTATCTCTGTTCTCAGCTCTAGCTAAGATTTTCAAGGGGAAGTTTTTTGGGTTTCACTCCCAAAATGAATTTAAAACCAAACAAAAACCCCAAAGACACCACACCACCACCACCACCCCACAAAAAAACCAAACAACCAAAACCAAACCCCAAACCCCAGATTTTAAAAGACAAAGCAACAGTTACAGGTGGACATTCATCACAGGAAGACTTTGAGCTCTGTATGACTTAAATTAATCAAAAAAAGTTAAGCAATCACACACCAAGCCTTACAATCAACAACAGTAAGGTATACAAATGAGAGATGCCAACACATTTACTAAATAAAATTGTAAGGAGATATTTATTAACTTTGAGAAGTAGCTCAACAGGCACTCTACTACACTGAGTTATGTCAATAGGTACTGAAGAAGACCCTTAAACACAGCTTTCATGTACACCCACAATTTACTAATCACAGACTCATCATCACCACCTATCACTTCGTGGAAGAGAGATCTAGGCAACACCAGAAGACCTAGCTTTGCTTTAAGACAACATTCAGTAATTTTAAAAATATGCCCTGTTAAAGGAACTCTGGTATTAGAAATATTGCACATTTTGGTCACATTTTGTCTATTCTAGGCTAATTACTCTCCCACAAGAGAGACAATGTGTGCCTCCTTCCTCCCCCACACATCATCTCACATGAAGGCTGCTGCCATGCTTTTTTTGTGCGATTCTCCATTCTTCCTGCTTCAAAAAAACGCTTAATAAATACGGTTTTAATTCAAGAACTACCACGCCGTCAATGACTCCGAAACACCTCACAGCAGCTCCAAGCAGAGCAGAAATCCATGGAGCCACCAGGATGCAAACCCTGCCCATCGCGGCTGAGCAGCTGCTGGGCCAGAGACATTTCTCCTGATTCTTAGCAAAGCCTCCTGGGCAGCTCTGTGCTGACTACTTGAAAATACAACCTTATTTATTATATATAAAGACCTCTTTATTTATTGATTTTAAAGCAAAGCTTGAGGCTTTTGCAGTAGACCAGACTTTGAGAGGGAAAGTCCAACCCACCCCTGTGCCTGCTTCCATTGCCTTTCTGAAGTTCAAGGGTGCAGAAAGACCACAGCTATCTTCAGCCACTAAAATAACACTTCTAAAATATATTGTATTTTCGATACATGAAACTTAAAAACAACGATTACGAACCTCCGTAGATGTCTGCCCCCTGGACCCACACTGGAGGAACAAAAGAGAAGGACAAAGCCCCCAAAATCATAATCCAACTTGATTTAAACGAGGTCGGATCACAAGCCAAGCACTAAATATGATGTGGCCCTAACTCCGATGAACTGATTTTGTGTGTATATGTTTGTGTGTGTGTGTGTGTGCATGTGTGTGTGTGTGCGTGTGTGTGTGCGCGCGTGTGCGCGCGCACGCTTTGGATACCCGCCCCAAGCCGGCTGCTGAACAGCACTATGTAAACACACCAAAATAGTTGGGAAATTAATGGAATGAAGCCAAGACCCGGGACCCACACAGAAGAAACCATTTAGGCTACGAAAGCAACTGCCCAGCAGAAATGAAGAAAGAAGTGGTGTAGAACAAATTTTGTACTGCTGTTCGTAAGGAAAGCCTAATAGGAACGCTGAGGTCTTCCCAGAAATCATTCATTAACTTTACAAAGGCAAAGGGAAGAGGAATGAGCTCATATGCAATGCAAACACGTCAAGCCAAAGGGGTTCACTGCAGGCATCTTAAATGCCTTTTTCTCCTTGGAAAAGAGCAGTGTTGGAAATGCCCCCAGCAGTTTTTCAGCCATGGGGATCAGTTCCAACTCCACCTCACCCCACTCCCAGCTGGGCTCAGCCAGTGGCCAGCGAGCCCAGAGGCTACACCGCTCCCCATGCGCGGTCCTCCAGCAGCCCAGCAGCCACACCGGCATCTGACGGGAAAGGATGGGAGCAAGAGACAGCACAATATGCAGCAGAAACAGAAAAAGAAAGAAAATCTTTGCTGCTCCTCCCTTTCCTGAATATAAGGTTTGGGAAAAAGTTCTCCTCCCTCTCTGGAGTTTCAGCGTTAAGTTTTACATTTTTAAGTGACAGCTAAGTAAAAGCAGATCTGTCCTATGAATATGACTGGGCTCCAGACAACAAACTGCCTGCTATCTATTTACACTGTGAAATATTCATTAAATATCAACCACCAATTGACTCCGAGCGACCCATCTTGATAAATGCTAGAGAAGACACAAAACCAAAAGAACTTCCCAGTCTCCCTGCCTTGCTGAATGGGGCCATCAGTCATTTTTAAGTGGTCGTTTGTTACATTGTTTTATCCAAGATATTTATAATCATAATGAATTGAGACAAAACATCAAAGTACAGCCTCTTTGCCTGAGAGTAATCTAAACTGAAAAGCACATGACAGAAAGGATAGATTGATGGCCAATGCAAAATAACTCCCTTGAGATTAACATATTTTATCCTGTTGATGTTTCCAGTCATAATTATACTCCAAGAATACGCTGAATGATGTTAGATGTGAAAGACCACTTAAGAGCAGTCATTTTCTTTCGAGGAAAACGGCGTTTGTTTGTAATAGATACGGAGGAGACAGCTGATGTCAAAAACCGAACGTATCACCACACCGCTACTAATATTCTGACTACGCAAATAAAAACATAAGACTTTCTGGAAACACCCTCAAACGTATTTAAAAAAAAATAAAATTATTTTTATCACTTTAAAATCATGAAAAAAGTAAAGACTGAAAGTCCAATGAGCCCGAACTCCATCCGAAGCCAGGGCAGCTCCAAGGTTGGATGGCTCAGGAGCTTGTCCAGCCTGCACTGGAGCACGGGGCTGTTCCTCCCCATGTGCAGGACTTTCCCCTCTGCTGAACTTGATGAGGTCCCTGCCAGCCCATTTCTCCAGCCTGCCCAGGTCACCCTGGATGCCAGCCCTGCTCTCACCGCGCCAGCTGCGTACCACCATGCACGTCGCCGGCAGCTCAGAGGACCTGCACCCTCCTACGCCCTGCTCCACACGGGAGTCAGGAGAGGCGAGGCAAAGGTACGTCGGAGGTTGGGAGACTCCTGAGATGGGATGAGCTCTGGAGAGCTCAGGAAACACCCCCTCATATTGAGTCCCTCCCTCTAAATAGCCAAGTCAAAGTTTGCTCTTGTTTGGTTTTTGGTGGTTTTTTTTTAAAAAATGAGAGGACGCACAGGTTACATTCGTGAGACAGCAGTACTTCTTGGGCTTATCACACAGACCTCTTTAGAAAATAAGCAGTCATCCTCTTTAGAAAATAAGCGGTCATCTCCTAACGTCACTGAATTCAATACAACTCTGTGTTGTTTATCCTTTTTTGAGCGTTAAATAACTTAGAACATCACTAAGCCTGATCAAACGGTGGTATTTCTGCAGGCTGTCTGTGAAACCACAGTGTGAGCGGGAGACTGTACCCAAGGCCACTCGTTAAGTACAACGCAGACCTGCCTTTTCAATCTGTGCAATCTCTTCTTCCCTTTAATTTTGCTCTCTGTCCCTCTTTCAGTCCTGCCCGCTTCTTCGTGTTTTAAAGTCTTGACCTTTATTTTGCACAGGACTTTTTGAGACATAGTTCCTCCCTGTCAGCTACCCATTTCCTTACCCGCTCCTATACCGGTCTCTCGTCTCCACACATTCGCAATTCAATCACTGTAGACTGAAAAACATAAACTTTAAATGTCAGATTCAACAGAGAAATGAACCTCTGGATTTAGTCACCATTATTATGGAAAATGTAGAAGCACTGTAAGCTGCATGCATTCAATATGCATGTATGCCAACAGGTTTATTTTGTCTATTTCTCATTTTTCTGGGAAAGATTCATCTGACCTCATTTTATGAGACAGAAAAAATTATATTTCCTCCAGTAGTTGCATATACACTTAGATGTCAGTTATTTGTATAAAACCACATTTACACATATTATGATATGGTCCGAGGCAGACCGACAGAGACCTAAAATATACCAATATAACATAGAGATGATGTAACTCCAGTTATTTACACCCGTAATGATATACCAACATAGTCATGTTAGCAACGGAAGTCTTTCAAAACTTGGTTAGCAAAGCAGCAATAAAGGGAAAGGCTGAGGCAGGGTGCTGGGTGAAATCCAATCTCTTTCCTCCTGGAGCCAGAACTTTATCAACCGATCTTAACAGTGATCACAGAGGAGCCCTCTCCACCTCTATTGCTTAAGTTTTCTGGAATCGGTCTTCCCAGAAAAGGAATTTTTAGCCTCGGACTTTGAATTCCTCCACATAACCACATTTTTTTCTTGTTCAGCGATATGATTTAATCGTGGTACTTTCCTAATATAAAAGATTAACGGCTGGATTCAGAGTCCTACTCTTGCAAAGACTGCCAAACAGAAAATGTGTAATGAAGTAACTCAGTATCCCCTTCCTTATCTGCACATATTTTGTGCAGCTTCCCTATGATTACTGCGGGATGTCACCAGAAGGGCATGAGAGAGTGGAACTATGGCTTGACAAGAAAGAGGTCACCCTGTTCTCCTGTTCTTCCTTCCTTCTGCCATCACTCTACGTTGAAACAGAAAGGCAAAAGCAGAGAGAGGAACAGAGACACAGAGTGAGCAGTGCCGCATCTCTAATGCAACTACAGTCTTTCCCAAGAAACTTAGCAAAAGGCCACGTGAGTCCAAGAGTCTTCTGCATTTGCCTGATCTGGAAGCCCTCCCTCCTCTGCGCAGACTCTAGTTACAACAGCCCCTCTTAAGGATCTGACAAATCCTTAACATTTTCTGCCCTGGTGTCATGTCCCAAGACAAATACCTAAGATGGTCCTCTAGTCGGGCCCAGTTTCTCCTCAATTCGGTGCAAAACATTACCACGCTACGCTAGTAGTGCTCTGTGCTCTCTTCTGGATACTATGAGGAGTCCACTGTAACATAATGATATCCAGAAATACCTTGCAGATAATTAGGTTGCCTTTTGCACCCTCTCACACTTTCTACCAGTAAAGAGTTCGTACCTACAGGATTTTATCACTGCAGTTCTGGAAGATGCAAGCAAGGTTTGGATGGTATCGGTTTTTCACTGTGCTATGCATAGTCAGGAGGTCCGAGCAGGGAAGTATTTCCTCCCCTGTGATGCGAGCCCGTCCCCAGCTATCAGACATCGGTATGGACAACAGCCGCCGACATGTCAGCAATCAAACCAAAGAGAAATTCCTTAAGACTTTGTGCGCTGGTTTTAGCAGGCAACAACTGCTGGTTCCTGTCTCTGGGCATACGGGTCCCTGATCCCATTGAGCAATTGTGTACATTCCCGCAGAGCTACTAATACCATTTGCTGTCTCTATTAGGGTTTAAATTTGGCTCCTGGAGGCTGAAGGTGTTTGCTGGGACCTGCGGTATATAAAGTAGATGTTCTATGGATGCTTCTGAACTAAATACTATTTCCCTGGCTGATTTCAGGTGATCGGATTCAAGGACACAGATGCTCCCCTCAAGTCTTACGCTGCTTGTGAATCCAGAGGTAGCTGGGATCAGCGTGTTCACTACCTTCTGCAAACACTAAACAAGCCTAATCCAAGATGGAATGAAAGTAAACTCGCCTGTATCTAAATCAGCTGCTAATAAACTGGGGAATTTCTGAACCATTAAAATATTGATATAACCAAATTATCACTGAGATCAATAAGAATCTTTACCCTAGTAAACCACTTTGCTCACATGACCAGAGCTATAGAGTCCAGTTTCTGGTATTCAGCTGACACTGTGGTTTTGGAAAACCTGCTAGGGTTTGATGTTTCTTTGATTGTTCCTACCCCTGACTGGGATTCAGGGGCTGAAGAAAGCTCTCCAGGAAAGAGGTTTTCCACCATAACATAGCCCTCCTTGACCAGCAGAGTTTCCAGAGTGCCTTTTTCTGAGCTGCTGCATGGCATCCCGCTGAACCACGCACTGCATCCTGCCGGACCACGCACTGCATCTGCCATTAGAATTCATTTGCTGCAGTGCAAACCCACAGGCACACTCAGCTTTGTTTAAACATCCTGGGCAGGAACTGGTTAATGCAGCATCCCGGCCAAAGCCTATAGCTGAGTTACCAACAAGTCAGATTGACAGATGTGAAGGGCCTACTGAATTTTGTCATCTTATAAAGCTTATAAAAATCATACGACGAAGTCAGTAAAGCACAGAGGTCCACTAACAGCTTCTTCCTTTTTAACTAGTGCAGAAAATGCATGCTGTAAGACAGCCATCTCTCTATGATAAGAAAACAAAGCACCAAGGTACTTTTGAAGGTATCATATCCCATTTGACTTCTTAAGCAGCACTTGTCCACGTGGCATCTGAGCGCCACTCATCAATGTATTAAGCTTCATAGTCAGTAGCTGTAACGGAAGACAATGCCTCTCTCATTCTCCCTTCATCCTGGCCCATAAGAACAATGAACCCCACCATGCATCAGCCCATTCAAGCACCTGGCTTCAAAGGAATTACCTATTTCCTTAACACACTACTAGGTTTTCCTTTGAACATTCAGGTTTGGTCAGAAACCGTTGCATTAAGCTACTACAGCTGTGTTAAGCTATAGTATTCCCCTGCCTGAAAGACAATACGGCATATGAAGCTCAGACCGGTTATTTCATCTATTATGTTTTGTAACACAATATAAATTTTTGATAATAGCAGTAATATGTATAATGCATATGGCTGTAAAAACGTCAACCAACTTTTATGGCTTTCCTCTTCATATGAATATTCAGTCATCCGTTCGTCCCTAGATCCACTTCAATCCTGAAAAGGAAAAGATGAAATAATTCAGTTGATGTATTTTCTTAGAGTTCATTAATTTCTCAAATATTATTGTATACGTAAATAAAAAACCTAACTACAGATGTCTGTTCCATAGTAAAACAGAGGTCAGAAGAACAATAAGTTTATAAGCATTTTAGATAAAACTGCATGAATTCGACAAAAAGTATATTGGAGAAAGCCTTATGGTTCCTCTTAACTAATGATTTTAGTCAGTGCTCTCAGTGTCTTTAATTCCTAAGCTGCTACTTGAGCATACTAAATCCCAGCTGCTTTAATTAGTCTTCGGGGCCCATTATATATCAGTACCCTGCGTCTGTACAGGTAAACTTTCCAGCAGTTTCGAGTGCGAATATTCTTTACTGGTACTTCAAAACATGTTTTACAGAAATACTATGTGAGATCTGGACAACAATGCATTAAAAGCCAAAATACATTTATTAGTGAACTCGGTCAATACTCCAGCCACATGAAATAACAGTGCAAGACCGTTAGAGAATTTGAATACATATTTCTTTAGAGTTTTCCTACGGATACATGATTCTTTTAGTTATGTTTGTGAATCTATGAGAAAAAGGTATCTAGTGATTTAAACACTGTATTGTACTTTTGGGAGGCTCCTTCAGGTTTAAGAAAAATACACAAATCCAGTAATCTAACTTTTTTAAAGCCTTGGGGGACAAAAAAGCTTCAGATGTCCAGAATTTAAACAGTAGACAGTATGTTTTAAACCTCTTGCCAGAACACGTGCATATATCTGGAAGCAAATGCTACTTACATATGCCTCTTTTAATAATGGAAATGGTGTGAAGTCAAGAATCTAAATCTGCTGTCAGAGTTGTTATAAACAATCTGCTGCTATTTTTATATCATTCAAAATAAGGTCATCCTTCAAATAGCAGTGGAGCATCACCTGCCTGCTTTCAAACCACAATCCAGTATTTCTTTACTGCTGCACATACAACAACACGCCTAACAGGTTTCCAAACGCTATGCAACTTTTACACTGAAAACAAGACAAGAAGCTCCCTTAAGCATGTAAAATTAATAAATATGCATATACCATACTACTATTTTACTGGCTAAATACCATGAACGTACCCTTTTTTTTATTATTATTAACCTTAATTTTATTTCTAAGAAAATATTAAGTTCCAAATATTCATATGAATCATAAAAGGCTGCAAAATCATCACAAACACTGACCTAATTAATTGTAATGAAATACTGTAGGCACAGAGCATGCTAACTATTGTAGACCATTTGCCCCATCTCCCATGCATCTTGTAGACTCTCTTTCCTTTTTGTTGTTTGATATCCCTCGGCATTATTTGGATAATTCAAAATTTCCATTTCATGAAGCAGATTTTCTTTTTTTTAAACTGCACACCGGAAGAACCACCTTTGAGTTTCTAGCAACTCCTTCTCTGTGCTAACGTCCAAAAAAGGGACAAGTGGACCAGGTTTTCCGTATCCTGGACTTACATGATGTGGTTATCTAACCTGAGCAGGAAATTATTTAGTAATCAAGTTCTATAAAATTAAATGTAATGTATTCAAAAAGCTTCACGGGGTCTCTGTTAGAGGAAGACAGGGTTTGACCTGTAATTGTTTCCAGCTCTCCAGGTTTTCTCATCACCACTCCTCCCTACATGCCCACAGACACACACTCCTACAGCCCAACTTAGCTTCAAGTTACACACGAACACCGAGGTCCTATTAGGTTTCCGTGGCTATGGTGATACAGCAAACATGAGTATGTGTTTCAAAACTGCTAAGATGCCGCTACCCAACTAGCCATAGCCGCAGCTGGCTTTGCATTATTAAATCACGCACAGTGGCCCTCCTCATGAAAAAGCTACTTCGTTAGCAATGCTAAACAATTGGGTCTCATTAATTCTCTTCAGGTCTGCACAATTTATCAAGCACTGAATCACCCACATCTCTGCATCACTGGGGTGCTCTCCTCCATGGAAGGGTTTCTGCTTGTCCTCCTCTTCGCCAAGCACAAGCGGGGCACAACACAAGCTCTGGCAGTGCCACCATCTCACAAGGCAGCTCCACCATCATAGACGCAGTTTAGGGGTAGGACAGGGGTTATCCCCTAGCACTGACTGCCAGCAAGGGTGACCAAGAGCATCCATTTTGATGGCCAACATACAAATGCCACCCATACAGGCCACACACCTCTTCATCATGACTATTCTAGGCTGCTTTGGGGCAGAAGATGAAGAGCAAACCAGCATTTAACTAGTAACTCCATAAATCTGTTGCCTGATTTTTAGAAGAGCTGAAAAGCCACAGCTTCAGAAGAAATGACTTTGTAATGCCTAAGAAAAAAGGACCGTCCGTCCTTACCAATCTAGTGCATCCATTCTGTCACATATGTCACTGCTGTGAAACCTGCTCTGGACTTCGGTTTTCAGCAGCTTACTATGAAATCTCAGTTTCTACTATCAGAAGTATGAAAAAGGACATGACAGCTCAGATAGAAGCATCTTCCATTTCTATCAAATGCTTTTTTATACCAGAAGACGACCGACAAGACAACTGCGCAATATTCCTGATTTGAAACCTGTATGTCAAAAGGGCTCTTTAAGTAATCGTAGAGCAAAGCACATGACAAACCACCAGTCTGAAGCAAAAGAAAGAAACCAGCAAACACTGAATTACGTCCACTTCCAGCCAAAAGCTAACCATCATCTTAATTGTATTTTCAGACTCTAGGAGTTTATAAAGCTTATGAATGCCACCAAATGTTAGATTCTCTCTCCTCTGGCAAGAGAAAACCCAACAGACTTCACAACATCTACTCCATTTTAGAAACACCTCCATCTAGATCAGAACAAATGCCCTGGTCGGCATCCCCACCCACCAGCAGATGGAAGCAGGACTTATGGACCAGAGTTAAGGAACATGGAAGGGTTTCAGGGCAGTCATGCTGAGAGTATTTCTAGACAAACAGAGGCCACTACGTGCGTAGAGGTACCCAAAAATAGAACATTTTTGAACATATAAACCCACATTAATTCATTAAAAAACAAGTTCATATTACACTTCTCTTTTACACAGTGGTAACTTTGAAATCCCCATTAATACAGCTACAAATAACGCCCTGTGCTATTTTTCCCCTTTTCTAATTTGGATAGATGCAGGAACATACATTTGAAAAAGACCAACTCATTCACAAAGTTAACTCATTTGCTGAATCAGGATTTATTAACTTTTTCCTCTACAAAGCAAACCCCATATTTGGGCATAACTGCATTTCTGAATCACCTTCTTGAATCATTTATTTTATTTTAAAAGTATGCACTTTTCTTCTTGAAAGCCCTTAAATCTGCACTTACACCTCTGCAATCCCTTTCAAAGGCCCTGAGTCACACCAAACTTCCCTGAAGAAGAGATGTGGCTTCTCCCAAACTCACAAAGGCCACCCTGAACATCAGGTAAGGCAGGATCCCTGAAAGCACAGTTTCAGCAGCGTTCAGAGATGAAGGAACACGGGTTATCCTCAACCCAGTGCTGAGGATGGCTACCTTTACATAAACAGTTGCCACATACTTGCCCTCTTTTCCTGTGTTCCTGACTCCTGCAGGGAAATTCGTAAACTCTATAAAGCAGACATTTTGCAGAAGCGACAGGCAGAATATACATCAAACACAAGCTACAGATTCACAACAGTCCTCAACATTTAGAATTGATAAGGGACAGGAGAGGCTGAAGTTCAGTGCAGCGTTGCACTTAGAATCATAGAATCTTCATGGTTGGAAAGGACCTTTGAGATCATCGAGTCCAACCAAACAACCTACAATCTCTGCCACTAGAGCATGCCCTGAAGTGCCACATCTAGACGTTTCTTAAACACCTCTAGGGATGGTGACTCAGCCACCTCCCTGGGCAGGCCGTTCCAGTGCCTCACCACTCTTTCAGTAAAGTAATTCGTCCTAATATCTAACCTAAACCTCCCCTGCCGCAACTTCAGACCATTTCCTCTGGTCCTGTCATTATTCACCTGGGAGAAGAGGCCAACCCCCACCTCTCTCCAACCTCCCTTCAGGTAGTTGTAGAGGGCAATGAGGTCTCCCCTCAGCCTCCTCTTCTCCAAGCTAAACATGCCCAGCTCCCTCAGCCTCTCCTCGTATGACCTGGTCTCCAGACCCCTCCCCAGCCTGGTAGCTCTCCTCTGGACACGCTCCAGCACCTCAATGTCCCTCTTGTACAGAGGGGCCCAGAACTGAACACAGCACTCGAGGTGAGGCCTCACCAGTGCCGAGTACAGAGGCATGATCACTTCCCTGCTCCTGCTGGCCATGCTG
Source organism: Rissa tridactyla (assembly GCF_028500815.1). NCBI lineage: Eukaryota > Metazoa > Chordata > Aves > Charadriiformes > Laridae > Rissa > Rissa tridactyla. Next base: position 47,864,883 of record NC_071466.1, read on the forward strand.
TTCCTGATACAAGTCAGAATGCTGTTGGCCTTCTTGGCCACCTGGGTACACTGCTGGCTCATGTTAAGCTGGCCGCCCACCAGCACCCCCAGGTCCTTTTCTGCTGGGCAGCCCTCCAGCCACTCTTCCCCAAGCCTGTAGCGTTGCTTGGGGTTGTTGTGACCGAAATGCAGGACCCAGCACTGGCCTTATTAAACCTCATACAGTTGCCCTTGGCCCATCGATCCAGCCTGTCCAGGTCCCTCTGTAGAGCCTTCTTACCCTCAAGCAGATCAACACTCCCACCTAGTTTGGTGTCGTCTGCAAACTTACTGACGGTGCACTCAATCCCCTCATCCAGATCATTGATAAAGACATTAAACAAAACCGTTCCAAAAACTGAGCCCTGAGGGACACCACTGGTGACCGGCCGCCAAAAGGATTTCACCCCATTAATCACAACTCTCTGGGCATGGCCATCCAGACAGTTTTTAACCCAGAGAAGAGTACACTTGTCTATGCCATGATTCACCAGCTTCTCCAGGAGAATGCTGTGGGGGACGGTGTCAAAGGCCTTACCAAAGTCCAGATAGACAACGTCCACAGCCTTCCCCACATCCAGAAGGTGGGTCACACGGTCATAGAAAGATATCGGGTTGGTTAAGCAGGACCTCCCTTTCCTAAACCCATGCTGGCTGGCCCTGATCCCTTGGCTGCCCTGCACTTGCCGTGAGAGCTCACTCAAGATGATCCTCTCCATGATCTTTCCTGGTACTGAGGTCATGCTGACAGGCCTGTAATTCCCCGGACCCTCCTTCCGACCCTTCTTGTAGATGGGTGTCACATTAGCCACCCTCCACTTCATCAGCATACCCAAAAAAATCTACCTGAACTGTGCTTTGAGTGCCTATACTTCTTGCCTTGGGTCTAGCCCCAACAATCTACGTGAACTGAGTTCTGTACCATTGTAATTGAAACTAGGCAAAACGCTTTGCCACAGAGTTGTCTGCAAAAATGTTAAAAACCCTTAAATTCCAATATAAACCAGTGTCCCACCAGCAGCCATCACAAGGTGCAAGATGAACCATGTAATACAGCTCTAAAATGCATTCCGTTTAGGTTAAGTGTAACTGCTATATATTTTATAGATCTCACATCAAAGGAGCGCTTGCTAGACATTCTGTTACTCACTAATCAGTTGCAATCGTAGGCTTATTCTGTCCTCAGCTAAGTTTTTGCTAGTCTTTGACTGCGATTTCTGTTCAAACAAGGCAAGCAGAGTTACTTGCTTAAAGATGCCAGTCGCCCGCCAACATCTTTGTTGCTGTGACGTTGCGCCATAACGAAAATATCTTAAGCTGCTCAAAATATTTCTGAAAATTAACTTAATGCTTCAACTTCTGGTTTCCACTGGTATTTTAATAAAAAGTGAAGAGAAGCAGGAGGCAGAGAGTGGGATGCTTGTTGCTAGGCGATACCTAGCTCTCCTGAACTCCTACAGACTGAAATATTTATCCAGACTCCCACGAAGAATGACATCTAGCACAGAGAAAGAAGAGACGCACGCACTTATTGAAGTACATCGTGATTCAAGGTAAGCAGCAGCAGCTCTGCCACCAGCGCGGTCCCTGGGGTACCTCAGCAGAGGAGGCTGCGCTCTGGGAATGGGGGGTGGGTGGGTGATGCAGCTCCTCCCGAACATCTACCCTGACTTCAGCTGAGCCTCATGGGGAGATGCCTCCAACGCTTCTATGCCCAGCCAGAATGATCTCAATGCCACTGGGCTCTTGACAGCGCAACAGAATGCATCCTTTGCTTCCTGACAGTATAGCTGTGTTGGCTGTCTGTTGTTTGGGGTTTCTTCCCCAAATCATTATACTCCGATAACAGATTTCCAAGGTAGAAAGCATGCAGCTGGCCAGATGTGGACGAACAATGCATTAACTGAACACACAACCTTTGTGCCATGCTCCTCCCTTTAAAAGGTTTATTCAGTGATTAAACTTTCAAGGAGTGCTTACACAGTCTCTCCGTAGAGACTTAAAGGAATAAACATTATTCTTTACAAGGCCTTCTATTTGACATTAATGAATTATTTTGAATTGAACAGCTTCAAAGATAAGTCCCAGACCTTCTGCGACATAAAGATGAATTTAAAGAACTCTGATCCTCCCTAGAACTTACAGGGTCTGGTTTGACAAAAATAATTATACAACAATATGGTACATTTCATAATCTCAGAGAATTATTGCTCTGGGAAAGATGATGTCTTTCAGCAATATTTAGAAAACCCTGCAACTGTATCAGTGTACACAAATGAAATTATAAAGTGTACGTACACGCTGTTATATTGTAAAGGTAAAAAAAAAATTAGTTAAAATCTGGAGAAGTAACAAAGTCCTCAAATGCCTGGATTTAGGTAATAATCAGTGGTCGATCCAGAAGAGTGCAATAAATTTCAGGGAGCAGAGAAAAACTCACCAAAATACGACATCCCTGTTGAATTTTTATTCTAAAAGTAACTGTTATCTTTGACACTCTCAGTGGTTTGAGTGGCTAGCTCGGAAACCCTGATACTCCCTTCACAACTCTAGTTTAAACAGAATGACGTTGGTTTCCGTCAGATCTAAATAAAATAAAATTTTGATAAACACAGTCAGACATCACTTTGGACAGCTTCTCTGCCCTAAGGAAACGTTCGTGTCACAGCGCACACACTCGGCGCAGGGTCTCTTAGTTCACCACCTTATCCTCACACGCTGTTCAAACTCCACATTAGAGTTAAAATGTTGTCTACCAGCCTGTGCACAAAGTCAAAGGACTTTTCTTACTGCAAGAAAAACAGCTTTATGCATATATATATATATTTATACACACACATGCACAGAGGTACACAGGTATATGAATATAAAAACACGCACACATACAGCCACAAAGTTTTGGTGAATTGATTGAATTATTTTTGTAAATAACTGTGTTAAAGAATCTGACAAAAGCTTACTTTCTAAAATATTATCAAAACAACACGGGATTTTCAGTCAAGCTGCAAAATGTAACTATGTTTCTGAACCCATAAACAACAGGGATTTTTAAAAAAAGTGATCTTTTCCCCTTCTCTTCAGACTTTATTTTCCCCCCTATTTTCAGACTTCCTTCAGCAAAGCAGTACATATTACTCTCCACATAATGACTATCCAAGACTCATAAGGGCTTATGAGAGTTTGAAAGAAATTATAAAACAGTGTTATTTAAAAACTGCTTATTCCCAATTTGGAATTGTGTATGTTGTGTTTCCACATTTTGTTTGCACTTCGGATAAGACAAATGTGATTAAGTGTACTAAAAATGAAGTCCAAATGTGAAATCCAAATGGAAGGTATTTCACAGGAAAACTGCTTGCCCTTCAAGTACGACAAGAGGGAAGAGACTGGCCAGTGATTCTTCCGTATCATCACGGTGGGGAAAGGGATAAACACCAACATCTCCAGCAGATCTTTCATCAAGAAACTAGGCTGACCGTAGAGGTTGCACAGAAAAAGACTTAACCGTATAGTTTTCATACTCTTATTTTGCCCTGCCAATAAGGATTAGCGTCACCAAATGCTACCACCCACTCCCCTTCTTCTGGCTTAATACCTTTACTCAAACTGGGTTTATGCTGAGTCCAGAATTGAGCCAGTTCTAATTGCAGTACTTACGCTCTGTTCTCAAAGTTGCAAGATAACCTTCATTTATATTAAAAAATAAAAACCATTCAAAAAAAAAAAAAAAAAGATTTTCTTTATTTCCTGTTAAGAGGTTGCTGAATCCCAGAGACCATCGGAAGAACAGAGTCGTTGCGCTTGTATGCAGTTGTAAATGAAATAGCTGGAGCTTAAAGACAAGGTCACCGGTTTCCTTAGGACACTTGGTAGAGCATCGGTTTCTGTGTGAACTGCACATCTGATGTTTCTTGTGGTGATGGCAACCCTCCCAACTACCTAATCTAAGTGAGGGTGGCTGAACATCTAAGGCCCCTGGCTACAAGTCCAAATGGACGAGACCAAATTTCCTGCAGATTTGTGCCAAAACCTGCTCTCTGTCAACGCAGCTGTAGCGACCATCCCCTGATTTGGTAACGGAGCACAGGTATGAAAGATTTAACCTGCAATAAAGTCTGAAACACGAGTGTCTGAAACAGATGAATCCTGCCTCAGATGGCAAATACAACCCTTCTGTGGTTCAAAATTTCATAGTCTCCTCATAGTTGTCTTCAGAGGGAATACCAGGCCAAAGGAAAAATCAGACCACAAAGAAAAAAAATTTAACACTGTTTACATGTAGTAGCTTATATAAACCCTGGAATCTCTTTTCCTTTTACACTGTGCAAGATGTTGCAAAGAAGTCAGAGAACAGCACCAACCATCATCCCACTGCAGACAAAATACCCTGCAGCTCTCCCCTTACCACAGTGCCAAGCGCTCTGTGACAATTTTCACAGCAAAACCACTTAAAGAATAAGCAAAAACTTAGAATAAGGTTGTGCCCATTAAACTTGTCTTAAAAGAGGGGACAAAATCATTCCCACAAGCGGCAGAGAAAAGCTACACAAGCTGTGAGTTTATACATCACCAGAAGGTGGTTGTAAAATCGGCGTTGATGCCCCCGCGGCTGGCACAGGGAGCAAGAGTCAACACCTTGGTGCACCAAGCCCCAGCCTGGAGATGGTCACCTCCTCAGAAGTGAGGAGCTACGTGTGCAAGTCCCACCTCACCGTGTCAATCAGTGCAAGATAAGTTAGCAAAAAAACCATCAAACTGCTCAAACAAACCTATTGTGCTCCTCCAAAACAGAAGTGGCAATAAGCATGAGGCACCTCTCCAGCTAGCACAGCCACAGCAGCTAAGAGAGGACAGGCTCTCACAATTTATCCCAAAGTTGGGAGAAATGAGCAAAGTAAACCACGTAAACGCTGTTCCAAATTGTGATGTACACCAAAGAAACTCAACCATCCTCATTTCCAGGCTCAAAGTTACGCTTGTAAGAAAAAAGAAAGCCAATAGCCGGATGCACCCTGCTCTACATAGCAGGTAGTTACGTTCAGCTCAGCCTTCGCTCATCCCACAATAAATTCCGTCAGCCTGCATTTGGGCCCCTTCTTTTGCTTTCTGTTAGAAATACACTAATAAAATGCTGTTTCAAGAAAACAGCATGGTATCTGTGTACATGAAGGTGTGGGTACGTAGTCAGGCTCTAAACTGGGGGCACTATGCGACGGCAGTGATGCTATTAATCAGTTTAAGGAGTCTATTTGGCTGGCATCCTACAAACGTGGCTGATGAGTGCCTGTTTTAATAGGAAGGTACACTCTCTAAAATTGATCAATTGACCACGAGTGTTTCCATTAATCATTTTTAATGTCTTTTCTCCTAGCCTGCCCTTTCTTGAAAGTGCAGACTAGCATTATTACTAATAATTATCCCGCAGCATATTGCAGGTAGAAAACTCAGGAAAGGGAAAAATCCCATGTCTAAGCATACAATGTTCCCATCAGGCATTGACCAGCTCAAAACAGCTCCACTACCAGATTCAGTATCAACAAATCTTTTAATAATAACTTGAAATCCAGAGAAAGTTACTGAAGCACACTCATGCTCTTGATGTCTTTGGGATGAGCAAGAAGGTAAAACTGACCCCAGTACCGTTCCTGGAGAATTTCCACTGTAAACTCTCCATCCTAGCATTTCAAACTTCCCACCACACTGTAAAGCTCACTGGAAGACACGATTAACCTTAGGAAAAGGTGCGTCCGTTCGGAGATCTACCTGATACTGACCTAGTCATATTCCACCAACCTCCCTAGCCCTCATTTTTTCTCTCCTTGTTCTAATAGCCCTTGTATTTTTCACAGGAGACACAGTTCCTTTGGTTATTATCCTGTCCTCACTTAAATAGAAATGTATTTGCTTCTCCCCTATCTGATAGCTCCCCCATCACTTACTTAGACTTTCCTGAGGGGGAGGGGGACGTTGGGGTGTAATTCAATGTACTATTTCATTCAGTATTCCAGCGGGGGACTCACCTGCAAATCTGACTATGTATTTACGTGCAAAAACCAGAAATAGCCTGATTTCCAAAGGTAATTTGTACTTTCCAGTCTCCTACTGGGATCACCGCAGCAGCCTGCAGGACTCGCCATCTGCACGCAGTAAGCCAGTGCCATTTCATTCTGCAGACCAACGTGGGCACACAACTCCCTTAACCGTGGTCCAGCAATTACGCGCATTCACAGCCCAGAAACTATAACCTGAAGAATAACTTCAGCGGATAAAGTTCTTGCCAGTTGGCGGGTTCGTCTCACCTACCTGAAGACACCTACGCCTGCGCTAGCTGCCCTTCATGGCTCTGTGGTTAAAGGAGAGAAAGAGGCAGAGCAAGGACCTGAGTCACCAGGCTCCTGACCAAAAAGTATTTTAAATAAAATGGCACTTAGTTGTCTGCAGAGTGAAGGATACTACGAGTTTCAAGAGCTTTGGTTTTTCTAAACAACCCTTGGCTTCCTTTGTTCTCCCGACCAAAACCTCCAATTTTTAAGACTTTAAAAGTCAACATTTTCAATGGAGCAAGGCAGACTTGAAAAGGCATCCCATTTTTAAAAGGGCTTGGAGAAAAAAAGGAAAAGAAAAAAAAAAATCACTCACTTGAGATAGTTAAATGCTACCGTCAAGCAGGAATTGGCAACACTGCCCATGCTAAGCTTCCTGCATGCCGAGGTGATACACAGAAGTTAATACAAGTACATTGCTCATCAGTTACATGGACACCACCACAAAAAAAATATTACAAAAATGAGAAACTAAGGATGGTAAGGAAGTCACATGGCTTGGTTTATTAAACTAGAGAGCAACGCACTCCAAAGAAACAATCCTGTATTGCATGGAGGAAAACACAATTTTAAAACACAAGGATTTTCACCCTAGAGTCCCCGGAGCTTGGCCAGGCTGGCTACTCCCACATTCTGTGTCACTCCAGTGAAACCAATCAATCCCAAATTTACACTTCCGCCATTCCCATTACAAGCCAGCAAGTCTACCCATCATTTTTAATTGTCTTTCAGGGAAGAGGGTGCAACAAATAAATTCATAAACTGCATTAATAAATAATTTAAGAACAATAGAAAGCATGAATACCAGAGGAGATTACCACTCAGGAGAACTGTAAATTTTTGTGCAATATTCCAGGTGTAACAGAAAAAACAATGCAGACACGACAGTATGGATGCTGTTTTGAATGAAGCATGCCTCTGGCAAGGCTCGAAGACTTCTACCCAAGACACCCGAAACTATTGCTGGCTAACCACCACAATCCGTAACCCCTACAAACTATCCTGACTCAGAAGGACAAGAACAACATGAACAACTACACTCACCACTTCCCTGAGGATCAAATTCAGCAACCCCCCCAACAATCAAAGCTTTTGTTTCTCTATCAATTCCCTTTGATTACTTTTTCGATTTGCGGGTAACACTTGACACGGTACACGACTTAAAATGCTTCACAAAGCAGTTTAACTAACTGGCAGTAGCAGATACGCTTTAGATGAAGATGCACTGGTGGCTACACCCATCCTCAGTTTCATGCCAGGAATAGACCTACCTGGTATTTTGAAATTATAAGAAAGCTCCTAAAATACATTAACTATTGAAAAATATTCCTGTCATTTGATTAAGTAAGAGACAGCGAGCACAGCTTTTGCTGTTACAATACTGATTTCAAGTGGTTGCCCCTCATCTACCATCAGTGTCACAGAGTTCCACAAGCCCTTTTCTCCCCACTACTCCCTCTGGTTACACCAGTTCTTCTTTCCATGTTACCCAACACAGAAATGCTGCAGTTGTCCAGATCTCAAGCTTCAAGTGTCCTCCCATCTCTCTCAGGTTCACAATCTCTACAGCCACCCTTGGGACACATCCACCACCAGACCCTGCTCCCATCAACACTTGACCCAGCAGAGAAATCCTCCCGTCTTGACCACTGGATATCCCTTTGCATCTCCTTTGCTGCCAGGGAGGGCTTCTAGTACACGAGTCAGCACTGCAAGGCAGCAGCCCCTCTGTTGTCCCATGTGGACACCTGGACATCAGTGCCACAACTGGCACCTCCAACCACAAACTTCAGGGCTGTGGGGCTGTTAACCAGACCATCCTCTTCTCACCCCACGGAGTGAGCAGTCTCATGCCCCACGGCCTTACATTCAGTGGCTTCAAAATAGTTTAAAATTGCAATCTGAAACAAGGCGATGAAGAATTGGTGAACCCAACACTCCTCTGTGACTCGTCCCACCTACCCTCATCACTCCTCTTCCCACAGCTCTCGCTTCATCCTCTTCCCTGAGCTTCCTTCCTTTGTGGACCACTCATCCACCAGCACTATTCCAACAACTTTCTCACAGTTTCACTGGCTTTATTCCCATTAAAAAGACAAATTCTGACTCCATCCTGACGTTTAATCCACCACTAACGATGAAAGATTCCAAGGTTGCTTCTCTTATACAAAAATAATTATTTCTCCTATATCCTACGTTGTGCTCCCGATTATTCACAAGATACAAATGTCCTCATGATTCTATGATTCTCTGCTCTCCGCATTTTGAGCTTGCAATATTCTGCATTCACTGCTAGCAGCACACGTGACTGGTGCTACCTACCCCAAGACGCCACCGAAACAGAACCTGTCTCACATGATGCTCTCGTCCTATTGAAAAGGTTTTGTTACCAAAGACGAAGCAATTATAAAAGCATCACTACAGGAGCAAACTTCAGTTAATAACACCATCACACTCATTCAAAGCACTGACAGCGGTCCAGAGGCGAACAACAAATACCGCTGTATGTTGCAATATTAAGACGTTCTGAGAATGGTTTTATTGAAAGCAGAGGTAGATGCAATGGTCTTTGTAACAAACATAAGAAAAATTGCAAACAACCAGCACTCCCACAAGTTGCAAATGTCATCGTCTTAATGATAACCCCTACAGAGTTGCATCGTGTTATCACAATTGAGATTCTGTTAGAATGCCCATTACAAATATCTATTTTTTATTAACTGTAATTCACTCTTACAATACAAAGCAGGTTATAACTTGCTGATTTTTATAAGACAATGAATTAAGGATTAGAAAACAAAATAAATATTAGTCTTTGGGGGAAATCAAACCTATTTCAATATACATGGGAGAAAGTAACGTAAGTCAATAAAAATAAAATTCACAAAGTTTGGTTACATAGACCAAGTTTTATAGATAATAAAAAGTAAACCACTGAAAATAAAACTCCCAGAAGTGTACGCTTACAGTTAAAAAACCAAACTAAGCCAACCAAACAAAAAAAATCAGTGTTACGGCCCTGAAATTAATGCCGGAGAAAATACGGAAGTGAAAACAATGTCTACATATTGCATCAGGCTCTTCTAGACCCTTCAAGGGTTAGTTTCCTAAATAAATAAATAAATAAATATTGCATGTGGACACATATGTACAAACCCACACAGGGAATGTGTATCAAAGGGTTAAAATCCAACCTGCTGCCACCAGGGCTATATTCAGCACAGCCCTATTACCGCTCCTCCCTGGCCCAGTAGTTCTGGTACCCAACTGAAGGCTTACAGCTGGGGAGGGCAAACAGGGGAAGGCTTCTTGCGTTTAAGGGCCATTTTTACCAGCTGCATCACTTCTATTCTTAGTCCCGCTGATGCATTACGGGCAAATTATTTCGCTTTTCCAGCTGCACTTTCCAATCTAATGTACGGAGGAAGCCTGCTTTTCTCATCTCTCTGTCCCTTATCAACTGACCGAGTGACAATAACGTGAGATCGGTCTGGTGATTCATCCTCCCGTCCGCTTTCACGTCCCGCTGCTCACAGCAGGCACGCTAGAATACAAGTGTCAAGCAGTCAGGAAATCTCGACAGGCCCCTAATCTTTAGGGTATCAAATACGGTAAGTCATCCCCTTGTATGGAAAAATCTCATGGATGGGGGCCAGCGGTTTAAAGGGCTTTGACACGCGGAGAAGGATTAGAGCAAGCCAGCACCATTTCAAAATGAAAAAGCAGCGAGGTCTGGCTTCCTAACAAGCGAATTCACTAAAAAGCCACAAGCTTAACTGGAAACATCTCAACCTGCAGTACGTCAGCAAATACAAAGTATGCTCTTTTAAACACACACTGAAAGAAATAAAGTCTTTTTTCACCCGGCGTTGTTTTCCTTATCAGGGTTTGAAAAGAGCCCACAAGGAAACATTACATTGAATGAGTTCAGAAGGAACGTATTATCTAAATAGAGAAGGACATTTGTACTAATATTCAGGGATGACATTCACAAATATCTTGTTACTATCCTGTAAATACCTCCAAGATACACAAATATCGCTAGGCTGTATCCAGGGATGCACAAGTTTCACAGAAGCTGCTCTTGAGAAGTTTCTTGAAGACCAGCACGCCAGCAATGGCAACAGTGGTACCAGCTTTGTCTTCTGAGCTTTTTAATGCTTTGCACCCAGTGCTCTCAGACAAGCACTGTTTCTGGGTTCAGAGAAGAAAAAGAGAATAAATTTTCAAGATAAAAGACTGACAGACAGTCGCAACGTGCCTTCCCCTCCTTTTGAGAAGGGCGATGAAGACAAGAAGTAGCAGGGGTTGGTGCAGTAGGTGGTAAGAAGGATGGAGCAACACAAACCTTTACACAAGCAATCATAAAAGCCTCTTATAGGCATCGGAAAGCAAGACAGGGCCCTGAGTTGGAGGTGGCTTGCTATGGACCGCAGTAGATGACCACCACCGTGCTGCCTCTCCTGGGCTCAGCTGCCTGCCCACTTCATCCTCTCCAGTCCTCCAAGCTAGACCAAGACAAAAGACCTCCTCCATAGAAGCGGGAGGCATTAACACTAAGTTAAGCTAATACTATGTTAAACGTCAAGCAGCTGATCAACATTAGCTTGAGGTTAAGCTATGACCACCCTGGAGGCAAGGTGCAGCAGACCATAGCGTCTTCGGAGCTGTTCCCAAACTGAAAGAAATTAGCGCACATGGGAGGTTATAGCTAAGATAGCATCAGTCCTCCCCCTCCTCCACTCCTGCCGGGAGTGTGCCAGACCAGGGTCCTTATCACCTGGCCCTCCCCTGCTTTCACGGCTTCATTTTCTCTGTCGCCACCTGAAGAGCCATCAATGGAGAATTCACACAAATTGTAAAAACTAGGATGGAGGAAACCTCAAGAGATCATCTAGTCTCTCCATAGCAATTCACACCACTGTGATTACCTCAAAAATCATTACATCTTCATTATATCTATTATAGACAAGCTTCAAGAATAGAATCACTGCAAAGCAAAACTGCCTGTAGCATCGAGATTCATCCTGATTCACTCTGAAGACAAAACATCTGCTTTAACTTACCATCAGGACCACAAATAGAACAAAAATAGTCGGTGTATGCAGTCTGAGAGTACGCCAAGAGCTCTGATATTTACTCCAATTGTTCCTATAGGCATCTATAAAGTAAGCATTTTTCAATGGAAAATTAGGATTAAGCCCCCCACAAAATATGACTAATTCCAATAAATTCTATGCCTTTTAAGGATGTTTTGCAGATCAACTATCACAGATGATGGCTGCAAAATGTTTTAAAGATGAAAAGCAGTATGAATTATTATCACAAAGTTTTAGCTGTCAAGAACAAAAGAGAACGTAGGAAAAATACGTTTTCATTCCTCAGCATGATATGAAATCATACAGTAGTTTTTTAAGTGGAAAAAAACCCAACCCGTACACAACAGCAATCAGTCCTCCAATTTCTTAAAAACTGATTCGGTAGACAAGCTTTATGATCTGTGACCCCCCAAGACAACAACAGTAGTGGCCAAAGTCAGTTCCTTTATGCAGAATTCCATGATCCCCTGGCTACATCTACTTTCTGAAAGAGGCGAGGCTGTTGCTAACCCTAGTCAGATGAAGTTTCCGGATACCGCTGAACTCTGTAATACTGGCACATCTAGGTCATTACAAAGGTCCTTGGAGCTGATGATCTAATTGGCTGTGATCCTTAGTGAACTACAAAAGTCAGTATTTGGTCTGTGTATTTGACTTTATTTTTTTATTTCAAAGCATCTCAACTCAAGGTATGCAAAGATGAAGTATAAATCTGTACCACCAAATGGGCTAATATGTTAACAAAGAGCAGTAGTGAATGCACTCAACACTATTCTCCCCACTAAAATAAAAATCTTTTCAGTACAGTAAAAGGACACATGGAAATGTAGACACCCTCAAGGTAACCATGCACAGAAAGTGTTATTACTTCGTACAGACACTTCTAAATACCTCTGATCTCTTGGAATTTGGTTACATCCGATTAGTCACACCCAGCGAATCATCATAAATAATACTAGGATTTTTTCCTATTGCATACACAAAACCTTGCAAACAGCTTTTCTTTTTTTTTATATATATATTAGAATTTGATCATACAATGTTAATATCATTTTAGCTGTAAGGATCCTTGTCATTATATATATATATACACTCTAATTGGTAACGGTCAGACAGAATGCTTCACTCTTGTACTGCTCCATGGAGATGCACTGTCTGAAAAATAGATTAACAAATCCATTATCATAAGCATTCATCTATATGGAGCAATTAGGTAACTTATAATTATCTTCCCTTATATGCTACAGTCACAGAAGAAAAAAATGCTGCTAAAAGGAGTAAACAAACATCAACACTCACTTGTGAAAGGCAAGGGCAGGCTAACAGGAATGGAAAGGAAATAGCAGGAAGGGAACCAGAATCAAAAAAGACTCAAATGCCACTGAAAAGTAGCAGAGGGAAATGAATACATGTTTACTGCAACCCGCCCTACTGCATTTGCATTTTCTCTGCTTCTCAGAAATGGAAACGGAGGAGTATTAATGATAGCGAAGACCATCTAGCCTACTGCCACCACGGAAGAAATCATCAAGCCCTAGAGTGTAAAACTAGGGTTATACACAGCATCTCTTCAAAAAGACTAAACGACTCTGTAAAACACAGCAAATGGAAAACTATCCTGTACATTTATTTTGCTCTGCGCATTTCTCTATGTAAGCCTAGTAGTTTTTAAGGAGATTCTTTTCAGGGAAGTAGCAGGTGACTCCAGCAACTGACTGCTATTTTGTGACTGCGCACTCCGATTGACTTTCAGACAGGTGTATTTGTGAGTTTTTGCCTGCTTGCTCACACTCCACGCTCCAACTTTGCCATTTTTAGCGATTCCTTCCTCTGTAGACAAGCTCGAGCATCGGGTTTTCTTTCACAGGCTGACAGGAAGCCCTGCCACCAAAGCTGCAAACGGTGCAGCAGGGAGAGGTGCAAGGTAGTAGCAGGACGAAGACATACATTCTTCGTATTAATTTATATTTAAAGAGAAAACCAGAAAAATAGGACAATAGATATGAGGTCTGGAAGAGAAAGGGTTAAATTTGCTCTCTAGAGTAAAGCAAAGAGGAGATAATGGCAGAGAAGGAGTAGTCTAGGCACACCCTGGAACAAGAGGAGGACAGGACAAAGCACCAGGAAAAGGAAGGAAAAATACCACGACCTTCAAAAGCCAGGACTGCCTCCCTAAATATCCCACGTGCAAGTTTTCTGTATGTGAAATACAGGGGAGGAAGGTCTGTGGGGAGTTATGAAAATATGAGCTGAACAAGCACCTTGCAGATGGTTGACAGAAGCAGAGTGACTGAAATAAAACCCTTAAGACGGAGGGAACCAGAGGGTGCCAGAATGAAATCATTCCTCTAACTATATCTAAAAAAATCTCAAAGATTTACAAGAGAGAAATATTACTACGTATAACTTCTAATCATGAATATGCACATATGTGTGTATGTAAAAATATATATTGTGTATTTATATGTATTTGCTAACTTATCTTGAAACCTCTGATTTGCGCGTGGCATTCTGAAGAGGTAAAAAAAAAACCCAGCAACTTCGTATTTAATTACTATACAACAGAAATACTGTTCACATAGTTAATCCTCACTGTTTAGGGATATTCCAGCTTTCTCACAATACAAACTGTTATTTTAAAACACAGTTCCTGTGTCGTGGGTTTCCTGTTCTTCCCATGTGATGCCCACTAACATAACAACAGCTATGGCCACGGCTTACGCAGACATACGCTTTCAGATGAGAAGGACCCACACTATTTGAATGCCAAATCACGTGCCATCACCAGCACATAATCGGCTACATCTAGGGGACTTCAGTAGCTCGGATCAACTGCTCTGAGAAAGACTCTGTAAACTTTCAAGACATGAAAAGCAAAGAAATAATTATTCCACCAGTTGTTGGGTTTTTTTTCCTCTTCTTCTATGCACACATGGTATGTTTATGTAAGCATGTTATAATCCATCTGAGATTTAAAATATCTTCCAAAAGGAAATTTCAAGTTTCAGGTTTTTATGTACAAACTAAGAATACGAATCACATGATGAAACAGAAGGAGGAACAGATTTCTGTAGTTTCCTATCATCTGTGAACGAAGCACCAGGACGCATACATGATATTAATCACCCAGGACTCCACAGATTGCATCAGCAGAATTACATATGGAATCCAAAATTATTATTATACTTTGATGCTAAAGTTAGACTGTGCTCAGTACTGAGGGCTCAGAGGACATGTTCAGTTCCCTTTTCCCTTTAAAACTGGTGCAACCTCAGATGATATTATTTCTGCCTCTAGAAAAATAACACGGTGTCCAGGTTGCGACTCAGTTCCAAAATATTTAATAATGCCACACTAAACCAGTGGTTTTCAGCAACATCTGTAATAATTTTTTTCGCAATGATGTAACTGATTTCACATAAAAGCAGAGAGAAGGAACACAAAACACACTGTGGAAAATTCTGCCTGCTTTTCAACTGTAAATCATGAAGGTCATGCTTGGTTTTGGGTCGTGGGACGTATCTATCCTTGGGAAATATCTGGAAGAGAGCGAGGGAGCTCTGCCTTGGTTTGTCTCACTACAAGCACGGCACCTCCGGGCATCTCTCCAGAGCCCCCACTGCCTTCAGCAATGGATGCTCGCCACCATGAGAACTACACCATCAGGTGCCCACAACAAAAGCCCAAGGGCGAGCAATGGTACCTTCCGCCCTGTGTTGCATCACACCAGGGATACTCAGCATCCAACACTTTTGTGCAGCCGTCGAGCAACTGGCAGTGGTACTCCATGAATAATAAGAAAAAAAAAAAAAAAACAACAACCCAACAGTTCACACCAAATATCTAGCTCTCTGTCCCATAACCATCCTTGCACTGTAACTGTAATTTCAAAGAGAAACACCATATTATTTTTTAAATTATCAAGTCACGTGCTAAAGAGAATATACAGCTCGGGGACGGAGGGGGAGAATCGAACACAAAAAACCCACACCAACGAGGACAATAAAAAAAAAAAAAAAACACAAGAAAAAACCCAACCACGAAAGCAAAGCATCCTCTGTCTCAAAACATAGTCATAAGACTTGGATGTTTTAACTTTTAACCCACATTCTCCAGGGAAGGGATGGAAGGAGGGAGGATAAATACATGTTGCCTAAGAAGGCTTAACAAACCAGATTCACTGTTACAATGTTGTTTGTAAAATACAAAGCCAGTTTCACCCTCATGGATTTTGAAGTGTGAAACACAAGGGATTTAAGTTAATTATTATACTGGCAAGTCATAAAAGTCTTAAGAGAAGTATGGGAAGAACAGTTTTACATATTAGCTTTCACAGAAAATAAGATAAAAACCCCACAGATTTACGACACTTTTGATTATGACTACACTGTATAAATATAGCCTGAGGCAGGGAAAAAACCTCACATTGGTCTAGCTCGAATTTTTAATATCATGAATTTTTAGCTAATCCTTCAAGATAATGTATTAGTAATGCTGTAGACCTAGTGTTTCCTTTTCCTGTACACAAATACGTGACCCGACTGTGTGAGGTGCCTGGGACACCCATTTACGTCGGGAGCATGGGGTGTTTCACAGCCCAGCAGAGGTTTATTCACAGCCTCCAAGCATCAGGTCCCTTGTTAAAAATCACTGCTATCATGCCATTTACCCAGAAACAGGTTTTGACTGTGGCAGTAGCACTTTCTAGCTCATGACATAGACTAAGATGTATCTAATAGATGAAAGCTGTACTTTAGAAAAATGACTATGGTTTAATTATTTATTTTACTTCTTGCATTCCTTATTTCATACTTAATTTAATACCCTATTTCTTTTAATCAAGTTAAAAATCAAAGCACATGGAATCATAGAATGGCCTAGGTTGGAAGGGACCTTTCAGATCACCTAGTCGAACCATCAACCTGACAAAAACCATCACTAAACCACATCTCTAAGCACTATGTCTACCCGTCTTTTAAATACCTCCAGGGATGGTGCCTCTACCACTTCCCTGGGCAGCCTGTTCCAATGCTTAATAAACCTTTCAGTGTGAAAATTTTTCCTAAGATGCAATCTAAACCTCCCCTGTGAAGCCGTGCTGACTGGGCCTGATCGCCTGGTTGTCCTTCATATGCCACATAATGGCGCTCAGGATGATCTGTTCCATGACCTCCCCAGGCACCAAGGTCAGGCCTGCAATTCCCCGGATCCTCCTTCCGGCCCTTCTTGTGGATGGGTGTCACATTTGCTAGACGCCAGTCAACTGGGACATCAAGGAGTGCAACGTCCTTCTCAGGAACAATCCAGACCCAGTGCAAATAGTCCCCAACTTTAGTCCTGTTTTCCATCTAGGAAACCTTTTGTGCACTCCAGCCACAGCTTTCTCAGCCATAAAGCAGAACAGCCACTCTACCAGGAGAAGGCAGTCACGTTTCCTGGTGGAGGGCACAGTTAATCAAAACAGATGAATCCATCTGAAAGCATGGTGCCACGAGCCCTTTCCTCCCCTCTCCCCACTCTGGATTTACCTCATTGACTCTCATTCATGAGAGTTCATGAGAGGTTTACCACCTCTGATGTTCACCTGAATAGTCCGGAGAACTAAGGTCACCAAACGTGTAAAATGACATTTGACTTTTAAAAATAATTAATTTTCAGACAGATTAGTGAACTGAATCTGCTTGCCCAGAGGCCAAATCACTACTAGAGCCAGCACAAGGAAGGGAGTACAAATGGACGGAGAAGGGGAGATGGAGACCACTGCTTCTGGCACAGCGAGGTGCAGGGTTTGCTAAGTCTGTCTTACCAAAAACACCTCTGGTGGACAAATGGGACAACATGCCAACTGCTGACTGCTACTGCAGAACTGAAACGCTTTCCAGAATTCTTACATTCTTCAATAACGGCATGAATTTTGCAGAGAATTTTTAAATAACATAAGACAATACTCATACCCTTTCCTTTGAGGGTGGCAGAGCACTGGAACAGGCTGCCCAGAGAGGTGGTGGAGTCTCCTTCTCCAGAGATATTAAAAACCCGCCTGGACACGTTCCTGTGCAACTTGCTCTAGGTGACCTTGCTCTGGCAGGGGGGTTGGACTAGATGATCTCCAAAGGCCCCTTCCAACCCTACCATTCTGTGATTTTGACTGGTGTATCAAGACAGAGAGATGTCAGGAATTCATCAGCAAGAGCTGGTAGGATCATGTTCTGTGGCCCCATAATCATTTCATTTTTCCTGTAATTTTGGAATTGTCTCCGGACTCGTCTGCTGTTGACAGAGCTATACATTTTCTCACTTAAACTTCAGTGGGATCAATCCTTAATGTAATTGCAGTCCCGAAGTAGTGAGCGAAACATAAAGAGAAGCCTCCATAAAAAGGCAATGAAGAGTCCACAGGAGTATTTTTATTTCTCAACGCTCTTTTGCTTTACGCTACAGACATGCTTCAAAAGAAAATGAAATTAACCCATGAGTGCTATTTAACTGTTAGATATGATGCCAATGGGCACTTTAACAAAGACCAGACAAGCAGAGACAAGAGGTAGGATACGCTGTGATGACTTTCAGTACTTTGCTTCCATACAAATGAACACGTTCAAATCTTTACCTGAACAGTGTCTCACAGCATGCAGGACAAAAGGCATATTTAAATTACACGTTTGTTTAGAGAGGCAAAAGAAAATAAAATTACAATGAACGCTCCAAGATTTGCTTGTAGTTCCAGCAAAAGGGAGAAACATCTTGAACCCAGTTGCTGAGCCAACAGAGCACACATTCCTACCTTCATCTAGGAATACTTCAGCATAGTCTCTACAGACGACTTATATTTAAGAAACTGATCCTCCACGGTAATTCAAGGCTACCGCTATTACTGGGCAACTCCAGTCATATACAGACCATTAGCTTCCTTTTCTGGACATCATGCCATTTCTATTATATAGAAACTTCTTTGCAGTACTGTACAATGTACAACTTCTCCAGTCAGTCCGGTTAACTTTTTTTCTACTGGCAGCCGATAATTTATACCTGAAGTGACTTTGATTTTATTTTTATTGAGATACCCTATGCTAAGTTTCCACTCAGAACACATTTTTACAGCTGAGAATTATCAGCCCCTGAAGATACAGATTTCCAGTGGAAGCATGAACATATTTAACTAGAGATGGTAAAAGAAATACGGGTTTTCAGCTACTTAATATTATAAAAAACCTTTACTGTAAGAATATAAAAAGAAATGGACAGTTCAAGGTAAAACATTATCTACAATCACTTCCATACATGTCCTATCTTTATGACTGCTGGCTGCAACCTTTTTAAGGTCCTTTCACTGATAGTGCTTATCTCAGCTTTCGTTTTAAAAGTGCTTTTTTTTTTTTTTAGACTTCTTGCAATGAAGGACCCTTCAAACTACAGATCAAACTGCTGGATTTTTACTTTGTCCCAGTGATTTTTCACCACCAGCTATTCGTAATCCCAACTATCTTCTGATATCAGAACCACAAACAAACAGGTACCATAAACTGTGATGTTTAAATGGGGCAGCTACTCAGTATGTGGAAGCTGAGCATTACCTGGCACCTACAAACAGACCTGAGGTCACATCCAGCACCCAGCAGTGTCCACAGATCCCCCGCTGCAGCTCTGAGCTCGCAGCAACCTGGTCCTGAAGCTCCGGCATACAGAAACCCACGATGGGGACGTTGCGCCTGGGAAGAGAGAGGCACTTCACAGCAGGATCAAAGCCTTCACCCACACTTTTAAGAGATGACCAGAATTAGCAAGCTGCTAATGTGCCAAAAAAAGGCTGATCTTGAACCCAAATCCTCTGCATAAGGTACCAGAACCATGGTTCCCGCATCCAAAGAACAAACATTATTCACTTGAGAAGAGCTGACAAAGTTTCACTCTTGTCCCAGCCAGGAACAAGAGATCTGCTCTTCCAGAAGGTACCTAGAAGCAACGGACAGCACAACTGCTCCAGCATCCAAGGCAGTCCCACCTTCTCAGTGCTGTTTCATGCGTTTGGATACTCCCTGAAGAAAGTCACTGAAGTCCCTCGTTCGGGTCCAGCCCCATGCATGCCTTCTATGACCATCACTTGCAGACACCAGGTGACCTTGCCTTTCTCTGCGATTAGAGCAGATCCTTCTCTGGAGCTCCAAAAACAGCCAGTGGGGCAATAATTTCAGTAGTATGTGAGAATACACTGTTTTTCAGTATGATTTAGGCACTCCCAAACTTTCTCCCTGAAGGAAGAAGATGAACAGACCAAGCACATCAGCCACGCAATGAGGAACACAGCGGCACAAGAGCAGAGGAATCTCCTCCAATTCTTCCACTAACAGAGGGAAGCAAAGAGAGGGACATGGCAAGTGGCAGCAGTTACCTTTAGGGACAGGAGGAACAGCAGCAGTATAACCTCCTCCCAGGAAAGGAAAAGGATGGACAGAGGAAGAAAAAATAGCACTAGAAGAATGAACATGAGGAAGAGAACAGAATATGCAAAATAAAAAAAAGTGGGCAAAAGGAGGAAGAACGGAATAAGTGATGGAGAGAGAGGAAATACAAAAGAAATGGTGTAAACTTCTACAGCTCTTTCAGTATGAAAATTTTAAATCCTTTAAGAAGTTTCAGAATAATCCTCTGAGGGAACAATGTCTTTTTTTGCTGATGTTGTTTGGTTGGGTGTAGTGGTTTGTTTTTTGGGGTTTTTTTTGTTTTTTTTTTTTTCCCTGCTTCTCTGTTTTTACAGAAAGCGTTGGATCAGAAAGCTGAGTGAACTGACCACTATCAGGAAGTGAAGTCATCGAGACAGGCTCTGTCTATTGATTTTAAATGTTTTTAAATCACAAGAGCATCTTGCATATGCATAGTCACGAGCAAAAAACCAGAATGGAAAGAGACACAAAAAGGTGAGTGAGCCATAAACAAGACATCAGAGAAATGTGAATGAGACACTAGTACAAAGATGAGTCAGATACGGAAACAGACAAAAAATGCGTTCACAGAAGCCAGAGGATGGAAAAATAGAAAAATGCACATTTAAAACTACTCAGCTGTAATGCTTGTGCTTTCTTTACTTTTACAATATACATATCTGGGCACAGCCTGTATTTATGAGGAAAATAAAATGGTGATAGGACTGGCAGGAATACTTTCATTATATTAGTATTTCTGGCTATTGTGAATTTCAGAAAACCAGTAGCAAGACAGAAGGAAGAACTAGTATCTACTGCACCTGTGCTCCAGCTCTGCAGAAGCATGGCACCCCTCCCACCATGCAGGTTTCTGCTTTACTTGAACAATTTCTTGAAAGCATTTTCAGTTGTTGGGAACTACAGCAACCTCAGAGGAAGGAGTCATAGTCCACAGCAAGAGAGATCCGTTACCACCCTAGAGATTTTCTTGCTTTCTCCAGTGCCTTCCTGACTACAGCCAAATAAACCTGGGGATTGCTTTTAAAGCCTTGGGTTAGTTTTATTTTCTCCGATATTTACCTCCCCTAGAACTGGAGCAGTGCTCTGGGTCCAGCACACTCCTATTTTTTCTGCTCTCCAGCTCGCAAACATCTTGGCTTTTCCCAGCTCCTTTGGCTGTTTTCCCACCCAGACGCATACATATATAATAAAAGAATCCCCTACAAACGTTAGTCTGAGTATCCATGAAGAATTCTTTTTTTCCCCTGTTTGTCTCTCTTATCTTCCTGCATTTCTGGCCAAAAAGTTACAGAATGATAATGCAACCCTTCCTCAAACTGCATGGCAAGGATTGTTCCTGCAACAACCCTCCCCTCATTAGATGCAACAGCTTCACTTCACATCTGAAGCTGCAGGGACAGAAGAGTTGCACAGATTCAAGAAACTGCCAAGGAGGGGAGAGAAACACGAGACTCAACTGCTATTTCCAACCACTCTCCACGCAGCAATACCACATGTAAACGATTGAGGGTTTGAGAACATCTCCTCCTCCAACCACCACCACTGAAGAAGATGCGTCCCACTGCTGCTGAAACTGCCCCACCCAGTGGCTACCCTCCCTTCAGACCTGATATTCCCCAGCAGGGAACGATAACACACTCAAATATGCAGATAGCAACCTATGATAGGGTAAGGTTGGGGTAGCAGGTTTTTGGGGAAGGAGCTGAAAGAGAACGCGTGGTGAAACTCAAAGTTGCCTTGCCTGGCTTGCGCAGTCCTATTACGGAGCTCCTAGAACATGGCAACACAGTCTCACGTGGTAATTGGTTTGGAACTTGTACGCCTCTTACAGGTTTAGTTCAATAGCTTGAGAGGCATTTTCGAGAGCATCTCAGCCATTCAGACACATCCCATTGAGAGCCAGAATCACATTTAGCTGTCTCAGTCATTCAGACAATTTGAACATCCTACCTTTTACATTATCTTTTGCCGTTGTGGTCTATGTCCGCCTCCCCCTAATGTTTGGCATCTAATCAAAGTACCCAGACGGGGATCCGAGGTGTCCTAGGCTCTCCCTACAGACTGTTTACACAGGGACGGGCGTCTCTGGAGGTCACCACAGCCCACCTGAGATCTAGAAGGGCTTTTTACCTCTCCCTTGACCATAGCAGGAGCATTAAGATGACTACTACACCTTTACCCAAGGTACAGTGCCTCCATCAGGTGCTAAAGTTAAATGAAATTGTTTGTTGTATTTCATATCCATATATACACACGTATACATATTCATGTATAAATACATACAAATACATATATATATGTACATACAGACATGAATATATAAATACTTGCACTTAAGCATTCCTCAGCACAACTTGCACTCAAGCAGTAAGCTGCTCTTGCAAAGAAATTAACTGATCTGGGTCAGGGCAATCCCAAGCACCGATATAGGCTGGGCAGTGACTGGCTTGAGAGCAGCCCTGAAGAAAAGGACTTGGGGGTGCTGGTGGACGAGAGGCTCAACATGAGCCGTCAGTGTGCACTAACAGCCCAGAAAGCCAACCGTATGCTGGGCTGCATCAGCAGAAGCGTGGCCAGCAGGTCGAGGGAGGTGATTCTCCCCCTCTACTCCACTCTCGTG
The DNA here is from genome assembly GCF_028500815.1 of Rissa tridactyla. NCBI lineage: Eukaryota > Metazoa > Chordata > Aves > Charadriiformes > Laridae > Rissa > Rissa tridactyla. Next base: position 47,887,386 of record NC_071466.1, read on the forward strand.
AGACCCCACCTGGAGTACTGCGTCCCGTTCTGGAGCCCCTACTACAAGAGAGATATGGACATGCTGGAACGTGTCCAGAGAAAGGCCATGAGGATGATCAGAGGGCTGGAGCACCTCTCCTGTGAGGACAGACTGAGAGAGCTGGGGTTGCTCAGTCTGGAGAAAAGAAGGCTCCGAGGAGACCTTAGAGTGGCCTACCAGTATCTTAAGGGGGCCTACAAGAAAGCTGCTGAGGGACTTTTTAGGATGTCGGGTAACGGTAGGACTAGAGGGAATGGATTAAAACTAGAGATGGGACGATTCAGACTGGACGTCAGGAAGAGGTTCTTCACCATGAGGGTGGTGAGACACTGGAACAGGCTGCCCACAGAGGTGGTGGAAGCCCTGTCCCTGGAAGCTTTTAAGGTCAGGCTGGATGGGGCTCTGAGCAACCTGATCTAATGGGAGGTGTCCCTGCCCATGGCAGGGGGGTTGGAACTAGGTGATCTTTAAGGTCCCTTCCAACCCTAACAATTCTATGGTTCTATGATCCAAGTCAGGACAGACTGTTATTTCTCCCATCCACTTTTACAGAACCTCTAAGCCTTTAGTGGGTGTGGGTGCATCCCCCAACACACTTTTGAACTGGCATAGCTCGAATCATACACAGCAGAGAAATTAATCCCATTAAGTTAAAAAAATATACACTAGAAAAAATAGTTACTATAGATTGAAGACAGCAACAAAGATGTGTAGTCTTGCAGATCACTCACGAACTTGGCAGTCCCTTCCTGATGATCACTTCTGCTTGCTCTTCTGAGATGCCAATGGAGCCAAGATCTACCAAGTGCCTGTTTGCAAATGAGCCCTCCACTTTTGCGAAGCTTTAATGAGGAAAGAGTCTTTGCATCGGTACACTGTCTTGCCTACTAACTACCAGGCTAAGTCTCCACGCAAATAGATTTGCGTGGTAGCGCAGCTCTCACACAGTTAACGCTAGTAGACACGTGCTTGGCAATGTGAATCTAGCTATAGGAATCAGCCAAAAACACTGTTTTGTTTTTAACATAACAAACTGGCACTCTGCCCTGTCATTACAGAAGGCTGCATCGAGAGGAGACAAGAGGGTCCTCTGCACCCCACCTGGGTCCCCTCACATCATATTTACTAGACCTCGTGCAGACAGTACTGCAAAACCAAATTCTGTATTTCTACTTAAAATATTGGTCATGTTTTTTGCGGGGCACTCTCACCATCAGGTAGCCAGATGGAATCACAGTCTGTTGAAAAGAAACAAACACAGATCAATAACTACAGTCTGTATTCGCGTGCTTTAAATATTGTCAAAACATGCAGGAGGAAAAGGCTGGTGGACTTCACAGTGAAAGCTCGATGCACTCCAATACTCCCGTACAGGGAACTAGCATCCACAGGAGTTAACTACAGAGGGATAAGTATCTGCAAGCAGACAAGTAAATAAATAAATAAGGATGGGGAGCATTTCACATTCTTTCAGTCATTTATATTTAATGATCTCAATACGACACAGTCTACAGTTCTCCAATAACAGAGCCGTACAACATGTGAATGAGAACAGGAAAGCATGAACCCAGAAATCAAACCCCAGCTCCTCTGGCTTTAAATTGGAAATAACAGTCCTTTCCCTATTGATTTTTTTTCTCCTCTTTCATTTGTGAAAAATTGATTTTTCTCGCCTCTGTTTGCTGGAGTGTCCACACCTGCAGCTCACGGCTTGCTTTAATCTTTGCATTTGTTCATCCATACCTCCAAGTAAGCCATGTCAAATAAGCATGTGTGAGCTCCTGTCCCACACTCACCAGTCATCTTGCCAAGTCTCAGAAATCCTATCCCTCCCACGTTATTACCAAAAGATGAGGAGGCCGCTCCTGCCTTCCCAGAGGATGCTCAGAAGCCCCTCCGGTAGCCGGAGACCCTCAGGACGAAGCCCGTGTCATGCATTTTTGCCAAAGGCCATCTCAGAGCAGCACCAAAAAACCTGGCACAAAAAAAAAAAAAAAAAAAAAAAAAAAAAGAAAAGCCTGGAAGAAGAGATACTTTTGGGAGGTCGAGATGAAAAGGCAGAAAGTACTCACACAATAAAGCCCTCACCACGGCTACTGCCCGTTTCTCTCACTCTCTCAGTGATGGATTTCACAAAGGAGCCCACACTACACTTTGCCGACCTACTCAGTTCCTCTGAAGACAGCTGGACTAGCTGGAAAAACGCCAGACAACTCCAGTCCTTCAAATCCCGCGGCTATAAAACTTTAAAGTTGTAACATACGTTTAAAATCTTAAAAAAAAAAAAAAAGTTTGACTGGAAGTTTTCCAGTGAGAATGATTTGGGGATTAATCCAAATAATAATTAAAAAAAAAAAAAAAAAAAAAAGAACAAGGCTAAATCTGCGGTGCTTATGAAATACTAATATTTTAGCACTGAATCCCTCCTACCAAAAAAAAAAAGATCTCTTAATTCTCAAACCAGGCCAGCCTGTGCGGCAGTATTTATGATGTGTGCACATGTCCGCTCTGAACACGTATGGCTTATTTCACTTTTGATCTGAACTAAGACTTGCAGATGTCAAAGCCATTAGTCCACTTTGGCAGTCAATCGCTTTCACACTAAAAAAAAAAAACAAACCCAAACACGCATGTAGCACAGAAAAATAGTAATTTGCATTTATCAGGCAACTGAATTTTAAGGCAACTAGCTATGTTGCAAGCTTATGCAACTAAAAAACTAGAATATATTCCTATTCCAGTATCCTTTCAGTGTTAACTGTTTGAAGTTTGACTTAAGTCAAATTATTTCAAGCCCTTCATAAACTGTTGTTATTGTCTTTCCCTGGCCCTTTGGTCCAGAGGCACAAATAACACACGAATTATGGTGTAAACCCACAATTATACAATTCCACGGTTCATTTATCAGACTGGCAAAAAAAAGGAGACCGAGTAATCGTGACGCAATCAACAGATATACAAATTATAAAACACATCTAAAACCCTAATTATCTATTTGTGATTCACTATAAAGTAACATATCTTGCTTATAGGCTACGGGAAAATTAAGAGAGGAAATTAAGTGACCCTCCCGGTGTCAAAGGGACAAACCCTCCAAGCGAGGGGACCTGAGGCAATGGTCCTCTACACGGTTACATCCTAAATGGACAGCATCCGTGCGGCACATTGCACGGCGACTCCCACAGCGACATCCTCCAGTACATGGCGAGGGGCGATTCGTCTTTTACGTAGCTGTGTCCTATTTGGTTGATTTTCTAAGCAGCAGCAATTCCCAAGGAAAAATAAAAATAAAAGCGCAAGTTCTACCACAATATTATTCATTAAAAAAAAAAAGTGTCTCACCCCTTGCAGAGATGAATGATTCATCGTTGTGCCCTGAGGAATAACCAGGCCGAATGAGAATGCCAGATAAAGAGACAACCACTCCACAAAACAAGTGCAGAGCAAGTAAATAAATGAGACCTCTTCCCTTCCTGAAAAGCGGGGGGAGCATTTTTCTGTGAATTTGGGTCTCCTCTAAACTTCAGAAAATTTGGTGTGCAACAAAACTTTCATTGAAGCAGTAACTGAGAACAGAGAATTATAACACAGGACCACAAACTCTGTGGCAAAAAGAGCAATTTTCTACTACCCTTCACAGAACCACAGAATGGCAGGGGTTGAAAGGGACCTTCAGAGATCATCTAGTCCAACCCCCTGCCAGAGCAGGGTCACCCAGAGCAGGTTGCACAGGAATGCATCCAGGCGGGTTCTGAATGTCTCCAGAGAAGAAGACTCCACCACCTCTCTGGGCAGCCTGTTCCAGTGCTCTGCCACCCTCAAGGTAAAGAAGTTGTTCCTTCTGTTATGAGCTGCTTTTCAGGCAGTTAGGTTGAGCTTTACTCCACATAAAGCTCTAAATGCCAAACTACCCTAATTAGGAGTTTGTTGGCCCTAAGTTTCAAATATAGTCAAATGAAGAGAGACAGAAGAGCTGAACTGCCACTGCCAATGTGTCCCTCTCTGGAGAGACCTTGCAACATGGAAGCCACCTCTGTACCAGCACATTGGCTTGGGCTATCAGCTCCTCCTGGTCCCCAGGGGAGACATGGTACCCACAAACTAGGTTGCTTTTGGAGGAAGCTAAACCAGAAACCCCTCTCCAGCTGCACCCAAAACGCACCCCAACCTCCAATGGGGCTGTAAGGGTCCGCAATAACAACTGCTGTCACCCTTTCCACGTACTTCTGCTGCTCCAGATCACCTGCTCATGTAGACGTAGCCTTCGACACATAGTTAGGTGAGACAAGTCTATACCTGGTAGTTTCAAGATTCTGCGACTGCTTCGAATGCATTTTAAAATAAGATCATGCTGCATGAGACATATGTTTTGCTCGTGTTACCAAATCAGTACTTGTTAGATATTTTATGGTTCCCTTTACTCTCCTTGGCTCCTGCTGCTTCTTTGAACCACCTTCCCCTCTTTTCCATGCAGGCTGAACACTTAAGTATGTTTACAAATAATTACAAAATCATGGGAAAGGGCCTCAAAAGACTGAAGTACTGAAGCTGAAGAATTTGCCAGCTTTGCACCTGGGAAGTAACAGTAGGTGTCCTGGGAACATGTGTGGAGGACACTGCTAGACTTCATGGACATCCTCTGATGAAAAACGCAGGCATCTGATCAGTGGTAGCTTTGGGCAGCAGCCCATCTGAAGCCATCACCCAAGGCTTCTCTGACTGTCAAAGGAGGGGGAAGAGAGGTGTCTAGAGCTGAGCACAAATCTCATAACACTCTTCCAGGTGTGGCTGGTAAAAGGACTAGCCCCAAAAGGAAAAGTTTGGGTCAGGTCACTGCAGGTAGGTAGCCCTTGCACAAGCATCAAATACCACCATGAAGGGTTATTATTTTGTGAATTTAACTACAGAAGCTTATACCTTGATAGTCTGAAGATGCTCTTTGCTTTAACTCATTTTATTTTGTCCATTAGGCAGAACAAAATGGAGTATTTGGAACGTCCTGACCAAAATTACTTATAATCCACGAGAAGCTTTAAAAAACAAGACTTCAGACTTGCTCCTGCCTCACCGGCTCTTATTCATCACCTCCCTGCCCTGAACCATGAAGCCCTCAATAATGACCAAGAATAAAAAGAACCACAACTAATGTATGTTGAATTCCAAAAGCCAAGGCATAACAAGTATCAAGAGCGAGTTGTAAGCTGTTCTCATAAGGTTGTTTTTTCATTTTAAAAATTAAAAATCCTTCTCTTCTGGATAGTACCCTCCATTGCTGAAATAGTAATATATATATTGGGTTTTATATATCATATAAATATACATTATATTATATATTTTTATATATATATGTAAATAAAAAAGTATGAAGTCTGCATGAGACCACCTTCATGCAACAATCTCAAAATTGAATTAATTTCCAAAACAATCATTTCCAGAGCATTAACATTTCCAACAACTAAAGCACACAGTGAGATGTAAAAGAGCTGAGCAGTTCAGTAGCTTCCTACAGGAAGCCTGCCGCAGAAGGAAGAATCCATCACTAGCCTTCCAGCTTCTTGTCCTGAACCAAAAATACACCTTCAGACTTCTTCCAGCTGAAAACTGAGCTGCTTTGAAATCAAAACAAACGCCACCATCTTGACAAAGACTAGGCAACAACTAAATTCAGTAAATCCTTTGGCATTAAGAAGCCAGATCTTTGCCACAGAAATTTTAGGTGATTATTTTGTAAAGAGTTTCACAACTGCAGAGACCAATGTACTAAGAGGAAAGCCTCTCTCTTATAACCCTCTGATGCTTTTTTTTTTTGCATGTATGTTCCTAGATAAGAAAAACATGTGAATCCCAGGAAGGGTTACGTGAATTATTTGTATATTTAAACTGCTTGCCCCAAGCAGGAAAAAAGACCACGCAATTATAAAACAATCTCAAATCCGCCAACCATAAAGAAAACAAAATGTAGAAGGTATGAGGATATTTAAACAAATGGAATTAATTCAGGTCCTTTGCTCCGTAGTATCTGAGCATCTTCCAAAAGGACATAAAGAAACATAACTAACATCTGTCATCTTACGCTTAGTCTCTCTCAAATCTTTCCTGGGAAAAAAACACATGCGCACCACAGTGCTTGGGGGATTTGGAGTTATTTCATTCTTCTTTTTGTCCCCCACATGCATCTGCACATTTGTTTATCCTTAGTCATGAGAACATGGATGATTTGAGAATGACCTCAGGGAAGAGGGATGGAGCAGCAAGATCTAGAAGAGTCTGAGCATCATTAAGGAAATAGATGGTCTGTGTCAAGAAACCGAGAAAAGTCAAAACGGAGAAGAAAAGAGGAGAAATACAGCTCATTACAAGCTCAATACAAGCTCAAGATGTCTTGCTGTATAAAAATTAACACAGACTATACGCATCTTCAGTTTTCTAAAAGGCCAGGAAAAATTAATGTATTCAGGGATATCCAGCTTTTTCAAAGGTTGTATGGTACAGTCTCCTAACACACTCCTTTCATTTCTACCATCTCTCACCAGAAAAGCAGTTCCCCTTATTTTTTCAGTAGTATTTTTAAGGCAATCACAACTCAAGTATCTGGAAACATAGCTCAGAGCTTCTAAACTGTTTTCCACTTACTGCACAAGGAATGCTCTGCCTCCCTCCCGTGTTCTTGCCATTCCCAAAATAGCCCAAAATTCCCACTCTTCAGGATCTGTGAACCAACAAAAAAGTTGGAGAAGTCTCTTGCTGCAACCCCGCCACGTTCAAACGTGAGAAACAGCCCCAAACAGGAAGACACAACTGCAACACATTTGATAACAACCACCAGCACCGTCTTCGGGGGTCACTTAGGCTTCATTTCATCTTTCAGGCAATGCGGGTAACTTAAAAGTAACACAAATGTTAATTGGCTATCCTACCACAGATCAAAACACTTAGAGAGGAGATGTTTACGGTCACCAAGTAATATTAAGTTTAATCTCCCTGTCTTCAGAACAGAAGACAAAAAGGAAAGTGGGAAATATGGTTCATGAGAGGGTGTTAAATCGGACAGTCTTAACCGCAGGGTCATACAAGCACTGCCACACTAATTCTCTCGCGGTCATTTCCAGAAGGAAGCTCCTACCATTCAGCACCAGATTTTCCATGCTTAAAACAAAGATTACAGCTTTCTGCCCAATTTTGAAGCATAGGAAGAGGCAAAAGGTAACTCAGTGTCCAGAACCGAATTCCTCTTTTCCAGTATGGCTGTCACTATCAGCACCAAAACGCCCTCAAAGATTGTTTGGTTCCCGCCCCCCACCTTAAAAATCCCATTTCACGTGAACTCTCTCACATCACGACACTCACATCCCAGAGCTTTCCTTACTGGTATTTCTGTCTTCCCGCCACCTGCTCTTTGATTTGGCAAATGGATTGTACCTTTCTTGTCTGTGCGCAGACTCTTTAAGATGCAGCAAATTTCTGCCCTCAGACTTCAGAGCAGGTAGGAAAAATCACTTTGGCCTTCCAAAAATCAAGTCCTCTTCTGGTCTATCAACCTGTTTTTAAGTTCTAGATCTCTGAGCCCTAACCCAAACAGCCCTCAAATGCCTTTTGAAGCTAAGTATCAAAGCAGAAAGCTCTGGACAGGTAGGTGGGAGCAGACAAAAGAGAAGTTTATCAGAGGACCTGACAAATTTTGCTTAGGAGAAAAGAAAAACCTCTCGTGGGTATCCGCGACTTCTAAAAACCACTGGCTTGTGCTCTCACAGGCAGCTGTCACCTGCCCTGGTTGGACCAGCAGCACGCGGGGACTGCAAACCTCTTCCTTCTCAGCGGAGAACGTCTAGAGACGTGACAGGGCAGGAGACCCTTGTGCCACATGGCATGCCCGTCCCTCCCCACCATCTATTTCCCACACCCACTCACACCCCGCTGTCTCTCAAACGGATCTGTCCTCCAGGACTGCCGATTTCTCACCTCCCCCAATCCAAACGAACACCACCAGGTCTTTAAATTCAACCGCACATTGCTTGACTTGTGCCACAGCAACAAGAAAACAAACCCAGGTTTCTTCACCCAGACAAGACGCTCCACCAAGCTCCTGGTGCTGGGGGTTGGACAGACATAGGCATGGAGGAGAAAGGCCCTGCACCCCTACCTCCCTCACAGGGCTCTCCCGGGCTGCTGCGAATCCTCTGAGCTCAACTTTGTCAGCTGCTGGAGTCTATAGACAAAAAAAAAAAAAACCACACATTAAAAATAAAACAAAACCTGTGCTGTCAGACAGGATTTTCAGAGGAGTCTGAGCTTCTCAGAAGTTAAGCATCCAACTCGAGGTATCTTACAGCGGTTAGGTTTTACGTGTGCTATTGCTTTCTTAAAGCTCGTCTTTAAGGCTGGGGAGCACATAATCAAGAAACCTAAAAGACTCCTGTGGCTTTCAGGAGGCGTGGGTGTCAATGCAAAACGGTACTCTGAACTTTAATTCTTCCATTACAAGACTAATTTGTTGTAATAGATTTAATGGTATCACAGCCCCCTGCATATTTGCATTGCTCTGCAATATCAAAGTTTTCCAACCCAGCAGCTTCAGATCTGCATCACAGGGGAGGGAGAAAAAAGAAAAAAAAAAAAAAGGGAAAAAAAACCAACACGGTTTTAGGCCCTTCCCGTCTGGTAAATTTACAAACACAAGAAGGCAGCCAGAAACTCCCCAAAAGACAAAAACCAATCCAGCTGCAAAATTCACTTCTTAACACACAAATTACAGTGCTCAGTGATCCTCTCTGTTCATAAGGACAGCTAGGCACCAGGGGTTTGTGCTGTGCTACAGTAAACAGAGGTCTGGGCAAACTCACAAAGTCCAAAGTCCAAAGCTCCCCAAGGAAAATGTGTTGCTAGTAATTGTCTTTTAACGTGAGCTCGAGTAATTTCTCTCATCACAACAGCAGAGGCATCCAAGAGGAAGAGGACGGGGTTCTTAAACATGCCGATCCCAAGAGATTTTTTAAACAAAGCCACATAAGACGACGTATGTAAGGGAATTCCACGTTCTCTACAAAGACATCACAAGACAAGGGACTGCCGTCATCACCTCCTCAACCCATCAAGACACTTTATGAAAGCGACCACTGCATTTAGCCAAGTCAACATCAATCCATACCACCCATAACTGCACCTTACGTGCAAATGCTGCGCGAGAGCGAGGTACGATACAAGACAGAGCTAACCTAGTTACTCAGCTACAAAACAAGGTGCAGACCAGCCAGATCCGAGCTCTTTGTTCCTCCCACCCCAGCTGGAGAGTTCATCACCCGCCCAACCCACATGTCACGCTTGTAATTCAACCCCAGCGGTGACCAAAACGTGCTCGAGTCTGCACTTTCCTGACCTCGGAGGAAGCAAGATAACATCAGTCAAGTTCAGAAATTAACTGTCTGCTAAGTTCTGTCAAATTTCCCTCCGACGCAGGATGCCAAGAAGCACCAAGTCAGAACCAAACTATAAACACGTGCTCCCCCCTTGACCCCCGTGCTTTCTTTCCTGCACTGATTTCATGCACGGCCCTTCTGCAATTCATCAGCCGAGCTTGTGGCAGGTTAGCAAAGGGCAGTGGGGATAGGCTGCCCTTTCTCCTGACTCCCCGGCAGGGGCGAGCAGAGCAAGGAGCAATGCCACAGGCAGAGCAGAAGCAGCGTAGGGCACTGGTCTACCCTATAAAATGGCAGAGATCTCCTAAAAGTTGGTACTTACATGGAAGAAACAATAGGCAGGACCGAGCCCGGTACCACAAAGGTTCGGCATCCTTTTAAGCATTCACAGTAACGCACCAGAAAAAGACAACCAAGAACAGCAAAGAGATTAATAGGCGGCAGAATGAAAAATAGGCGGCCAACAAAAAAACCCAAAACTTCTTCTCAAAGATGATTAACACCACTTCTTATGTGGAATAATACAGCAGGTTAAAAGTGAAATCCACCCCTCCATCACGGTAGAGAAACAGATTTGCAGTGGAAAAGCTTGGACAAAAATTCTTAATTTATCTTTGGCAATTTAAACCATTTCACAATAACATGTCAGCCAAAAATCCTGGCTCATATGCCTCATTTTGTTATCATAGCCAAAGACTGGGAACTTCACTTCTGATGCTTTATACATAAATATAATCTACCTACATTGGAAAACACAGTGGGATAGATTCAACCTTGCCTGAGGTATATAAGTTCCAGGGATTTCTCTTCACTTGAGACAGAAAAACACATACCATGTACAAAATAAAAATTACTGCAAAACTTGGAGCTTCTTTACGAGTTTCAATCTAAATTCCAGGTCAGGCTGCAAGTGAGATGTATTTATGTGGCATTCAAATGATTAAGATGAGACATTATTTCAACAGTCGGGCTAATGCAGCCTATCATTTTCAGTAACCATTTTAAAACAAAAAAAAAATCCCACTCGATTTCTGCAACAGAACAAAACCACTGATAGGAGAGGTCTTTTAACTCCATGAAGTGAGCAACAGAATGCAAGGAGCCCGTCCTCTCCATTTCTACTGAAACAAACCAAAAGTACGGTGGCCTTCCCCTTTCCCCGCTTCTCCCCAACATCAATTTCATATTGAAAAAAATAAATAAACTATCGGTGTTTTCACATTATTTGCTCTTTGATCCTTTTCTGTCTTACAACCACCGTGACAGATGCGGAACCAGAAATTTTTATTGTTATTGGGAGAGAGAACTCATGTCTCCCTCACACAGTGACTCCCGCCGGTATTCAAATGTTTTTTTTAACCTGAGTTTTCATCAGCCGTGCCTGCTATTCATAATGAAAGCCACAGTGGAATCTTTCAGGGCTGCTGGCAGTTGTGGTTACCCGGCTTCTTATAAACATGGGCGGCTTCCTGCCAAGGCTCCCCGGCTACATCGGGTTGAATCATGGCATCCTTCACCGTCATGACCCCCGAACGTAGTCGCGCCACAACTCTGTCTAGTTCCATTAACTACACGCCGCAGTGAGATAGCGCTTCTGTGCCTACCTCCAGAACAGCCTCTGCCTCTCCCCTAAGCCAGCTGAGAGGCTGCCAGCGCGGTCCTTCAGGCTGCGCACCGCTAATAGTTGATATTTTCATGTTTCAGAAATAACGGTTTTCACTAATTGCCTGCAACATGAAGTTCACGGTACAACTTTAAATATGCTGGGGTGGCAAGTATGTAATCCTCAAGGCAGGATCCTATGTATCATTCACTCTTCTAACCCTGCAGATACAAGCACACAAGATAAAGCTCTTGATTAAGTGAACAATAAAGAACAAAGTGACTTTCTTTTTTTTTTTTTAACTAGGTGAAAAGAGGTGAATTAAAAAACAAGCAGAGCATCTTATCACTCTTTGGTGATCCTGTAGCGGATATATTTATTGCACAGCGGGACATTAAATGTGTTTTCCCATATACTGATAAATTATAAATGATGTGTGTCCTACTTCTGGTAGTACCACTTTTCTGATCATCTCCTGCAGGACTGAGTCAGCTAATAGCAGCCTTGGCATTTCTGACCTTTACTCAGTCAAAAAAATATCCACTGTGTTGTTTAAATCAAGGATCCTGCCTGCAGCCCCCGACGGTCACCATATCACCTACCCATGATGACCTGGTCAGTTCAACAACGGCATCACGGCAGCTTGACACCAAGCTATGCACACGTGAGGCTGAGACCAGCTTCTTTGGACAACAAACAATGAGGTGCCACTTCAACACTTCTGGCTAAGATGTTTCCAGTCCCTTCAGATCACTCTGAAGTGTTCGAGGCCAGGCTGGATGGGGCTTTGAGCAGCCTGGTGTAGTGGGAGGTTGGAACTAGATGATCTCTAAGGTCCTTCCAACCCAAACCATTTTATGATTCTATGATTACTCCATCTACCAAAAAACCACAACAGGGTTCAAACGGTGATGCTGGCAAATCAGCAAGAAAAAAAAAAAAATTTCTGCTGCCGGGGCAGCAAAGGAAGAAAAAATGAAACCCGCCCTCCCTCCCTCGCTTGCTTGCTGTGTGCCTGCACCTCCAGCTGCCTGGGTGCACTGTGTCAGCGGATGAAAATAGACGGGCTTGACGACTGCGCTGGCTCTCTCCAAGAGGACAGTTGGCAGAAGCACCAGTCTGCTCCCGGGTAGAAACGGGTGGGTTCATTATTTCCTCCCCCTCAAGTCCAAATGTTCACTTTCATTTTGACTACACTGGGGGGGGGGGGGGGGGGGGGGAACGAAAAAAAGAAAAAAATCCACACATCTGCCCACGCCTGGGAAGTAGGATACCTTCACAAGTATCGTCTGGTTCTGCAGAACCCAGTCTTCCCTATGTCAAAAAAGAAAACCTCAAAGTTATGACTACAGAGATAACCTTCCAAACACAAGCAAGCGTATAGTGAGGCAATGAGCTACCGGAACGCTCCCAGTGCTGCTGTCGTACCTCGCTACGCTGCTTCAGAGCAAAAGCCTTCCTCTCCAGAAAACCTGAGGCCAACCCCAAAACTGACAAGCAAGCCTAAATTCCCCACTGCTGCTATTCTGCCGCAACGCATGGAGACTCTGTAGAGGCAGACTAGCAAGAGAGATGTAAAGAGCTATGGGGCACACCAAAATCCAATGGGGCAGTTAAGAAAAGCCTGCAAGAGTGGAAGCACCCGAAGCACCTGTGATGCACCCAGGAGTTGGAGGAGATGGACATTCAGCCTGCTAAACAGTACAAAATACTCAAGAAGATGACTTAAGTTAAATAAACTTTCTTAAATAAACTTAAATGCATACCAGTAAGTTCTTCGTAAGAACATCTGCGTCGGTAAGCTTTGCCCCAACAAGACCACAAATCACTGGGGGATATTTTACAATTGATGCTTTACATCTCAATGCACAAATCGGCGCAGACTGCAAGCGCCTGTGATGCATCACAACTTCACAGCCCTGCCTCTGGACAAAGCCTGAAGTGCAACGCTGCTACGGCTGCATCCCTGCCCCAATTGCCCCAGCTGGCAGAGCTGCATTTTGGGGGGACTGCAGCACCTCACTTGTGCACACTGAGCCAGAGAGGAACAACCTAGGGAGGAATAACCCCATGCACCAATGCAGGTTAGAGGCTGACCTGCTGGAAAGCAGCTCTGCAGAGAGGCATCTGGGAGTCACGGTGGACAAGTTGACCACGAGGCAGCAATGTGCCCTTGTGGCCAAGAAGGCCAATGGTCTCCTGGGGCACATTAACAAAAGTGTGGCTATCAGGTCAAGGGAGGTCATCCTCCCCCTCTACTCTGCCCTGGTGAGGCAGCATCTGGAGTACTGTGTCCAGTTCTGGGCTCCCCAATTCAAGAAAGACAAGGAACTGCTGGAAAGAGTCCCTTGGAGGGCTACGAAGATGATCAAGGGACTGGAGCACCTCTCATGAAGAAAGGCTGAGAGACCTGGGTCTGTTTAGCCTGGACAAGACACTGAGAGGGGATCTCATGAATGTTTATAAATAACAAAAGCGCAGGTGTCAAGAGGATGGGGCCAGGCTCTTTTCAGTGGTGCCCAGCAACAGGACAAGGGGCAACAGGCACAAACTGGAACACAGGAAATTCCATCTCAACATGAGGAAAATCTTCTTTACTTTGAGGGTGGCAGAGCACTGGAACAGGCTGCCCAGAGAGGCTGTGGACTCTCCTTGTCTGGAGATACTCAAAACCCACCGGATGCGTTCCTGTCCAACCTGCTTTGGCAAGGGTGTTGGATGAGATGATCTCCGAAGGTCCCTTCCAACCCCTACCATTCTGTGACCTAGAATTGTGTTTATGGATCAAGTGGCACAGTCAACATGCTTTTTTGGCCTATGACCACTCCACACCTTTTCAGGATCAGATTACCAAGGACGCGAGTCACCCGTGTAAGATTTCAGCTGGGGCACAGGTGTGGTCGCAATGCAGATGGACAACATCGCTGCTCTGGCAGCGGTCATTGCTGACAATACAAGAGGAGGCTTCATAAGACAAAAAGGTTTGAACTGAATTTAGGTGAAAAACCTAAATTAACCATCTTAGTACCACACAGGTCATTTCCCATATCAGCTCTCCAGTTCAGATGCTTCGGAACTGTTGCTAAAGCTGCTAGGTTTTGGAGCCTATTTCTCATTCAAAGTCAAAGTAAAAAATTACTAAGAGGCTTTCAGAAATTTTAACTCATAATTTATATCCAGAAATAGAGACATGGGTGGTTTCAATAGACAAATCTGCTTATTTATGATGTCCCTCCTAAAACTGTTGGTACAACAGCACATAAATACTTAGCATGGAGGCTGTACACAAGAGGTCACTTCTGAAAGGCACTTCTGGAAGGTCCTAAGAGGACCAACCTGCTTCCCCCAAAAGGGACGTCTACCAGCAGCATCTCAAGGGTAGCATGCTCCCAGCACATCCCCTCAGCAGACAGAACTGAGTGTCTGTGGGCTGTCACGATGCAGGAGCATAGAGTACTTTTCTGCCATTGACGGTCTGCAGTTGCAAAGGAAGTCTTGTGAAGAAAAGGGGGGAATGACACTGAAATGAGGAATGGTGATGGAGAGAGAGAGAGAGAGAGAAAGAGAGAGAGAGAGAGAGGGAGAGAAAACAGCATCAGCTCCAAATACTTTTTCCTAGGGTTTCTGCTTTGTTCATTTTTAAGATAGAGTTATTTGTTACATACAGAAGGCAGACCAAAATCCAGCATACATCACACAAAGGTAGCAATTTTACTACACAGAAGAAGCGGAACATATTTATTGGACTTGGACAGGTCTGGAGACCAATCCCATCACTAATTCCCATCTCCTGTTTCATCTTTAGGTGCTTACTCTCTGAAGCTTTCCTGCCGCCACTGAGAGGGAATATAACTCATCTGGGTAGGAGCTTTCTGCCTGTGTCCCATAAGTGGTAACAGTATTCCAAGTTTTTAATCATTTAGCCTTCAAAAACCTCCTTTTAGAGGGAATCAAGGCATTTGGGAGAGGACTATAAGAGAATGCAGGAGCTCCTCAGGGTGATGGGCTGAGGAATGCACCACTGAAAGAAAGACCAAGAAGCCAAGAGAATCCTAGATCCATCAGGAGAAACCAGGAAGTAGGAAGGAACTGGCTGTGGAACTAGACTGAAAAGCAGCTGTGACGTTTATGCCAGAAAGTCATCATCACAGCAGTATGGCAGGGTGTCTTGGTCACCTATCTCATGGCTGCATACTCCTTCCTACCAAAAAGGACCCTAAATTATTTTCATCTTAAAAAACAAGCAGGACTAAGACGACTGTGGATGTCACTTTCTTCTTCCATACAGACTGGGCATATCAACCAATAACAACTTGACCACAAGCAGCCCAGAGGTCCTTGCCCCCACACTAGCAAAAATTGTTTCTGACATCCTGTCTCATACTGAAGGACTACATGTGATCGTGACAGAGCTAGTAACCATCGTAAGACACGGATAAGAGTCTGGGTCATTGCTGAGCTGGAACTGTGGTGGAAGCCATCGGTCTGCAGAAGACTAGTGGAGTGCCACATACATGGAAGCTGACCACATCAGGGCCTGACCAGCTGGGACCTGGGCCATGTTCCATATCTGCTGCTGTTGTCTGGTGAAGGCCACAACAAAGGGGTCTTTTCTACCCCAGATGAACCATTTGCAGATCCCCGACAAAAATAAACCATATAAAGCAGATAGGTTGCCACATGACAAGGAAAACTCAGTAGACAGGTCACCAGAAAAGCAATAGGAAGATCCTCAAGTGCAGAACTGCAAAGTGTAGAGAGGTAGCCCAATGCATGAATGAAAAGCAGACGGAGCCCTTAGACTCAGTACATCCCCAACATACCTGGAAGAACTTGTGGGAAGAAATCCTTTTGTAGTATTTTAAAGTGTCTGCCATGCACACAGCAGAGAGAGAAACCCAACTGCACAGAGCAACAACCTCAACTTGTGCTTACAGGTATAAACCTTTGCAAGAAGGGGCTCCTAAGGAGATATTTCTACTTTTAACAGAAGAGCCATTACTTACCCTCATGCTTTAGGACTACCCTGTGAGAGCAGTCTGCTGCGTAGCTGCTAACTGACTCCTGCGAACACTTCCACAGGTTTTACCTTTTCTGTGGATACTTCCAAAAAAATGAAACTAATCCCAAGCTGACAGCCCACACCAGTGTAGGTGGAAATTTCAGAAGCAGTTCATTTGGTAGGTTATTTGCAGACGTGCGCTACCCAGAGCCAGGATGACCACAGCCCAGAATGCAACAGAACTGCTCGGGTGTCACTGGCCACGTGAGCTGTCAGAGCAGCGCCGGATCACTACAAGACTAAGGTGAAGCAAGCTTTGTCCATCACCTAGAAGCTATTACTAAAGGAAGGCACACATGGGGATACCAGCAATTCAATACTGCAAAGGTGCTGGGGACTGCCCACTAAGGAGTCATTTCACACCAGTCATACCCATAGCCTGCTGAAAGGGCTCAGTGGTGTAAATGATGCCGGTGATACAATCCCAGCCTGACATTGCAACTGGACCACTGAATGCAGAGCTAGTAGCCACTTCTTCCAGGTAACACCTGGAAGCCACTTCTAGCAAGTAACACTTCTTCCAAGGGCACAGAGACTCCACTGGAGATACATCAACCTCCTAGGAAAGGAGAGAAATCAGCGGCAAGGTTTACAAGCCTTTCACAGGAGGGAAGAAAGATGCAGAAGCAGCAGCTGGGAGGCAACACAGCTGCAACGAGCGAGAGTGCTCAGGAGAAGGGAGCTCCTCGGGGAGGCAGCAAGTCAGGCTGGCCAGCCTGGCCAAGGCTACATACCAAAATCTACATGTGCTTTGAGAAGCACCAAACACGTACCTCATGCCTTGAAGGAGCTTGGGGGAGATGATAACGGATCTCCAGAGGTCTCATTTCTCCACTGTTGGACACAGAGCTCTGTGCGAGAGGATCCAGCAATGTCAGGCTCAGCGGAGCCTGTTGGCTTGCTTCCTCCTACAGCTGCGCGCTTAGATCCCCCAAAACCCCTGCACCAAAACAGCCCTGCTTCTGGACACGTGAACCATGTATCACAGAATGGCAGGGGTTGGAAGGGACCTCTGGAGATCATCTAGTCCAACCCCGCTGCCAGAGCAGGGTCACCTAGAGCAGGTTGCACAGTAACGTGTCCACGTGGGTTTTGAATGTCTCCAGAGACGGAGACTCCACCACCTCTCTGGGCAGCCTGTTCCAGTGCTCTGCCACCCTCAAAGTAAAGAAGTTCCTCCTCATGTTTAGATGGAACTTCCTGTGTTCAAGTTTGTGCCCATTACCTCTTGTCCTGTCACTGGGCACCACTGAAAAATGGTGAAAACTGGATCACGTATACTGATCCAATCACTGCAGCATAGTGATCTATCTCCTCCTCGCCACCTCAAACAGCCCAGCTGGAGACATTGCACGGAGGAAGGGATGGGCTAGGGTTTTCCCCCAGACTCCGGAGAAAAACTCAGTTACATTTTTCATCTGAGCTTCAGGGCATGAGTTTGCTGGTGCTCTGCCCAGAATAACAAACCCACTGACCAACTGGTACTAGATTACCTTACTGGGTACTTCATGGAAGCCTGAACACAAACTTAATTTATCACTTAATCAGTGATCTAAAAATAGTTGACAGGGGGAGGGTCCATCCACAGAGAAAAATAAGCTATTTAGAAGAACAATGATCTGGCAATCACCACACATTCACTGCACATGGGAGAAGAAATCTATCCTTTATGAGCTGCTCTTGGGAATAAAGGAAATTCATGAACTTGCCAGATAAACTTTTCAGCGGGAGGAGAGGAAGACTATTTCATGTCCCTTTCCCAGTCAAGACTGAATACACTTACAGGTGGGTGAAGAGAAAACGTGAGGGAATAAACCTAATTTAGAAAGAGATGGATCAGAAGGAGCGGGGAAGAAATTCAGAGAAAAAAGAAGGAAAAAAAGTAAGTATTTTGTTGAGTAACTCCACTAAATCATGGAACAGGAGGACGGGAATTCAGAGCAAAAGGAAAGAAAAGATTGACTAAAGGGAAGACACATGCATGTTCACACGCTACTGCCTCAGTACCTGACTGATTTAATAACCATCCCTTGCATATTATGCAAATTGAATTTTCAAGAAACTTTCATCCTTTACTCAGGCCTTGTTGCGGGGATACATCAAACACCACAACTACAGCACTCCCTCGTTTTGTTTTTGTTTTTTTTTTTTTATTCAACATTTTCTGCATTATCTTCTTCAACCAAGAGGAGGATAATGCAGAAAAAAAGCCTACCTCAACTACTCAACTTGTGCTATAAACTAAGGCTGGAATTCAGCTCTCCTAACGTTAAGCCACCCTAACACTTTTAACTAAAGCTAACGGTCCAAGGCTCCCTCTGTAGTCAAGGAAAAAGACAACCACCTCCAGACAGCAATCTCTCTTTTAAGATCCATTTCTGTGACTGGTGGGAGGAGACACCCTTTGGAGATCTCTCTGTCTACCACCACTGATAGAAGACATCTAGGCAATCAAGCTAAACCAGATGCCTAACGGCAGTGACTGAACTTAGGGGAAACGACTCTCACCCTCACAGTCTGCAAGGCGACAGAACTACTTGGCACTTGGAAGAGAACAACCTAGAGAAAACATGATTTGCACAAAACACTTAGGATTTCAATTCCTTGGGGGACAAAGAGGGGGATGCAGACACAACTCAAAGACTGCTAGTGGAAGGATCTTTAATATTTACATCTAAGGCCTGTCCTTCAAGTCAAAATTAAGTAAAAAGCGAAGAGGTTCGATAGTTTCTTGGCGAAGCATGCTTGACACTTAACATCTTTTCTGATGCATACAAGCACAGAGCACTGTGAGGGACATCTGCTACCATCAACACACCTCCCTGCAGTCTGCACAGGAGTGACCAGGGCACTTGGCTCCGACTGATCCTCACTGACAACATGAAGCCTTCAGAGAATGCTGGCAAAAACTCAACGTAACAGGAAGATGAAGACTGGTGGAGACTACATAGAGAATACGTACCATGAAGTATTTCCACTTCTCTGCAGTGTGGCAGGGGTACTTTTGAGTAGAAGAGAGGAGAACAAGGCTGATGGGCAACCCTCAAACTACCATGATTTGCTGCAGTACCTTTAAAAACTGCACTTGATTCATTTCCTCTGGCTTCTTTCCATCACATTTTATCAACTTATTCAAAGTGAGCATTAAAAGCTCTTTAGTACCTTGCTACGTTTGTTACTGCTGAGCAGAAGTAATTGCCAAATAAGATATCTATCTGCCAGAGCCTGCTCATGACTGAGACGGTGGAGGTCATGTTCTGGAAAAGTTCGACTTTGAACTTTTCCAAGTTTCTAATTCCCCCTGAAATTACACACACACATAAGACAACTGAACGGCACAGAAAAATGGAGGTAAAATGCAGCAGAGCCACCATCTACCCCAGAACAAGTTTTACCTCTGAAAATATCTGAATAATTTTAGGAATTTTTTGCCCCGTTTTCAAATCATGCATCTGAAAAACAAAGCTGTCCGTTACCATCAGTGAAAACATAAGTGATCCCTGAAATACACGCTGGCCCTTGCACGCCCGATGCTGCGTCCCCTCTCCTGCCCACTCCCTCCCTCAAAGACGCACAGAAGTAAGTACCAAATCCTGCCCAGGGCTCCTTGAGGAAATTCTTTGTCCATGATGTTTTCTCTAAAAACAGTCCACAACCGAATTTTTTTACTTCCAACATAGTGGGATTCAATTTCAGTGCCCCAGCTGCTGTGTGAATCCAAGGGGATGGAGCAAGCTTTGAAGCGCGGCCATGCAGAGGCTGCCTCGCAGGTTGCCGGGAGCTCCAGCACCACAGAACCACAGGGACCAGATCACTACAGCACATCACAGAAAACGCCTTGGCCATGGAACCAGTCCTGGGCAAGTCAGTCTTGCCTGCAGATACCCTTACACATGCAGTAATGCACAGCAAAAAAAAAAAAAAAAAAAAAAAAAGGCAAGTATTTAACCTCTTTGATGACATTTTCAGCCAAACATGTGACTTGGAGAAGACTACTTTTCACATTTCTTGTTCAGCTATACGTGTTATATGGCATAAGAGTTAAGCACCGTGTCAGTAGCTAATGTCACTTGATAGCCTACTAAAGCTTTGTTAAGCATGAGGATTTGCATGCTATTATCAACAACGTCATAAACTTTCCAGACTTCTGCAAAAACCTCTCAGCTGCCATTAAACTGTTAACACTGTCTTTTTCCGCCTTTTTTTTTTTTTTTTTTAATCTGTTTGCCGACCAGACGGCATCGAATTTTCCCTTTCCTGCTCTCGCTGCTGCTGCACTGCCCTCTCCTCCACGTGACACAGCTGACACAGCCACCCAAAAACCTCCCCTCCTGCCCACGGCTGCAAACCCAGCAGGACCAATCCTGCTTCCAAGCATCCCCCCAGTCTACAGAGCAGGCTACAGCACCAGCACGAGAAGTTTGCCAAAAGCAGAGCGGCTGCCACTGATGTAGGTGATGTGCTCTCCCACTTTCAGTGGACCTGGGGAGAGAAGTCCTTACCTTAGTGCCCTTACCTCTCCCCTTCTTGCCCAGCCGCTGGCAATCTTAAATCATTTTCAACTTTTACTGACGGGCTGGTTTGCTGGGTGAGGTTTTTTTTGAGCACCCATCATTAAGTCCAACTCCAGATTAAGGAGGACTCAAAGTCTACAAAGACAGGCACAGTGGAGAGACACAGACACCAGAAGATACTCACCACACAACAAGGAAAGAGGTTATCTCCTTGAAAAATAAGAGTTTGAGCAAAGACGACAGATTTGCATGCATGTATCCTTTGGGCTGGATACCAACCAGTAAGGCGAAACAGGAGGAAAATGAATGGCCACAACGAACAAGAACGAGGGGGGGGAAAAAAAACAACACCAAAACCACCAACCGTAAAGGGTTTTAAAAGGTAAGGGGAAAGTTATCTTGATGCATCTCAGGTAGATTTGATGCAAGGAGCTGCTTTCTGAGTAGACAGGAGAAACAAGAGTAGGTCAAGAAGAGCAAAGAGCCAACAAGAGCAGTGAACCATCACTGCTATGGGGTCATTTGCTGTGCAAGCACCAGTTGTACTGAAGTGACATAAACACCCAGGAAAGACCAAGGTAGTTCTTCTACAGCACAGCAACAATCAAATGAAGGATGGGTGAAACATACAGAAAAGACTGGGTTTTTTATATATAAATACACACACAATATAGCGCATTTTGTAGTCATTTACAAGAGGGATTTGTCCACCTTCAAACTTTCTTTTCCACAATGCTGATGTGCTGAGACCTGGGTTGTTTTTCCAGTTGTTTGACTTGTTGGAGTTTTGGGGGCTTTTTTTCTTGGTGGCAAGTATTCCCCTCATTGCTCTCCCGTGTGGTCCCCGGTTAGTCTGCTTGTGTCCATCTACTGCCAGCTGTCTTACTGTTAAGACTCTCGGGAGTTTGTTTGGGGACCACCTATCGTAAGAGGATCCTGATCTATGACTAGGGCTTGTACAAATAAAACAAATTATTTGAAAATGAAACATTTATGATGGATTTATGGACAATATTTTCCAACAGAAAAGAAAAGCACAGCTCGACTCTATGATGATGCAGAACCACTGATTAACATAATTGAATAGCTTTTGTGCTCTCCAAACAGATTAAACAATTTACAGTCGCCGAGTCTTTGGATAGACCCAAATGAGGAGATCAGCCTCTCTTCGAAGGGACCACCCATGTACTCTGTGTTGTTCTCCATGGCCTTCTGATCAGGCATTACTGGTTAGCAAAACTGAAGTGTGCTTTGGGTACTGATTTAATTATAACAAACTTGTATGAAAGATCTCGGCGAACAGGTTGATCATAGTATTCATATACTTTCTAAAAGACTTACTGAACAGCAGTAATCCATCTGGATGCAGTGTAACTCCGATATAATTCAGCACAAACACAGAAAAAATAGTTTTAAAACTTCACTTTTCTAATTTCAGTTTAACAGAGTACCGACGCGCTAAACAGAAATATGGTAAGTGTTCATGTATTTGGTACCTGGATCGAAAGATCAAAATTGTTCTTCCTCACTTCATTCTAGTAGAATCACTGACAAATCACATACTGCCCAAAGTCAGCCTCTCCGAGATTTGAGCTCCTTGTCACTGCTGTGCTACAGTTTGCAAGAGTTAAAACCTGAAACGCACTTTTAATCTGTTTGAAACCATTATCCGGGTAGAATTCATAATTCTTTAAAGTGACATGATGTGAGGTGCATCTCATACCACTCACAGTTTGTACAAATGATAATGAAGGGAGCACTTTTTGAAAAAGGGTAACTATTATCTCCTTGGCATTGAATTAAACCAAGCTTTATGCCTGTGAGCAAAAAGGCAAAGGATGCAAAGCTAGTAATTTCTTTGGTTGCTTCTCAGTTCACTCCCAGGTGTGGAAGGGTAGTAACTGTCCCCAGTTACTTACTTATGCAAGAACTTTTAAGGATAGCCATCTATAAAGAATGCCTCTCATAACTATCCTACGTTTATTTACAAATGTATGCACACCATTTTTCAATGTCTCCATATGACAACTAATACCGGTAGCTGAACTGTTTCAAAAGCAGACACACGTTTTCAGTACCTACCTTCAGATACCCCGTGGCTAAATTTTCCATCTAACTTTACTATTTCACTAAATGAGATGAAATAACTCTGCACCTCTAGATCACACCCTGACTTTCTCAAGCCCATCTAATATAACCTCTAGTTTTAGTACCTTTACAGGAATGCCAATCTCCCTCAAGTATTATCACCGATATTTGAATACGAGAAGAATGAACACTAGGACCATTTCCCAGATTCATACAGACAATCTGTACCAGAGATGGAAAGGGAAAGCACCCACATAGACTCCCACGCTCCGCAGTCTTTATCTTCCTTTGCATGCTATTGCATCGTTAATTTATATCAGAGATGGGAAATAGGGGCTAGAGGAGAAGTCAGTCACTGTTAAGTGAATTTGGAGAAGCCTGTTGCCCAATTACCTGCTTAGATTTCAAATCCCAAACAAGACAAGGACAGTGTAACAAGGCGACAAAAAAAGGAGAAAGAAATTATACACACAGAGAACTAATTAAGAGAAAAGAGCTGGCAACAAGACAGAAGGAACTTCTAAGTGTTATAAAGAATGCAAGTGTAAGCTTGAATCAATAGTTTCTTCTACACATTATACTTGGGCAAGATGAACAATGCTGAGTTCCTGGATCTTCCCAGTTTTGTAGGATTTTTTTTCTTCCCATTTAAGTTACCTATTCTCTTACACAGTGAAATGAAAGCAGACAGCACACCATAGTCAGTATTTCATTACTTGGGTTTCACCTGCATTTTTTAAGACAACGCAGTTACATAGGTCAATGGAGGCCTCTATTGACATTCTACACTTTTATTACTGATGAGGACGCAATCTCAGCTCAAATTTTCAAACATGTCAAAGGAAAAAAAAAATCAAATATTTTTAACTTGAAGCCCAGACACAATGATAAACCATGAAAATCAACAATTTGTATGTGTACAGCCATCTATATCACACTTAACTGAGCACCAAGTCTTTAAAAACCCGAAGAAAAGTTAGTTTCATGTATCTAAGAAAAGAAGTCAGCAAAGAAGGCCCCCAGAGTGTACACAAACTACAGGATTTTCCACTATTATAAATCCAAACAATATGATGAAACTATGAAGGAATAACTTCTATTTAGCTACAGTGACATTCAGGACACACTGACTGAAGTAACACTCTCCCCCACAAAAAGCCGGTAGGGACAGAAGTGGATCTCCACTTGCATCAAGAGCAAAACTCCACTATGCCATGTCCCTGCTGCTTGCAAATTAAAGGACCTGACTTTTTTAAAGCACAGGTGTTTCAAAAAAATCCCTCAGTGGCTGTTTTAGATTTTGATGTGCAATGGTTTATTTCCTTTAATAGATACTCCTCTATCTACTGTGTAAACAGTGAGAGCTTCACTGTTTAAACTTCCCGTAAATCCAAGATTAACGGACTTCTTTTTTTTCCCCCATGGAACAATTTTTTTGTCTATTTGTATGGCATCTCCACTCCAGCACCCGAGAACCTCCAGTTCAGCGAGCCATGCTCTCCAGATCTCCACAAGGATGGAGCTACTTCTGCTACTGAGCAGGAAGGGAGATGGAGCCAGGAGAAAAGGGCCAGACACTGCATGCACGGATGCACAGCTCTGGGCAAAGAGCTGCTCTTACACCCACCCAAACAACATGGCCACACCCCTGCAGAGGCACAGGCTCTTCAGATGTGAATTATGAAACCCACCAATGTGTATCTTCAGTATTGCACTGCCACCACAGCACCTGCAATAGTTCAACTCTTCTGAGAATCGCAACTATTCCCTCCTTCCCTAGTATTATGTGAGTGCACTTGGGTCTTGCTGTCCTTGGGCGTTCTCTGTTATTACGTATTATTCTCCCTAATAGCCTGTTGGCAAGTGGGAACCCAACCAGTTCTCATATTCACTACGAAGCCTCCAGATGCCGTGGCCCACTCTACCTCCCATTAGCCCCACACCAAAAGCCACTCCTTCAGTCCTCCATCGGTTCCTGCAGCTTTCCCTTCTTGCTTGCTCATCTCTTTCCAAGGACTTGCTCTTTCCCTCCTTTAGTTCAATGACTGATTCAGTTCAGAAAAAAAAACAAAAACCAAAAAACACACCTTTATCTCAGTAAGAAGCAGATGCTCCCCCTCCTTCCTCTCCATTCCCACCTCCATCTCACCCCATCAGACACAGAGGAATACTTAAAATGATACAATTAAGACCGGATTCCTAAGTCTTGTCCCCATTCCTAAATCTTGTCCCCAAAATCTCAACATTCGTAGGTTTGGGACTGTCACTACAACAAAATGAGGTGAACTGTGGTGTATAAACTGCCTCTAGCAAGCCTGGAGAATGGCATAAGTTATTATGTATATAGAAAAGTCATCTTTTTTAGAAACAGGGCCAACTGCTCTTAACCAGCTTCGCTCTTGTTTTTATATGGCCACCCCAGCTGCATTCTATGTACAACTTCACATGTTGCAAAGTGATTTTTCTTGACAACATGCTCATTTGTACATTCTACAGTATTTCACAACACCTTTAATGCTTGAGTACAGAAAAGCTGGCCAAGCAAACACATTTCTCATTTTGCACAGACACGCTTCTGCAGTTTGCTAACTGAAGAGGATGCCTGCCAGTATCTCAGATTTTTTTTTTTTTTTTTTTTGGAGTACACTAAAACCGGGCTTTTTGCACAAGACTCCATTTGCCACATGAGTCTTTCCCTCTTAAACCCAGTATTTCCTATTCTTTCACTAACTTCACTGTTTACATATGCCTAGTCCATTATATTGCTGTTCGGTGAATTTATCTTCAAGTCGTACAGGGTGCAGATTTGAAGGCAGACCAAGTACACCTGACACAAAAGTCCAGAATAATTAGTTCCTTTCAGTCAATGAAGAGGACTCCATGGGCCTTGCCAATTCCGCCATCAGTTTTCTTCCTCACCCTGTCCTCTTTTTAGAGGAAGCCATTGGCCCACTGGCTCTAACCTCCCCAGGCAGCCTGCAGCAATGACAGCTCTGTGACAAGCGCACACTGGAAGACATGAAAGAGACGATTCCAATTCAAAGGAGATGACATCTGCAACTTACATCCATACTAACTTCTCTCATTCAGAACCACGGAATGGGTTGGGTTGGAAAGGACCTTTGAAGACCATCTAGTCCAACCCCCCTGCCACGGAAGGACATCTTCCACTAGATCAGGTTGCTCAAAGATCCATCCAACCTGACCTTGAACACTTCCAATGGTGATTTCAACATCAATTTGAAGAGCGTCTTATCATGGAGCTGAAAACAGAAGTCTACATCTTCCCTCTAGCAGAAATAGCTCACTCACTCTTTCATCACATCAGGCTACACAGAATTCAAGTGCTCTGTCCAGAAAGCTTTAACACCTTGTAGCTGTCATGCCCAGTCAGAGAACTGGCTGATAGTCAGAGATTCACACCATTACAGGCTGAAGGTAAGTAAGAAAGAGATATTTACTTTCTCTTGAACTGATATTTCACTTAATCTGCAACTAATGTCATCTCTCACTTCTTTCATCACCTTACTCCCAGAAGTCAATACAACCTAGGGTAAGAGCCAACGTATCTGAGGACTGATGCTGATGCTGCGTTGGAGCTGCTTTGGAGCCACCACAAAGCTGAGAGATGCTCTGAGCCTCCAGTATTACACAAGCAACAGTTAAATAAATATCACGTAACTATTTCTAAAATCTACCTATACTTGCTAGAAACAACAAGGAGTCTAAAGCTGAAAATATTATCAATATTCTGCCAGAAAAACACCGAACATATAAAGCTCCCCAGTATTTCTACAGGACTGAGTTTTTGCAACTACCAATTTACTGGTGATATCCTAGAAAATCAGAGGAAATTGGAAAAGTGCAATAGGTGTAAGGGTATATTTTTTTCCCCTGACTGCTGCCTTAGAGGCTGCATACCTTACTCATATGGCTACTATTCTAATGACTTAACATGAGTGATACTCATAAGACACTCATCATATTATAAAATGAAAGAACCCAGAATAATCCTCTCTCTTCAAATAAAAGCAATATCACACTGACATCTCATACATTTCCATCTTTTATTTTCCTATTCTGAGAATTCTCTATACACCTTCACCGGGAGAAGTTATCCCTTCTTCCTTTTAAGTGAAGAGCAGTTACTTCTCTCCAGCTGTCACCTAGAGGCGTTTATCTTACAATCAATCCTGCAGTATGAAATTCAGTTTGTATTGGCACAAGAGCTTCACATAAAAACAATCATAATTTTAGCCAAATTCTTACGCTGCAAATCCTTGTTCCCATTTTGACTAAATTGGCAGTAATCCATGTAGTTTGTTTGGTTACACAAAGAACCACAGTTCATTTGACAAAACTATCTTCCTTTTCTGTTAGTTTGGCATCTTAAACTGCCATACTCACTTTTTTTGATGCGCGTTCATGATCCTTAATGGATGACTCAGTATACCTGCTGTGGTGCCTTCACCCACACAAAACTCTACCTCCTGCTTTGATTATCTGCGGACTTCAAAACAAGTAAGCAAACAAAAACCCACCCCACCCTAAGACTCACCAAACACCTCCCTCTCTCAGTCTTCTGTCTGCAGACACCAACTGACAAACCTTTTTTCCTGATTTACTGACATCCCCTTCAGCTTAACGCTGCTGTACACAAGATGCCAACAGCAGGAGTCTCCACGGGATTCTGCATCACTGCCATTTTCCACTATGTCTTTTCTACATATGCACTTCTCTCCCTTTCCATATGTCCCCGACTCCCTCCTCCCATTCATTAATCTTTCTGCCATCTCACGTCCTCTGCCACTGTAATCCATAGTCGTTGCAGGTGGCAAATCAAGAGCAAGCTGCCTTCAGTTCCTAGAACCAGACGCTGAAAAACAAGACAGCTGAATCCTTCCTTAGCACCCACATCAAACATCCTTGTAACCTTCAGGATGTTAAGCATTATTTACAGAAACATTAAACAAAGCCTTTCTCCTCAGTTAAACTGGCTTGATGAGAAAAGCAGCATCACTTGATTCATGCATGGAGGGCTTCTATGGTCCCCTATTTGCTCTTAAGTTCCACAAGACATATAGCCCATAGATATAAATGTCTCACCTGTGACACACAGACAGACAGGTTTCAGCAGTCCTTGCTTGCCTACACTACCAATGCCTCTGGACATTTAGGACCTGATCCCTACAAGCACCTGTGCAGCCGCCTGCCTGCATCTCACCTCCTACTTCCAGTGTAAAATCCTCCTGCAGCCCCACGATGTAGGCAGACCTAGATTCATCCTGCCTTAATTAACGTAGCCACATAAGGCTACTTTAGGCTACTTACCATAAATGCCACTCAGCATAAACACCTGTATAATCACCAAGTAAGGTTCAGTTCCTAAGAAGTAATAATATTTTGCATAAAACATGTCACACATTTTTGAGGGAAAATTCAATGGTTTGAGACACACAAAGTCTTACCCAGGTGTAAAACACAAGCACTGGCTTGCTTGCTCATGTTCTTTCCAAGTACATCATTTGTTCATCATAATACATCATACCTCCTTAAAAGCCATGCCTTGCCATCTTCTCATGGCCACGAAACCACCATCACTACAGCGAGGCAAACACACGTGGGATAGGCTTTTCCCCAGGGAAATCCAAGATCTCACCTCCGTTCTGGAGGCATTCTTCTGGATTAAAAACACTGGGGATGCAAGGCTGTCACACTCCTAATTTTGGGAACGGCTAGAGGTGCTTTCCTGCACTGGTGAACTCCAACCACCTGGTCTGTTCCTGCACAGCCATAGCTGTTTTGGGGGATGAACTGGGAAAATAACCGGAGTTAAGAATAAATCAGTGAACGCCAAGAAGTTAGGGCAGTTTCTTGACCTAATCCAGTCTGCTGGCAGAGGAAGCGGGATGAGTGACAGAGGGACAGGCACCACAGGAGAGGGGTGACAACTCTCATAAGCCAGCACTGGCACTAAGAGAAGCACAAATAAAACCACAGCCAGCAGCACCTCAGTTAGATTGACTGAGCCAAGACCTGTTCCTCACTAATGAGCGCACTGAAGCAACCTCTATCCACTCTGTATACAACTCATCACTCCTAACAAGCACGCAACACTCTGCTGTATGCTTTTTCTCCCATACAGATGCCCCTTTCCACCCCCTCCAGCATGAATTTACCACCAGCCTCAGGATAATCTAACACCATGCTCCACGGATAAAGGAGCTTCATTTTGAAAAACTTAACAAGCCCAGCAAGACCAAATTGTGATCAGCAGCCTTTAAAAATAAGTGGATATGAAAATTCCTATACAATAAAAATAAATTATCCAGTAAATGTAATTTGCCTGGGGTTATCACACAATCTTGTGCATAAATATAACAAAGAGCAGTCAAACCACCCTCCATGGAATTTAGAAACATTTACAAGGCATGAATGATGATTTACAGTGTCTAACTCCACCAAGAAGAAAACATTCCAGGTTGCAGTCCATCAGTTGTGAGTAAGGCACTAACAACCTGATTTTTAGGAGCATTAGTTTAACTCCAGTGGGAGTTGTGTTGTTTAACACAGGTGAAACTGGAGCCAGGGATCCCAGTTCAGTGCTCCTTATCCAGCAAAACTCTCACGGATTGTCTCCAGTCCTCCAGCATCCAAAAATTAGCTATTACTTCAAGAAACATAGAAACACAGAATTATTATGAATATCATTTCATGGACATGCAGTAACTTTAAATACGGCCTAAACTCTTCAGAGATATTAATTTAAAAGCCTGAACCAACAGTTTAGGATTTCCTCTAAGCTGCAGCTTTCTCAAGTCAATATTTGTAAATCATGTTTCATGTTTCCAAGGAAACCAAGTGGATAATACCTCTTGCAAACAGCCTCCTTGAATATACTTTTCACGGCTACAGGGCTCATAGAAGTTATTCTCAGTCTGACAAAGCAAAGAAGTTACACTTTTCCTTATATCTTCCGAAAAAACATCAGCCTGCAGAAACAACTGAAGCAAGTACATAGCATCTACAGAAATCCCTGTGGACTTTGCCATTTGGAGCACACGTCTAATAACTCTTGTATTACTCGGCTTTTCTACCTATTTTCCCCAATGGTAGATCTAAAAGTATCCAGGGTAAACAGGATTACATTCATTTTGCACATGCAAAAACAAGGCATTTCTAAAATGACTTCCAAATTATCAGCCAGTACACCACCTATGGAGGTCTGACGATATCTCGCCACCCTCTCTAAAAACGTATTATGCACCTCATAGTAAAGTTCAAATGTTAATGAAGACAGAGAACAAATCCAGCAATAGAGTAGCATGTTGTAATAGAATGCTGCTTACTTGATTTTTTTTTCTATTATTTTTCTTATTTGACAGATATTTAAATCAATTTAAGGCATGACTAGCTTACTGCATCCTGCAGACATAAAATAAATGGTGAGGAGCACAAAATATACCTGAAGTAATTTTGTTGATGGGATCTTTGGAAAAAGCAAGATTATCAGCGAAGCAGCAATGACATAATATCTCTCTCTGAAGAGGAGATGAGGAAGAAGTAAAGCCTGACATTAAGCAGAAACAACAAATCTACGAATTCCACTTTGATTAACGTGAAGACTTAAAACTTTAAAACAAAGCACCTGTAACAGTACTTTTGTGCTCTTGCACAGTGAAGACAGATCAAAGCAACAAAGAAATCCATTTTCCTGTCTGGTAGAAGTTCTGCAAGACTTCAGTTCCCAAAAAGACAGGTAATGTGCTTTTAAACAATATACTTAAAGAGCATTACATGTCCAAACATCCTCGCTGAAAAACAAAGACTCTGAAGTTTCACCAGAAGAATCCAGACTAGAAAAACACACTTCGCACTCTCACATCTGCTCACATCTACCTACAAGATGCCCTCGACAACTGTTTAATACACAAAAAGCATATACAAAGTTCATTGGGATGTTGCACTTTGTTTGCTCAGAGAAACTCAATGCTGGATAAGACACGGATGCTCTTTGGTGGCTCAGGGCAACAACAGAAACATCAGCCCTTTGAGAAAGCACCTCAACCTCCTCCTGACGTAGCAGGCATTGAGCCGAACCCAGGGAGTTGGGCTGTAACAAGATTTACTGCATCCAGCACCAGTCTGCAACCTACAAAGGTCCACATTCAAGAACACCACACAAAATACACCTGCAGCTCCTCAACAAGCCTAGCAGGAGCAGCTGGGAGACTCTACTGACACTGCAACAGAGGGTTGCTCAAACAACAAAAATGAACCCATCGCAACAGAATCACTTTATACAACATACCAGGCATCACATCAGCTACGTAAACTTCTGTGGTGAGCAGTAAAAACCAATTTCTGTCTCAAGAAACGTCTCAAGGTTGTCTGCAATATAAGAAATGTCATTCCAGAGCTGATGGCTGAGATATTAGTAATGGACAAAACCTTCAGTGGATAATAGCTAGTGTGGCAATGAGAGAAATCCACATTGCATGAATGTTTATTCAGCAGCAAATAGTTTTCAAAAGATCTTAAGTCATCACTGAGCAACAACAGGCTTGCTTTCTGCCACCATTTACAAATGAAACACACATACACGTTGACTTTTCTTGTACAATTCGCGTCCTCCCCCCACCCCTTAATTTAGTAGTTTCTCTCCCCTGCAACCTGCCTTCATCCCAGAGAAGGGTGACTCACAAGGAGTTCAACAGCACAACTGGGAAACAGACAGGAAAGAGCAGAAATACTCTACCAAGATCCTGGAGCCAGAACAGACAGGAGGACAAGTACCAAAGGCAGCCCTCACCCCAACAGCAAGGAGAGGAAAGGCCCAAGGGACCCTCCTGCTCAACTCAAGTGAAGTCACGGTCACCTCAAACCTCAGGTGTCCCAGGTACAGAAAAGCAGGAAACAAATGGCACTTGACAGCTTGACCTAAAGGGAAGAAATGGAGTCACTTTCCATGTGGCAACTTGTAAGGTACCACAAGTTTTCCCAAAAGTAACGTAAGTCACCAGCGCCAAGACACCACATGCAGCTCCAGCTGTCTGCTGCACCGACCCAGAAACCAAGGGGTTACTGCTTCACCGCAGTGTTTTCAGGAACTGCCTCAATAAATCTTTTGCAGAAATTCAGGGCTCCGGGGACCTAGAACACACTATGTCATCTATAACATGAAAATATAAATTAAGGGATGGCTGTTTTTTACATTGCTTCTTACATTTAGAATTGTATGCAATGGAAACTAATTTGCATTAAAAAAAACACATCACAACACACAACTGGAAAGTAAAAATAAGATTGAAAGGCTAATAGACATTGTGTGGAGAAACAACAGCAACATTACTGGTGAAGGACAACAAAAATATCTAAAAACTCCACTCTAGTGAAAAATGAAATCATTATTAGCCTTTGCAGAGAAAGGATTTTAAGCTAATGACTGCAAACGCTTTAGGCTCACTTTTCTTCTTTGCTGTGCAAAGAGCTGTACTCAGAAGACAAAGTTCAAAAGCTCCGTGGAGAGTTGTTCATGAGCCTCACACACCACTGCCGGACTGTAAGGGGCTATTTCTTAATAAACTGGTGGTTCACACAGAACATAAAAATCATGAATAGCAGTAAGCCCAATGGAGGAAAGCACAAGCCTACTTCAGGCACCCCACTGGAAGCCTAAACCAAGACACTGCAGTGCATGCTGGAGAAGAGTTTGCCAGGAGGAGGAACTAGAGCAAATGCTGGGACTGTAACAAGCGACTGGAGGTCAACTGGCTTTCGGAAAGGTGATGTTTCCCCACAGACCAATTAGTTTTGCAGCAGTGGTATATGAGATGTGGGTAAAATTAGCTTTACAGTGTATTTCACTTTCCTTTTTTAAAACACAGATAAGAAAACACCCATTTGGACTCCTCTCAAGAGCATAAGGAGATACTCCTTTGGCAGAGAGCCTCCATCGTGCCTGAATATATTTCTAGCACGCTTTACCTGGCTCACTTTCCTCTCGGGCAGCTTGAAGCATTAATAAAACCTTTCTTCTGACCGCCACTTTGCAGTTCACTGACTTGCTGCACAGGGCTACACCGCACAATGGTCCTTGTTCCCAACCCTGATCCTTCTCACAGGATCTGCACCAGTTACGTCAACTTGCAAGAAGAAAGTGACACAGCCAACAAGGTTCCTTTTCCCTCTTTGAGGAGGAGGAAGGGAATTACATTTCTAATTGTACTATCTTTTTTGATAGCTCTCCATCCTACATCTTTTTGCCCGGCTCCACGAGAAATACAAGTAGAAATGGAGTTACAACACCGAACACAACTATATAATGACAAAGCTGGCAAAAAAAAAAAAAAAAAAAATCTTGCTTTGGCCTTCGGTTGCCATTTCAAGGAGTGAGGGAGAACACAGAGAGGAAAAAAAAAGGAGAAAGGCCTATCTTTAGTTTGGTTTCCTTATAAATTAAGGTTACCTATGACCACAGTTTAAAAATCAGTATATGTAGAAGTTAAGCATTATTTACATAGAACCACAGAATCATAGAACTACAGGGTTGGAAGGGACCTCTGGAGATCATCTAGTCCAAACCCCCTGCCACAGCAGGGTCACCTAGAGCAGGTTGCACAGGAAGGCGTCCAGGCGGATTTTGAATGTCTCCAGAGACGGAGACTCCACCACCTCTCTGGGCAGCCTGTTCCAGTGCTCTGCCACCCTCAAAGGAAAGAAGTTCCTCCTCATGTTTAGGTGGAACTTCCTATGCTCAAGTTTGTGCCCATTACCTCTTGTCCTGTCCCCAGGCACCACTGAAAAGATCCTGGCCCCATCCTCCTGACACCCACCCTTTAAGTATTTATAAGCGTTGATAAGGTCCCCCTTCAGCCGTCTTTTTTCCAGACTAAAAAGACCCAAATCCCTCAGCCTTTCTTCATAAAAGAGGCATTCCAGTCCCCTAATCATCTTTGTAGCCCTTTGCTGTACCCTCTCCAGCAGTTCCCTGTCCTTCTAGAACCAGGGAGCCCAGAACTGGACACAGTACTCCAGGTGCGGCCTCACCAAGGCAGAGTAGAGGGGGAGGATGACCTCCCTCGACCTGCTGGCCACACATGTAATTATATCTCTTTGCGAAGACTGAGGAAATAGAGCAGTATATACATAAGCATGGAAAAAAGTCTCCAAAAAGGATGAAACAATTACAGGGAAGAGCTCCAGTTTGTTCAAGTACCAGTAGGCCTTCAATGATAAGATCACTGTGAAAGAGGACAACCTCCCCAGTTTGAGCAGAGCTCAGCAAAATCAACTGGTATTCTTACTCACTCTTTTAAAAATGGTATGATTAACGAATGACAGTTATGGGGGGAGAAAAACGGAATATCCAAATAACATAGTTATTAAATTTGAAATGATCCTGGAAAAACATAGGAAGAAAAAACAGAGTGAGCAAGAGACAGAAAGGTCCAAGAAGCACAGCACAAGGTAAGCACACCAAACGCTGAGCCTGGGCCATTCTGCTCAGTGGGTACCTCCAGCCTACGAGCACCCTATTTCATACTTTAGATATAATATACTCAATAGACATGTCCAAAAAGGCACCTGAGAAATGGGGTGTTGGCCTCATCAGCCGAGAATAAGGGAAATATTTGAAAAAGTTATTTTCGTAGGCAGCTTCACAAAATGAGAATAGATGGCTACTCCTAACTCTTGACGATGTTTAGTAATTCTAGAAGAAGCAGGATAACCAGGAGCACTCCAAAACCTGTCTGGTAAAGAAATGGCTTTTTTCTGTAACATTATTGTATGTTCTAATGAAAAATTCTGACTCTTATTTAAATTATTCAACAAAATTACATTTGAAATGATGAAACCGATTTACATTCTTTCTTCCATCAATGCTCAAGCAGTACTCATTTGCTGTTGCAGTTTCTTTGAAACTACTAACCCGATAAAAATCACAGATTACACAGAACTGAAATGTAGTAAACTAATCAATAAGCAGGTGCATAATAGAACACCTTCTTTCTCACAGCTTATTCAACAACCACAGACCAATAACTAGCTCATTCAGAAGTTGAAAAATCTACCAGGAGCAAAAGAAACAAGATAAATGTGGTGTTCTCTTGCAGTCTTCTAATATTAACAATATGCTGAAGGGTGATACCTACTAGTTCTAAAACTCTCATGGATATTTTAAACAGAAACCATGAGTTTCTCTTAATAACCAAGTATTATTTTTCCTTTATTTAATATAAAAGTTAGTTTTAAACACAAATGCTTTTTAATAAGATCTTTAAAGTAACCTGGCACATTAAAAAGAAAACAAAATATTAATAAAAATTATTTCAATGATCTTTTCTACAGTTTATAGGAGTTCCAATTTCTATGCAAGTATAGCTGACAAAGTCAATTGTAAAATTAAACCATCTAGTAAATAAGAAATACATACTGTAATACAAAACTCACTAAATGAACATTAACTCCACAAACTTTTAAAATATATACGTATGCGTACAATGCATTTGCTTGGCTAAAAATTTGAGTACACTCCGAATAAAGACTACTTTGTCTGCTGCGTATCAGCACGCTAAACGTCACTTACCCAACAGACATCACTGGGAACAGAAAATCAGTGAGAACTGCAGAAACCAAACAAGATTTAAACTGATTGTTTAAATCAAGTTTTCCTGCCCTCTACTTTAAAGTCAAAATGATTTAAATCAATTCACCCTCTTCAACAGCCGCAAATTAAAATGCTGTTCAATTATGCAAACTCTGAAAATGAAGATGGAGAAGGAATTGACAGGAGACTGGTTGACCACTCACTTAAGAGACAGAGGTGGAACAAGGTTAAGTGGCTGGAAGCCAAATATATGGATAAATTCAGGGTACAAGTAACACACAGAGATTAGACTAATTATAACCACTGGAACGCCTTACCCCAAACAGTTGATTCCCCACCGTATGAAGTTTTTTATGTTACAACTGTGTATTCACAAAACGTTCCAGCACCAAGAGACCATGCGTGCTTCGCACAGGCCAAGGTCATACTCTACTGATGGCACTATTTAAATTGAATTAGATGATCATAACAGTATTTTCCGACCTTCAAATCAATGAATCTACAATTTGAACCCATGCTGAGATCTCTTATTTCTTCTCACTTCACTAAGTCCTGCCCCCCATACGTGTAACTTCATTTGCCTTTACAGTACTTTCCTTCTGCTGTCTGCTTAAATGCCAACATGTCCACCACCAACTAAAGACTTTCAACAGAACCAGCCGCTAGACGGGTCTCCAAAACCAAGGTTCATATTACAAACTGGGGGAACAAATTTTATTTGGCATCTGTGGCTAAACTCGAACTCGTTCATGCAGGCAGAAAACCTTAAGAGTCTTATACATTGCTTAGATGTGGCTTCGTGGCTTCACTTCTTCTATGGCACTTTGCAGCACAGTCAAGATGCTTTTAGGACACAATTCCTGTACTTGACACAGTTGCCAATCCTCAGGCTTCATAAAAGCTGTGCTCTAGTCGTTCAGCTTTTAAACTGAAAACGCTGTAATGTCTGACGAACGCTGACTGGAGTTACTGTTTTATATCATATCAAATGATTGCCATAGCATGTGTCTCATTTCTGCTCCCTCCTATAGAATTTACTTTTACAGATTCTTTGATATAGATAAAAATTTTCCAGTTTGGTGAATTAGTTTTAACACTGTATAACACTAGGAGAATATTTACACTGACTATTTTCATATTTCTAATAATTAACCGATAAGAGAAGACAACTTTTCATGCTACCCTCACGTTTCCATTTACGATATCACAGTAACATCCAAGGAGCCAGCCTGGATGCGGGACTGAGCCTGGCTCGCTTTGGGTCTGCTGAAAGACACTCCAGCATCCAAGGCCAAAGGCCAGGGAACATCCTCACCCCCCCTGCCCTGCTCTCTGGCCAGGCAGAAGCCACCACAGAGAGCCACGCTTTTGGGAAGCCAGCCCTGCTCAGAGGGCTTGACAGTTAGGTGCTGAACAACTTGAAAAAATATCCCTTATGCAGAGACAGTAGCAATTTTAAGCATATATGTATATTTATATATGCTACAAATAGTATTAAAGGCCATTGGCTTCTTGGGTCAAATGGGTGAAAGCAGAACATTACAAGTAGAAACGTTTTTAAGAAAAAGCAGAGGTGGGGAGGGAAGAGTAGTTAAAGGTCCTACACTTTTCCAAAAATTAAGGCAGTTTTAAAATAATCCAGGATCCAGGAAGTACGGCTGGAAATAACAATTAGAGAAGCTTTTTAATGGCAAGACACTGCTCCATTCAGGTCATCAGCAGAAGGGCTACAGCAAGAGGAAGTGGATGGGGGAGAAGAGCACTCCTCACCCAAAGAGGGGCCGGGCAGCGCTGCTGGCAAGGGGCAGAAGACAGCGCAGCAGCTAAACACACAGGGATGAGAACTGATGGATGGGAATGTGCAACATGGATGGACTGCGGTCAGAATTCATCACAAGAAGAAACTTTCTCCTTTTACTTTAATTCCTCTTTTTTTTCCTGTTTTTGGTTTGATTTGTTTTTTCATTGGTTTTCTTTTTAAAGCAAGGAAAAAGACACATCAATGAAAGCCACACATACATGGAACTTCAATAGTATTTGGCAGGGATCTGAAGGTACAAGTATTTTTCATTTCTGCTGATGGACTTCAGGCTATGCCCACAAGAGGACTTGGGTACCAAATCGCTAAGCTCCCAGTGCTGTGCCTATTGTAGAAAACCACGTTCTGGCTAGGGGTGCCTGCTCTCGCGACACATGGGGTGAGTTAAACACCAAATAACAAAAGCAATGAGAACAGCCCACAGAAACTGCTACTCCTTCCTCACCACCATCCCTCCCAGGATTTCAGGAGAGAAGGTCTCCTCTCACCTATGTTTAAACAAGCACAGTGCATGCACCCATGCGTGCACTCAACATCTGAGATTTCCTCTGCTGTCAGCCAACAGAGAGGTTTTCTGATGGTCTTTTGGCCAGGAGAATGATTCTGGTGCCGTGATTTTAGTACACACCTCTGAGGCAAGGAACATATCCTTTCTTTTGGGAAAGGAATGTATTTTATTCAAGCTATCTTCCAGAACTGACATAGACAAGTGCCTGTGATTGCTATGCACAGACTCAAGCCTCTCATCCCTGCCTAGCCCACGTGCTTCTTTAGCATCGCAATGAAAAAGAAATATCGTCTTCCTAAATCCAGCAACACGTGAAACCTAAAGCAGAGCACATCTCGGGCAAGCAAAAAATAAATCCATCTTGGATACTAGCTGGGATGCAAAGAAGAAGAAGTGTACTAAACCTCATTATATTTTTCAATTTGTGCTATGTTGATATTTAATTGTTCAATGTGACTATTGTAAACGTTATCCTAAAAATTACAAAGTAGATTGTAATATAGATCTGGAAAGTAAAAGTGAAAGTGGCAATGCTTTCCAAAATAGCAGCCTCCAAATCTGCCCGCTCACTAGACTGAGTTTGCATGCTCTCCCTTTCAAAAGAGGGAAAATAACCCACTTTGCTCATTTTTTCCTTTCAAAATTTTGTAGGGCACTGTCTAAACAAAAGACTTCCTCGGTTAGATGAAAACAGTGAAAAATTAAGTCACCTTGTAACTGCTACCAATTTACAGAAAATGGAATGTTTTTCCCCACCTTTTTTTTTTTTTTTTTTTTTTTTTTTTTTTAGAGAAATCTCATTTCCACTTAAACCAAATTTTCATGCAACTGAAAGATTCTCTGAAAAAGCAACTGGAAAAGCTCCAACTACCGTCCAACACTTAAAAAGACTTTAAAGTGTCATCAATCCCAGCTCTTTACGTGCTCTTCTAGAGCACTGCCAACCTATACTTGAACACTAACTCAAAACTGGTTTATGCCAGCACTGCACACTCAAAATAAAGACAGATACAACAACAAAAAAAATCTATATTATTCTGATTTTAAGCCAACTCCTGCTCAGATTCATGTCAGATGTTACTACATGATACTCACAGAGGGTATTTTTCTTTTTTTCCTAGGAAGAACTGGCAACCAATACCATTAATCTTAAATATCTCAGTGGCTACCTTAGATGACAACATGTTATCACATCTGCTACAAAAGGTGTCCTCAATTTTAGCAGGCCACGTGAAAACACTGGTCCCATGGAAAAAAAGGAATAACATCCATGGTAAATGACAACAGACACAGTTGTTCTTTGAAATTCATGTTACAAATTTCTAATATTGCATTATTCCATTTAATGAACTTCAGTCATTTCGGCTGAAATTCTCAGTGACTGCTTCTGCAAAGTTTGATTTGAAAGATTTTGAAAGATTTCAGTCACTTCTGACAATTTTGGTAGTGGGAAAAAAAGCTAAAAAGTAATTCAGAATATTTTGTTTGGAAAGATTCTCCCTTGGGAATCCACAGAAAAAGTCAGAAACTGCTGGGGTCAGATAGTTGCCTTTACCCACGTCAATGCCAGTCTGTTGAGACTTGAACAAAATATCCAGGAATAGCATTTTGCCCTTGCTCAGGAAGGCTTCCAGAGCTCACTGGTAGCATCTCCAACTCCACTAATGGACCTGAACTTATTTCCAGCTGGCCTGAGATCTCTGCACATCACCTGCACCGACCAGGCCAGCCAGCATCACTGTGCTTTCATTGCTGTCAAGGACCTACAGGGCTCCACAGGGCTCCAGAAAAGAAATGCAACACCACCACCAGCAAAGCCCTTCTCGGCCCAGGCAGAGAAAAAGAAACTATTTAGGTAGTCAGCAGGAGGATCAGCATTAGCATGCACCACCTTGTGCTGCTCTTCGCAGCTCTGACCACCGGACGACACCCCACGCTAATTAGGAATTAGGGTCGCTGCTTCCCACCCTACAGAGAGGGTAACGAAGTGGTTGTCCTAGGTGACATCTGACAAAACCAAGACCAGAACTCGGGCCTCCAGACACGATACATCATCTGATTAATTATCCCCTTTGTGGCACCGATGTCCAAGGTCATGCATTTGATTGTTCTACGTTTAAATGACAAGAACACGGTCGCCCCACAGCCAGGAACAAAGCTCAGGATTTTTGAGTCCCATCATTACTCTGCTACGTAGCAAATACCATGCCAGCCATTAGCAAAGAGCATGCTTCATTCCCCTCCTGGAGGCTGGTTCACAGAGCGGACAAAAGCTTGCTACTGCTAACCAGACATTCCTTAACTCAAGTGCTGCTGGTCCGAGCTGCCACTCCAAAGCCTGTCAACGCCAGCAATACCAGCGACCCACAAAAGGATAACACACCATTGCACGAGGGCACTTGTTTAGAAAAAAAAATAAAAAATAAAAAAAATAATAAAAAAAACTATGAACAAATAAACAAACCAGGAGATTATAAAAAACCACAGACATTGTTAGGATTGTATTCAGAGGGTAGGAAATGTCAGTGTGCACCACTCTTGGCAAACTTTATTCAGTATTGCTGAGCATACTATTAAAAGTCTTTAATCATGGGATCTCTCTTGACCCTAACACATACCATTTTAGTTGTCATATACATTAGCTTTTCAGTTCTTGTGATTTTATTGAACTTTTAAAAAAATTAAAAAAAAAAATTACAAGGAATAATCAGCAAGCCAACACCTAGACAAGTCCTACCCTTGTACCTGCAGCTGAAAGGGCTCCTCTGACACAAGAGCTGATGTGCACGGATGTGGAGTGCATGAAGAAACACAGTCAGTATGAAGCATACTGTCCCTCAATATATTTCACGTGACTTCACATATTCACTCCCAAATTTTACCATATATTTCAGTTGAGAAACACTGGGATGGCTCACGCCACCATCCCTTCCCAAAAATGCAGGAAATGACAGAAATAGTTATAGGACCAAGGCACACCATAATTTAAAGTTGTCCTCTCCAAATCAAAACACATCATTCTGCAGTAGACAGAAATGCAAAAAAATATTTGTATATTATAATTTGATTTTGGTTCAGACCAAAGTCTAGATCATGCTTTCTGATTAATATCACGAGATTTTACACTGAACTCAAGAAAGGAAAGTCGACATAAGCTCACCGTTACATCCAGTGTAGATATACTGACTTTTTGGCAAAGCCACGTTCATTTTTCCTCTTCCTTCTGTCTCTCAGTATTATTTTAAAAATTGTCTGCTGCCAAAAGGTAAATAAAACTAATTAAAGAATACTCTACCATTTCTGTATTATAGTTATTGCTTGGGAGCAAACACAAGAGCACAAACTCTGAATAAACTCCAGACCTACAAGTCACACCAAACTTTGCAGAAGTATGAGAAAGTTCACAGATTTTGGGGCACAACGTCTAAGCAGACCTTCTGCATAGAAAAGAGCCTCCAAACACAAACACAGCACCACTAGCACAGTTGTGGGGGTTTTTTATATATATAAACTAGAAGAGACTGCACAACTATCCTCACGTTGGTCCAATTTTATCCACTTTTGCAACAGTGCCACATACGCATATTAGGTC
The DNA here is from genome assembly GCF_028500815.1 of Rissa tridactyla. Taxonomy (NCBI): domain Eukaryota; kingdom Metazoa; phylum Chordata; class Aves; order Charadriiformes; family Laridae; genus Rissa; species Rissa tridactyla. Next base: position 47,928,616 of record NC_071466.1, read on the forward strand.
TAGTCAACACTCCAGTCAAGTTTGTCAACATAGCTCTAGGCCTAGCTATAAACTAAAACAATTATTTTGACACTGAATCCTCAAATATAACTCTTGTTGCCTTTTTGTTTTGCATTTAGCACTGACTTAAAAAAAAATAAAAAAAATAATCATTCAGTTGAAGCAAGAGGACCGTCTAAAGTTCAGTCGTTGAACACAGGGTAAGGTTACATGGAGCCTTTTTCCACTGACGAACAATGTTGAAAGTGTTCTTAGTACTACAGTGCAAAAAGCATTTCTCTTTTCAAGCGCAAGCATGCATTTAATTAAAAAAACAAAATTTAATTTCTTTTTCACTGCATAAGAAGCGTAGTCATCTCCTGCTTTCACAGTTGCACTTCCGAGGCTCAAAGCTTGTCTTGCAGATACAGCACAGCCCACCTTGCACAAAGGGAAAGGAAAAGCCACAACCTGACTGCTCAATACTTCTCTTTACATCTCACTTTGAAACAGTCTGTTCATTATATGTTTTCCCCTTAGCTGGGGAAAGCGAGCATGCTTGTGTTTGCAGCTCCTCCTCTTTCAGAGGCGCACAGCTGCAGCTGTAGTAAACAACCACTAGTCAGGAGCTGAGAAGGTCAAAGTCTGGGTGCTGCATCCATTTCAGCTTTTCTAAATATGAAATTTCCATTTCAAGAAATTCATTTTTTTTTGTTTCATTCGGTAGTCGCATCAAGGAAAAGTAAACCACAACCATCCTCCAACAAAACAAATCAAGATACAATACTTCAAAAACCACAAGCAAAACACTTCAGTCAAAATAAGTATTCCCCCAGCTTTATTAATATACAAACACCTCATTCACACTTGATTCGAACAAAGACTTGGTTGACTTGGTCAAAACCAACCTTGCGCTGACAAAACCTGTTACACAATGCAAATGACACTCACTGAAGGAACCAGTGAGGAGGCTGGCCATCCTGAAAAGTGTCACCAGTGGCCATGCAAGGTTCACAGAGGTGACCCTGAAGCACGGAGGCTACCGCCCAACAACTTTAGAAAGGCTAACGTAAGCGGGCATCATCCACCCAGTGATAAGAAAAGGCACACACCTTCCTTTTATTTCATAAACTACCCAAAACCTAAACAACAGGATGCTCTTCTAGCGCTGAAACCTGCATGGAATTACGCAGACCTTCTACAAACCTGCAGTGTGGCAGAGCTCCCCAAGCACCCATGAGAGGCATCACCCACTTTCCTCAAGAACAGTGTCTGTATTTCTATTTATATTATGGTGGATACCGTTACGCACCACCTTGGTCTGGGTGAAGAGGAGGATGGTCACGACCACGGGGCTTTGCAGCCCAAGCCCTTAGCTGACCCCACTCCACCACCTCCTGGGGGAAGAAGGGCTGGTCCAGCCCTCGCCACGTTTCAGCCTCCTCTCCTCCAAAGTAAAACTCTGCTCAAGCACGTTCAGGTCTGGCTCATCCCGATAGAAACAGCTGGCAGAGAGCTCCGCAATTAGCCTGTCCTGGAATCTTAAAGTTTATTTTTAAAAGTTGTTACACACAGTCTTTTTGGGCTCTCAGGGGTTGTTCCAGCAAAAGGTTTTTTCTACAAGAGAGCGCCGGAAAGCCTGGAAATATTACCTCTAAGTATTGCTGGGGAAAAAAAATAATTAAAAATACCTCATTTCCCATCCCCCCACTTCTTCACACATCTGATATTGCCTCAATATCAGAAGCAGAAACCAAAGAGCATCTCCCACATCCTGAACTGCTTCCCAGCCCCCTCCAGAGCACGTGCAATCACTCATCAAATGCCCCACAGCATACCTCCCCCTCAAAAAGACCCTTTTTGGGGGACAGAAGAGGAAAATACGAATTTTTGCAGCCCTCTTCAAATGCTCTTGACTACTCCATGAACTGGGTAAAAAAAAAAAAAAAAAAAAAAAAAGGTGAAAAAAAAGGGGGGGGGTGGATGGAGGGGGGAAGATCAAGCCACCTTGTAAAGCTGCCAGTATCCTAATGGAAAGATTTGCATAAAGAAAGGTGCCCCCCCCCAGTTCCAGGTACCAGACGCAGGAAAAGAAAAGGTGGGGGTAAAAATAATAAAAGGGGGAAAAAAAAAAAAAAAAAGGAAAATACCACCACTGTTGTTCTGGATGCGGGGGGGGGGGGGGGGGGGGCGGGAATGGGGGGGGTGCTGGCTTGGGAAAGGGGTGCGGATGGGTGCTGCTCCCCGGCCGCTGATGGGGGTGATGTCATCCTACCAGGCTCTAGCCCGGGCACCCGCCAGCAGCTCAGCTCCGACCGGCTGCCAAAGCCTCCGGCAGCACGGGAAAGGGGAAAAAAAAAAATAATGATAATAATAAAAAAAAAACACATTAAAAAAATCCGCATGTAATGTTTCCTCGCTACGCGTGGTGGGTTTGTGACATGAGGTGACACGCCAGCTTGCAGACAGCGGTTTCAAGTTGATTACGTCCCATTAGAAAGATATTCCCCCTCCCCCAGCACGAAGAACATACTAAAAAAAAAAAAAAAAAAGCAGACTCGGTTTATGCAGCCTTACGTCATTAATAAAATGCTCCTATCGCCCCATCTGTGACCTATTCAGCACAGTTACTAATCCCACGCTAAGACCACTTTGCTGTTCCTGTACATTTCGGAGTTGGAGACCAACCAGAAAGCAGAAAATGGAGCCCATACGCCAGCGCTATATAAAGCAGCCTCGCAAAGTTGCCGCGAATATCTACCTGCCGTGGCGAGACAGAAAAAAGGGAAAAGCAACCAAAAAAAAAAAAATAAATGGGGGGAGACGAATACCTTTTATTTCATGATGGATAATTAAAAAACATAACAATAAAAATTGGTTTACTTACTCATTCAGGGGGACTGCCAAAAGCTAGCAGGATTTTACAAGCTCGACATAAACCCCGATGCAAGTCAACTTCTCTTCGGTGCCTCCTACCAAACTGCTCGTACCTGCTCCCTAAGCCCGTAAAACGTCTTATTTTCCACGCAAGCCCTGCCGAGATCCAAAAAAACCCGCTGTCTGGAGAGCAGCATCGCATCCCTGCGACCCATGGAGGGGAGGGGGGGGGGGGGGCGAAATATAAAATAAACCAGCCAGCTGCTCCTGTCCGCCTCCCCCCCCCCCCCCCCGAAATCCCGCACCGCCCTGACGGGTGGTGCGGGATTTCGGGGGGGGGGGGGGGGGTGGGGAGGCGGACAGGAGCCCAAATTTCATCCCAGCGCTCATTTACCCGAAAGCTTTCGGTGGGTTTCACAGGGTGACGCCGATGCCTCTGGGCACACGCTTTTAATGTAAATACCAGCGGTTTGCTCCCCAAGCAGACTTCTGGAGAAGCAAGTATTTATTTTATAGAGGATAATTATTTTTGTAGAAGGTAATATAGCGTTACGCTCTGATTTTTATTCCCCCTCCCCATGTAGCGTTATACTCTGCTTTTTATTTTCCCCCCATACAGCATTACACTCCGATTTTATTTTTTTCTTTCTATTTGTTTTTTGTGTATTAATATTTTTCCCCACCCGCCCCCCCCCCCCCCAAAGGCGCAGGGGCACCGCGGCCGCCCCCCCCCCCCGCCCCGAAACCAGGGGACCGGCTGCACAAAGGGCTGGGGCGCTCCCAGCTCGCTCCTCATCACTCCTCGTCGATAATCGCCTTTTTAATTATTTCCCCCCCGGTTTTTTTCACCGTGTCCCATCCCTCCCCGCCCCCCCTTCCGTCTTCCTTAAAGCCTCAGCGGGAAAGTTGAGGGAAAAGTTCGGGCCGGCGGCGGGGGCGGCCCCGGGCACACACACACCGGGAGCGATGGAGGGAGGGATGGAAGGAAAGAGGGAGGGATGGAGGTGATGGAGGGAGGGATGGAAGGAGGGGAGGGATGGAAGGAGGGGAGGGCACCGCCGTTAACCCCCGGCTCGCCCCGGCGGCGCTGGGGGGAAGGAGAAGGAGGGGGGGGGGGTGCACCGTGCCCTGGCTTTTCTTTAAAATTCTGTAACTTGTATCGGACCGATGATTTTTTTTCTTGAAAAAAAAAGAAAAAAAAAACAAAAACCAAGCTGACTGTGACAGCAGCAAAAAAAAAAATAAAATAAATACCTATGTTATCCGCGTACAAGAAAGGGAATGGGCACAGACCTGAGCAGAAGAGAAACTGTTTCCTCCCCCTGACACAGGGTCCCCGCTCTCTCCCTCCGCCCGCTACCCCTGGGCCGTGTCACCGGCTACCACACGGCCCCGGCGACCGGGCCGGCCGCCCACCCCCGGGGAATGAATGGGGGCAACCCGGGGAACGGCGCCGCTCGCCGCCGACTTACCCGCGTCACATGATGAACCGGGGACCGGCGGCAGGGGGGGTCGGTGGGTGGGGGGTGTGTGTGTGGAGGCTCCCCGGCGCCGCCTCGCCTCGCCCTCCCTCTCCTCACGGACACCCCACCGGCCGCTCAGACAAAGGGCCCGGTCCGGACCCGGTGTCCCCCCTCCCTTGCTCCGGCCGCGGCGGGCGCCGGTGGCGTCGCTGGCATGCGGAGCGTCCCCGCCCCCACCGGCAGCCGGGCGGAGGGAGGGAGGGAAGGAGGGGCCGCGCCCCCGCCCCTCGGCCGCCCCGGTGCGACGCCCGCCCCGGAGGGGTGGGGACGGGAACGCCCGGCCGCGCCCCCCCCCCCCCGGCGCTTCCCCCGCGACCGGCCCCGGCCTCGGCCTCAGCCCCGGCCCGCCCGGCCGCGGGGTTGCAGGGCGGCGGGGCCTCCGGGGGCGCCGCGGGGAGGGGCAGGGCGGGGCCGGCAGCGGGGGCGCGGTGGCGCCGAGGGGAGGCCCGGGGCGGGGGAGCGCTGAGGGCAGGCGGGGCGGGGACAGGTTAACGGGGCAACGGGGGAGGCTCGGCGGGGTGCGGGGCGGCGGGGGGAGGGGTACGGGGCAATGGAGGCGCTGAGGGGAGCCCCGGGGGGGACAAGGCGATGGAGGTGCTGAGAGGAGCCCCAGAGGGGTCAGGCTTTTGGGGGCGCTGAGGAGAGCCCTGGCGAGCAAGACGATGGCGGCGCTGAGGGGAGCCCCGGGGGAACAAGGCGAGAGGGGTCGCTGAGGGGAGCCCCGGGTGGACGAGGCGCTGAGGGGCGCCCCGGGGGCGACAAGGCGAGGGGGACGCTGGGAGGAGCTCCAGGGGAGACGAGGCGATGGGGGCGCTGAGGGGAGCCCCGGGGGGACACGGTGATGGGGGCGCTGAGGGGAGCCCCGGGGGGGCGAGGCGCTGAGGGACGCCCCGGGGGCGACAAGGCGAAGGGGGCGCTGGGAGGAGCTCCAGGGGAAACGAGGCGATGGGGGCGCTGAGGAGAGCCCCGGGGGGACAAGGTGATGGGTGTGCTGAGGGGACAAGGCGATGGGGGCGCTGAGGGGAGCCCGGCGTGGGGGGACATGGTGGTAGCTTCACTGAGGGGGCGTCCCGGGGAGGGGGGACGACGCCCAGGGCGATGGGGACGCTGAGGGGAGCCCCGGGGCGGGGAGGCTCTCGGAGCAAGGAACGGGAGCGCTGAGGGGATCCCCGGGGGGGAACGAGATACGACACAGAGCGGTGGCGGCGCTGAGGCGGGCCCGGAGGGGGGACATGGCGGTCGCTTCACTGAAGGGAGCCCCGGGAGCAGGGAACGGGGCGCTGCGGGGAGCCCCGGGGCGGGGGCGGCGGGCGGGGCCCGGGCCCGGGCGGGGGGTTGAGGCGGGGAGCGGGCGGCGCCGTCGCCGGGCCGAGCTGCCGGCGGGAGGCCGGGCCGCGCGGGCGGCCTTCGCCGCCTCCCTTCCTTCCCGCTGGCCGTGCCGGGCACCGCGGGGCCCCGCAGTTACCTGGCGGGCTGGCAGGGGCTGAGCGCTGCAAGCCCGTACTATTATTTTATTATTATTTTTTTAAACATAGACACACTGCAGCTTGTCAGAAGTATGTGAGGTGGCGGGTTTTTTTGCGTGGAGGTGGGCGAGTCGTGCCTCTGCCAGCTGAGAACTTCCTTTATGGGAAGGTTTTTCACACGTAAGAAACAGATTCCGAAATCTTAACGTTTGTTTAAAACATAAACTTTTTGTTACGTGTCTCTTTTAAAAGGAGTACTTTGAAAACCTTAGGAAACAGAAATATAAATCTTGAGAGTCAGTGTTAAACTTTAAGAAGCAAATCTCTATTTCAGTGAAATATTTTGGTGGAGAGATCCTGGCTCATGTCTGAGGAGTGTCAAAGCTATCAAGCTGGCCTGACAGGTTACCTAGGGATTCCCTTGCCTTGGAGAGCCTTTTGTTAATGTAAAGCTGATGTGGCTGTTTTCTGCCTCCTCCCCTATGGTTCCTGTTGCATGGAGTAAACGTGGCGTGGCCAGAATGCAGGTGAGCTTTGACCAGCCCTGGTTGCTAAGATGGTTTCTGGGCAATGTTCGGAGGGGATTTATTATAATTAAACTTAATAGCCTTGTGAACAATCAGGGGGCCGTGCTGGACACTGGCAAAAGCCATGGTCAGGCCAGGTAGAAAATGGCAAGCACTTTATGAGTCTCCACCCCTCATCTGCCTCAAATTCAACCTCAGCTCAACAGCTCCAGAGGATCCCACTAGTAGCAATAATTTGGTAAATAAAATGCAAAAAGATGATCCCTTGCCTAGTAGGTTGGCCCATCATGTGAGTGTGTTGTAAAAGCCTCTATAGTGTGTCTGTTTACACAGAAAGCCAGGCTGAGCTCAGGTAAATAATTACTGCTAAAACGCTATTACTTTCAGTAAATACAAACTAATGTTTGCTTCTCTACACAATATTTACCAAGGAAGCCAGAAGAACCAGAACCAGTGTTTGTTCCCTTAGAGATTTCATGCCAACTGCGTGAAATACATCTGCATCACTTCGTGTGTTGTCCCTGTAACTGGTCCTCTGCTGCCTTTTTGGCATAAATGGTCTAGGTAATGTAACCCCCCTCACTATTTGTCCCTGCATCTTACCTCTATTTCCACAAGGTTAAAAAAAAAAAAAAAAAGAAAAAAATAGTAAATTGGAAATGTTAAAATGGATATAAACAGAAGTCTACCTTGCAGCCTATATATATGTCTCTGCAACATATAAAGGGGATTAGGTGTGATTTGCTGTTGTAGTTTTGCCTCTAGTGTAATCGTTTCCTTTGGAGAAAAGTGAGCATAGAGTTAAATACAGTCTAATGACCTGAGCAAGGTATTTGCTTATATTATTACTTCAGATACAGAATCAGTTCCAACAATTCACCAGAAGTTACATATGTGATTCATTAGGTTTCAGAAGATTTTACCCAAGTCAAAAGTTAACGTTGTAACACAATGTTTTAAAAGATAAAATATGCAATCCCATAGGAAGCAGGCTACTATAGAACACCGCTGGAAACATTCCCTGGATAGATGCATAGCTTATATTCAGTTTTATCAATAAAAAACATGAGTATTAACATTCATCCTTCTTAACCACTTGGAACGGGCAGCAACGATTTCCCAGCCCTGAGAGGGCTGCAGAGAAAAACTGGTTTCCACCTCCTGAGGTGAAAGGATTAATGAATACTTGGCACATGAAAAATGAATAGTGATAGCGGGAAGAAGATTGCATGTAGACAGTGTGATAAGGTGCGTAACAGAGAAACATCATGTTACACACGTTGCTGTGCCCTGAGAAGCAGGTGAAGCTCGTTTCCATTGAATTTCAGATAAAATATTTTAAAACATCAATATTTATTTTGTCATACTTAGAATTTTTTTTTTACTCATTTATCCAATATATCTCAGGAAATCATCTAGAAGAGGGGCTGGCTGACTGACACTTGGTGATAAAATTTGTTCTCCGTGAGCTTCATTATGTGCTATGTTGGCTGTTTACATGGTCTATTGCCTGCTACTAAGAACTATTACCCATATGCATGAATTTGCAGGGCAGTATCTAAAGCGAAAAATATGTAGCTACATTCGCAAGAGAAATGTATTACATGATTGTATATCAATAGATTGATACAGAAGTAGGGATATTACACATTAGTATTTGATATATATCACAGATTTATAGAGAAATGTAGTTCTCAATCACACGCTTTTATGGAAAACCTGTCCTATTAAATCACCGTCTTGGCTCACTCCATATACCTGACCCTTCTGTTTCCATTCTCATCTAGCTTAACAAAGCTGGGCATACATCGTCTATTTGAAAATGTTCTGGCTTATATTTTAACACAGAAATACTTTGAAGACATTTAGTATTTCTAAAGATTTAGGAAGTTCTCTTTTTTTTTTTCCCCTTCATTTTTTTTTCTTGAAAGAGGGAACTTTAATTATATTAATCAGGGGGACTTTTCAGCATGGCATTTTTTCAGAAACAAGACTCTTAAATTTTGAAACAGGAACCTTAACAGTGCATTTCCATATACAATTCTAAAAATAGAAAAACATACTTTTGGAAGCCAGAGGAACAAATGGGCCCACGGAACATTTTTTGGTTACTTACTTGTTCATAAGCCCGACAAGCATGTTTACATGTGTATTTTAGACTTTTTCCGTAATCCTTCTCCACTTCTGCCATATTGCCTACAAACCAGTACTACCAATTCACTTTTATTGAGTCCCATGACTCGCAATCCCAGATGGCTCTTTCCAGTCTTCTTGTAGCTGTTCTTCACCTAATGGAGTTTCCTAAAGCTTACAAAAAAGAAGGTCCTATAAAATCTCCCCATAATGTTCCTCAGCCTGTCATTTTTGTATTTGTTCTCCACTGATACAGAATTTTCTTCACCATTATTCCCCAATATCTATTGTCCTATTTGCATTTCGTCTTAGATCCTAATCCAGCAAATGTGCAAATAACTAGTACTCTTGAAAGCAATTTAGCAACTTCTACCTTTAACTTAAACACGTTTTAAGTCTTGGGGTTTTTTGTTGTGTTGTGTTTTTTTTTTAGTTTAATCATAATGAATCAATCATTTTTCAAAATGGGGAATGGCATCACCAGCAGAGAGCACACTGGAACCTCAGAACAAAAGAAAACAGAAAATCAATAGCATATTTTAACAATGCAAGCCTGAAACACATAAAGATACATCTGAAATAAATCAGTAATGTGCTGAATATTCAGAGATTTTGTCATTTAAATTAACACCAGTTATAAAAAAATCACTCTTAAATTATCTATCGTTTATTCCATTTCAGCTTGTATTCAGTTTTCTAACTCGAACTGAAAAAAAAAAATAAAACTCAAACTTACTACCCAAACCAAAACCTAAATGCATTCTTGTTTGGGATGCATGGTTAGACAAAAGCTTTAACAAATTACATGATATATTTTAGAAGACAGATTGTGTTCATTTGCTGAACTTAGGGAAACCTTTGGGTTGACAGATAATCAATTCAAATACCTGCAGTTGAGGGACTGTGTTACTAATTCCTTTCGCAAGCCTTCCCTTTTGGATACAGGCAAATAAACGGGTTTTCTTTGACAAGGAATGGACGACATCAGCAGATACAGCCTTTCAGGTATGGTTGCTGTCTTGCAATCCAGCCTGTGATCATCTGCCAAGTGCTTCCTCCACGCCTTCTCTACTCAAACTGGTGTTACGCTCAACATGAATATGTGGGTCTTGTCCCTTTATCTGACAGCTGCCATCAAGCATGAGGTTGCGGACCTTTTCGGGAAAGGGCATCAGCTTCTGTTTCTTTGAATCTACTTCTGAATTGTTTCAACGTCCACAGCACTCTGCCATCAAATGCTAGGCCACCACTTCTAGGTGGCCATTAACCAAAACGGTCAATCTAAAACGTGGAAGTACAACGGACGAGTAGCGCTATCGTATTGCATGTGACCCACTCAAACATCAGCAGTAATATTCCTTGTGTGTGAACATCAGAGATTTTGTACATCACATTTGGTTTTTTTTTTTCTGTACTTTGTATAAACCAATTTCTCTTTCTTAGACAGACTATCAGGAACTCTTCTTCCCTTCAGCCCACTCTCCTTAAAAAAAACCAACAAAACCAACCTAGCTCAGTGCATAAATGGCAGCATTAGTGTATGCAATGCAACTTCTGATACAATAAAGTATATAGTGGAGAATAGTTCAGTTAAACTACACAAAAGAGGAAAAGTTATAATCTGATATTAAAGGTACATGGTTTTTTTTCCAGGGACAAAGATCGAAACATTCAATTTGCCAGATTTAGACTAGCAATGGTGCCAAGACACATATTCTAGGAAAGCAGGGCCACACTGTATTAATGCTTCACTCCCTTGACCTGAAAGCTCTGTGCCCTTTCTGTAACCTTGGATTGAGATCATGCACTATTTTTTTTTTTTTAAATTTTAAACTTGTCTTCTTTCAGCAAGAGCCCTTGAAGGGTTATAACCTTACTTAAGAGGCAGAAGAACAGGAGGGACAGTTCCTTAGTTAGTATAATTTGGCACTGGCAAAAGTTAATAGGGAGTAGGAAATCACCAAGGAACATGTTCTGGGAAAGAAGGAAGTTTTGGGTTTTGCGTATCTCCAATGTTTGGCTAATGTTTTTGTAAGAAAAAAATATGGAGACAAGCACTTCCTGGCTCTGAACACTGTGTCAGTTTGACGCCCAGGAACAGAACGGGTTGCTGTGGATTTTCATTTCAAAACTCTGTAGCTGAATTTATGGACCTAAACATCACCCTGAGAAAATTTCTTACACCATTTTAAGCTCCATGTTCAATTCCATTATCTTAGCTCCTCATATTGAATACTATGTTGTTTAGGAGACAAAAAAAGGGGATCTCTTAAACAGTGCTTTGTAAAGAGAAGCGTACTGTATTCTCTTATGAACATTAAAGCTACTACATCTCTTTTGGTAAGATAGAGATACGGTATGGGACAGCCTTTCCAAATTTTCCCTGTGACTCCCACTGTGTTGTGTTCTCTGTGGCTCCTGGTTATTTTGCTCTCCACTGTGCCTCTGTAAAATTAGTGATATCTAATTTGTTCCCTGTGCTTGGGTTTCATAGGCTACAGAAGTTCTGCACATGAAAGACCTGGAGGAGCAGGAGCAGTTTCAAAGGCAGAAGAAATGTTTCAGAAACGGCTGGGTTTTGTACCCGGGACTGAGAAGCATTCTGCAGTCAGGTTAGCAAAGGAACACATTCAGCAGGGCATGGATCTGATTTCGTACCTAGTCGGCAGCCAAAAACATCTGGGCTGTCTTCTTCACAGATACTATCACAGCAATCTTTCATGCTTTTCTTGACAGTTTTTAGGTATAACAAATATTTTTAAGAAATTCTGATTTTTCCCAGTTGTTTTTAATTCAGCAAAGTTCTTTGTTCTCCATGGAGGTGTTAAATAAATTACAACAGAATAAATCTCCAAACAAATAAGCACTTAGATGCTTTTTCTTTACTCAGACAGCATTCCTCTTTTCCCGTCTTCCAACCTGCCTTACAGAGGCTTTCCTGTGTTACTAAGGCATTCATGTTGATAACTTTTGTTTTGATTTCAAGGCCACACAACTTGTCTTTTCCAGTACCAGAATCTCTTGGATTTGGGAGATATTTAGCCAGCCTCGACAATTGAAAAGATTCAGAATCAGATTGGAAAATGGGACACATTGAAAATGGTTCTTTTCAACACTTCTGTTATTTTCCTTAGGTTGGCTTGAAATGCCTGGGTTTGCATCTGGGCATCATGGCCATATCCATGGTCGTGGTGATTTCTGGATCGTATGCTTTCTGGATCAAAAGTTAATGCCTCACATGCATTAAGAGGCTTCATCTGGACTCAGTTGTACATATCACATTTCAGATGAGTAAACTATTTTTTTCTTTAATTAGTTATATTTTTTTTAAATGGGGAATTTCACAGGTTATTAAACATAGTTGTGCCACTGGGTATCAATCTAACAGCTGAAAAACCTAAGCATCGTATTGTAGCAATTGCTTACTTAATGTCTGGGCTTCCTTGTGTGGTTTTTGTTTTTTAGTCTAAGAGAACGAATTCATTTGAGTGACTGCAAAGCTCAGAAAATACCAGTTATCAATTCTCTTTCTAATGACAACTGATGACATGATTTTTACAAATGGTTGAGCACTTGGCAAATGCTAACCATAGAAATCGAATGAGCTGAAAGAAACTCCAGCCTGCCCTATTGTCGCTGCTGAGCTGACAGATGGGGAAAAGAGGAGGAGGTGGTGATGCTCTCCCAGAAGCCCAGGGGCACACCGCAAAATGACTGCTGAAGTGTCTTGAAAGACCGTAAGTGAGAGAGGAGCTGATTTCCAAAGAGCAGACACCACCTACATTTTGCTTTAAAAGTTGCCCTTTCTAGCACAGCCCCCACAAATGGGCTGACCAAATTCCTTGCGGAACAGCTAGCACCAGAGCTCATTCGAGCCTCAGCAGTGGAGGTAAAATTGAATTTCCACAAAGGAAGGAGGAGCTGGAGCCAGGCTTCCTACTCCAGCAGCTGCTGGGAGAGCGGGAGGGCAGGGCTACCATTACAGCTGCCCCAAGCAGGTGGCACAAATGCCAGCATCTGCCACTGCCCTGGACACTGTCACCTGCCTGGGCACCATCAGCATGGCCGGGGCGCTTTGCTACCCCAGCCGTCTGCTGCTGCGAACAGCTGCCCGCTCTGCTGGTGCCTAAGCAGCAGGGAAAATCCCCCGGTATGTGGAAAAGCCTGTAAGCCCCAGAATAAGAATTAAGAAATCGGTGGTGGCAGTCTCTTGAGATCAAATCGCTCGGCCTTGCCTTTGCTTACCTATCTTTTTTTTCTTTTTCTTCTCAATTAGTCTAATGTGTCTCCTCTCGTTTTGTAAAAAGTGACTCGAGAAGTTAAAAGTACCAAACTTCAGTAGATTCACCCATATGTGCTGCGCGCCTCAGGCTAGACAGCACATATTGGTAGCCAGACTGAGAAGAACATTTACCACATTACCTCCTAAAAACTCACTTTATTTTTCTTGTTGAGCTGGCTCCCATCCAATGTGACACTCTAGTGTGAGCCATGCAGTGACAGCAACAGCCTCCATGGAAACACACGGGAGCATGAGGCCAGTCGTGGGGTAGAGAGAAAAGGCAGCTCCGTCTTTTTCCTCAGTCTGCCGCGTTTTTTCTCTGAACAAGCTTTCTTTTTCATTTTTAAAGCACTTTTAGGAACGCCCCTCCTATGCCACCATGTCTTTGGTATGTCTCTTGCAGCAATGCAAAGTTATGCTGAAACTAGAAAACCTGGGGGTGATTGCAAGGCGTCACCATCTCACGACCCCGGCACTTTTTTACTCAATTTTACACGCTGGAGCCAGGAGGGGAACCTGCCTCTGCAACCGAGACACAAATAGATGCCGGCTACGGTGGGTGAAGGTTTGAAAGCGCGTTGCTTTCAAAGTGTGGGGAGTGAGGGGCTCTTGCAGAGAGTGCCCTGCCAGCAGCCTCAGTGCTGCTGTGCCAAAGGTGCTGCAGACTCAACGTCTCTTTTCAGCAAAAAGGAGATAGCAAAGGGAAACAGCATCTTAGAAATTTCCTTGACGTCTTTCAGAATTTTACGTACCCCCACTTCGCCCAGGAACAGGTTTATTGGGAAAAGGGTGGGTGGAGGGTGTTAAGTAGGTTGCTCTCCCAGTAGAGTAACTAGGGAGAGTCTGATGGTCAGGATGCCCCAAGGAGGAAATCCCTCATCATCATGGCTATTATCGCACCTGCCTCTCTGTCATACTGAAAACTTACTCCCCCATCTAATAGCAGCATGCAAAGTTGCCTAATGCCATTATGATATAATTGATGGTACAATTTTCCCTTAATATTTCTCTGAAATTTTCCTTTTTTTTTTTTTTCCTTCCCCAGACTGCCTGGAAGTAAATCTCTCAGCCTGACTATCCACTGTTCGATGCAGACAGTGAACCAGGTAGCTGTTTGGCGGTGTTCCAAGTGTTTGAGCATTTCACAGATGACAGGCTAAATCTGGCAAAATTTGCAAGCCTACAGGCTAGCTGCTACCGTGCTTAACTTCTAGACACCTGGCTTTACATCCACAGACAACAGGACAGTACTGAATTTCGCTGCACATCCCTTGTAGTCTCCCAGTACCAAATTCATACCGTGAAGTGTGCAATGCCCATTCTGTATATGTCACGGGGAGAATCAGGTGCCTCGGATTCACCACAGCCAGAGTACTGAGCCGGGACCCTCTTAAACTAACCAAGAAGAACGACTGAAACCAGTTATGTAGTAGAATTTCCCCCCTCTCAGCACCTAAGAAGCCTAAGTGTGGGCTGCACCATAAAGGTAGCTTTATGGTGTTGGGAGTCACACCCTGGTATTCTCTGCTCAAGCTGAGCACCATCTTTTCCAGGGGCTGGATCAGCTTACTTTTTTTTTTCGAACAATGCATCGGTACCTTGACAATAATAGGTATATGCCGTGGAAAACAATATGTAACAAGTACATTTAAATGTATAATGTTTTAATATATATGTTATGAATAATAATAATAATAATAATACTACACAGCAGGCACCTAGGTGATGTGTCTCCTACCTCTCTCATCTCCCAGCACCACTGCTTATATTAGCTGTGCTTGCCTGAGGGACTGGGATATTTCTGACTAAATGTGGACTTTAGGCATTTACATCAGGATCAACCACCTTTGCACCCTCTCTAATGGAGAAAGATACTCACCTTTAGGGTCTGACTTATCTCATCCTAAAATCGGTTTCTAAATTTTATGGGCATTGCCAGACATCTTTTGTTGTGCTATACGCTTCAGTGGGCATCATGAGCACACTTGGCTTCAGCACGGACTCCAGCTCTTTTGACACTGATTTGGTTGCTCCTCATGTCTTTGCTGTGCCAAGCGCTTTAAATGTTAGCGGGTAACACCAGGTCACCTCGACTAATTCTGCTGTGATATCTTTTAGGCATAACAACAGATCTTTATAAATCTGGCCGCTGTTTTCTTAGTTAAATTTCGTCACAAGGCTATTTGTCCCTGATGCCTCAGACACACAGGAAAACTAATTGCACAGCAAGCCATCATAAGGGAAGCCAATCACCTGGCTTCCTAAGTGATACTGATCTACTGAAATTACCTCTCCAAGATCCCCAAGGGCTCTAGGACTCCACTTAACATCTGTAATATGTATTTTCAATGTAGGAGACCAGGTCCTGAGATTATGTCAATTTGAACATCTACATTGAGTTAGCGGTCCTGGGTGTGTTTATCAAGCTGGGGATGTGGCCTGTGAACTCTGTGTATCTTGCTGGTATCTTTCACATCACTTTTCACCTTTTCTCCTCCTTCTCCTCATCTGTCTCTCATTCCAAGAGAGCCTGATCATTCCAACATCTTTATAATGCAATATATTAAAAAGAAACTTTGTTGGCTACCTTTAAAGCACTTTATATCACTTTAAATCACTTACACTACCACAGCAATACTGCAAAGAATGCCATCTAATTTACATAAAGTCACCCAGAGGTTAATTAGTATATGAAAGTAAATTTCCAAAAGAGTGCACCAGGAAAAAAGCAGCAAAAAGCAATTCTTTCCTTAATTGGTTTTGTACACACACCTCTCATTCTATGTTTTACAAATGTACTCGGTAATTTCTGCCTTCATTTTCTGGGAAGATTGCATGTCAGGTAGAAAGGAAGTCTGTCATTGTGTCTGTCTGAGTGGTTACTTGCTGACCGTTTGTTGTGGGATAGACTATTTGGAAACATTGCCATCACAATTGCATGGTAGGCGCTGTAATGCTACACTCGGGTGCATCCTCTACAGTGGAACAAAAAAAGTAATCCCCAGTTATCTTTCTATTTGAATAACTGCTGGGAAGTGTTAATAAAAACATCACATTAGAATGACATAAAATAGTACATGTCCCCAGCTCTGTCCACATTGTTGAACGGAAGGAAGGTGCTCACCTGGCGAGCCCATGTGCTGGAGGAAGAGCAGGACATTTAATGTTAGTAGGGAGGAACAAAGGTGATTATTTTTCTGTTTAAGAAGAAACACTCTGAGGGACCATTACAAACTGTCCCCAGGTGATCTAGGAAGAAGGCAATCTTGGAGCCTTGCTGGATTCATCTCTGACTCTGGACACCCAGAACTGTGTATTGGCTCCATATCCATCTCCGGATTCTGAGACTTTTCTACAAGAGCTTTAATGGACACAGTCCAGGTTAATTCAAAGACCCTACTTCTCTCAGCAATAACAGCACACACTTCCACTAGCAAGACACAGAAAACACGATGGGTTACACCACAGTGTTTCTAATGAGAGTTTTTAGCATTAGCATTTACTGCAAATAGACTTCTGCCTGAGCCTGAATCTCAATAGCCCAGAAATGCATAACAATGTTGAGAATGGCTTTTTAAATATGAGTTAGAAGATGTGTTTTCTTAGAGGCTTTGGAGCTATTCTAACCCCAAAACGTGTCTTTCTCCCAAGAAAGTTTATCAGGGAGTGTAATGATAGGACACGGGGTAATGGCCTCAAACTAAAAGAGGGTAGATTTAGATTGGATATCAGGAAGAAGTTCTTTACTGTAAGGGTGGTGAGGCGCTGGAACAGGTTGCCCAGGGAAATTGTGGATGCCCCATCCCTGGAAGTGTTCAAGGCCAGGCTGGATGGGGCTTTGAGCAGCCTGGTCTAGTGGGAGGTGGCGGGGATGGAACTAGCCTCTCTCCATCATTTATCAACAATCTTGGTCAACAGGGGAGGTACCAGATGACTGGAGAGTGGCTAATGTGACGTCCATCTACAAGAAGGTTCGGAAGGAGGATCTGGGGAACTACAAGCCTGTCAGCCTGACCTCAGTACCAGGAAAGATCATGGAGAGGATCATCTTGAGTGAGCTCTCATGGCAAGTGCAGGGCAGCCAAGGGATCAGGGCCAGCCAGCATGGGTTTAGGAAAGGGAGGTCCTGCTTAACCAACCTGATCTCTTTCTATGACCGTGTGACCCACCTTCTGGATGTGGGGAAGGCTGTGGACGTTGTCTATCTGGACTTTGGTAAGGCCTTTGACACCGTCCCCCACAGCATTCTCCTGGAGAAGCTGGCGAATCATGGCATAGACAAGTGTACTCTTCTCTGGGTTAAAAACTGGCTGGGTGGCCATGCCCAGAGAGTTGTGATTAATGGGGTGAAATCCTCTTGACAGTCGGTCACCAGTGGTGACCAAGTGCCAAGGGCCGGGTCCTGCATTTCAGTCACAACAACCCCAAGCAACGCTACAGGCTTGGGGAAGAGTGGCTGAAAAGCTGCCCAGCAGAAAAGGACCTGGGGGTGCTGGTGGGCGGCCAGCTTAACATGAGCCAGCAGTGTACCCAGGTGGCCAAGAAGGCCAACAGCATTCTGGCTTGTATCAGGAACAGCGTGGCCAGCAGGAGCAGGGAAGTGATCGTGACTCTGTACTCGGCACTGGTGAGGCCTCACCTCGAGTGCTGTGTTCAGTTCTGGGCCCCTCTGTACAAGAGGGACATTAAGGTGCTGGAGCGTGTCCAGAGGAGAGCTACCAGGCTGGTGAGGGGTCTGGAGACCAGGTCATACGAGGAGAGGCTGAGGGAGCTGGGCATGTTTAGCTTGGAGAAGAGGAGGCTGAGGGGAGACCTCATTGCCCTCTACAACTACCTGAGAGGAGGTTGGAGAGGTGGGTGTTGGCCTCTTCTCCCAGGTGAATAATGACAGGAGCAGAGGAAATGGTCTGAAGCTGTGGCAGGGGAGGTTTAGATTAGATATTAGGAAGAATTACTTTACTGAAAGAGTGGTGAGGCACTGGAACGGCCTGCCCAGGGAGGTGTCTGAGTCACCATCCCTAGATGTATTTAAGAAATGTCTAGATTTGGCACTTCAGGGCATGCTCTGGTGGCACAGATTGTAGGGGTTTGGGGGGTTTTTTTGTGTGTGTATGGTTGGACTCGATGATCTCAATAGTCCTTTCCAACCATGAAGATTCTATGATTGATTCTATGATCTCTAAGGTCCCTTCCAACCTGAACCATTCTGTGATTCTGTGTCAAACTATAAGGACTTCAGCTTTAGTTATGTCTTTTCTACCAAGCTGGTGGTTAGACACCTGACCAAGCAATCCTGATGGTGGAGCCAAGGATCTACTCAAGTTCATGCTAGAAACAGAATACCTCCTGCCCCTGGATGCAGTGTCAAAACCAGGGCCACACCGTACGGCCTCCGCCACCTTCCTGATCGCTCCTCCCCTCTCTCTGCACTAGCGAGGTGGTGGCTCCACCACTGCTCCTTTCAAGGATGAAGTGGGTTTGCAGTTCTGTAAATGTCAGTTCTGGGGAACATTTCTACAAAGGCTGCCTAGAAAGCAGACCTGATGCAAACGTTTCCGTGATGAGGGGATATACAGTGGTACAGCCTCTCCCTGGTCACATGAAAGTAGATGTTACCTGTAATGTATTGTTGTGCACACATTGTGATGTTATGCAGTGGTAATAAGGTAATCAGAGCCCTTCCATTTTCCTTGCTTATGAATAAATCTATCCTTGACAAGTAACATCCCTGTGTTCATTCAAAAGTTGTAATATAATAAGAATACCAATAATCAACACTGAACTCATTTATTCTATTTACACATCCATTATTCCTTATAATTCTTGGTGCCTAAGAAAGTGTTCTTTCTCTTCCTTTAAACAGCTCTTGTCCATTGTTGGTGTTAACAATCTTCTTATTGTTGCTGGGGGTTCTCCTATTCCCTCCCTGTCATCGTTTAGCAAAGCTAAATGCATTTCGTTATTTTAATCTTTCTTGAAAAGTCAATCCCTTAATTAGAATCTATGGTTGTGGAGTTCCACCGGTGGCTGCAGGCTAAATACCACTAAGGCTATTTTCTTACTAATTGTGTTCAGAGACAGGACATTTGTTAGTGTTGTTGATGGCATTAGTTGTTTTTTTTAAAGACTGTTTATCTAGGTGAGAGGCATAAGGCAGAATTCATTAGATCAGATTTTCAAACGATCAAAGCCTACAAGGCATAGAAAGTCATGATTTTCTTGGCTGGGATTTTAAACTGAACCACGCAAAGACAAACCTAAAAGCCAGGGATGTGGAGAATGAGCATGTCAAAATCTCTCTCTAAAACACAGAGATTTTAAGATTATGCTTGTGAAAGAAGGCTGTCAAATGTTGATCCGCTCTCTCTCCTACCAATTGCTAATGAGCATCAAAAAATGTGGAAACACTCCTTGATTCCTAACCTATCGAATGCATTTTACTAAAGAGACATTTGGAGATTCAGTAGGAAGAACAGTAATGCCAAAAAAAAATAATGCCTACCTTGTCCTTTCTCACTTCTGTCTCCAGTTTTGCTCACTAATCAGCCTGCATGCAAGTTTTTAGGAAGGATTTAGCTCTTCTAGCATGCAATGGAAGAAGAATCAAAGAACCTTTACACAGTCATCACAAAAACTTTTTGAAATAAGTTTTGATGAGCTTTCCAGTGTTGTCATTTCTTTTCTGTGTGCCTCTTAGGGATGTAAATTTTTTACACATGTAATTGCCCTCCACAGCATCACACATACTAGTCTAGACAATAAATGTAGTAACAACCTACCCTGAGGGATGTATCTTTTACCCTGCACATAAATTTACTGTAGCTCGAATGTTTCTTATGCTGGGATATGTCCCGTTTGATTCAGTTCTATCTAAATTAATTGCCCATGACCTAAAACAAAAGTTGCACTGTTTGGACATACACGGTAATGGTATTCCATCAAGGTACGCTCAGAACGTGTTTCTATCTATCTCCTTTGTCCACCATTTCATAATTTGAAGATTATTAGGATCAGCTGTGTAGTGTGGCTTCCTCTACAGCGCTCAGGTTGAATCCTGTTCTGTCACTCTGCTATGTGTCACTTATCCAGTCACTTCTGGGTCCTGCGTTGCAATTTGCTGCCCACTTCCAGTCTAAAAAATAGCCTTTTTAAGGCATTTCTCTTTCACTTGGAAGATGAGTCCTAGTAGTAGTGACTTTCTAGTCCTTGCCATAGCCACAACTGAACTTTTCACATCAGTCCTAGATACGATGTGGCCTTACCCCTGGTGACAATTGCCAATACAACCCCAGAAGACCACACTACTGATTTAGCTATGTGGCTAATCACATGCTAGTGTTTGGACCTGTGCCCAAGTTACCGGCACCGGTGTGACTTGAGAACAAGTGCCTGTTGGGCCGTAACATTACCGTGCCTTTGGGGATGCCCGTGTCTTTCTACATGAGCTTCACAGCACTTTGTGCCACCCGTAGCATCTGTACCTCCCCTGAGAGCAATCATTGCGCCATGTTCACATTGTCCGTCTTATTCCCCTCTTCCACCCTTCTGTTGCAGCTGCTGAGGTAGCCAGGTTTTTTCTTCCCTGCTCTCCTGCCCACGTGACCTTTCCTGTGCCACCCACACAGTGGCTTAACTTGTGGGCTTACTCCCCTCTACAAATTTCCCCAGTACTGTGATTTAAGCATTCTTGTGGTATTGAGGAGCTGCAGCCTAAAACCCTGGCAGTTCAAAAACTGCCCCATTTCCAAGGTGAGATGGCTAACACTGAAGACCCTGAAAGCTGAACTCAAGAGTCCAATAGGTCAAGGCCCCTCTGGGAATTTTAGAAGAGGTTGGGCATCTTGTCTGGTCAGTCTGGAGCATGACAGATCTTAGGTGAAAGACCCGGGGTGTTCCCTGACACCGCACTGCATCTGAGCCAGCTTAAAATCTTTTCTTTGAGGGATTTGACAGCAGACCAGGATGTTTCTGGAGGGTAAATGTCTAGTTAGACAGTGTTGGAGAGCAGGCAGTCTGGATCACTGGGATTTAGGCATGCGGATTTTGTCCAAGTCCTAATATAATTTTCAAAGGTGTATGTGTTGGTACCAATGCCTGCTCCTCAAAAAAATCTGGTAAAAAATGGTGTGTGCTAATACTTATATACCTATACCCATATACCTACAGGCTTTGATTTTCAATGAAATGCCTATATTTACACAACTAAATGATGCGTCTGCATCAAAAGGCCCTTGGCATGCAGCTCACCATGGTGCATCGAACACTGCAACTCCGTCCCAGGCCGAGGTGCCGAACACTCTGAAGTTCAGCCATTCGGGTACTTTAAATGGGAACACTCATTTCTCCTGTGCAAATAGGAGACAAACTAGCTTTCAGGTAGCACAGAAACCCAGAAATTAATGCTTTTCCCCTTAAAAGAGGAAAAAGCATCTGTAGAAGGAAGACCCGTCCTTTAAAGGCATAAAAAACATTTAAATTTGGCAGAGAACAAAATATTTTGTAATGATGCAACACGAAACAGTCACTGCCACCCCTACTGAAACGTGACACTGGTTCCAGGATGTTCAGGCACTCCTGCTGGGACAGATAATCTGCATTTAAATTACAAGATTCAGCCATATGTCTGGCTGGGAAATGAAAAGGTTGGAGTGATAGATACCACCTTGTGCTTCTGCTGCTGGAGTCTTTCATCCTGCTCAGTCACTCTCACGCACCGTGGTCTGTTCCAGGATAAACCCTCTTCCTATTAAATAATATCTGAATGTCTCCAGGGCCCATTTCAGAACTGAGCAGTCTCTTTTTTTCTCAGAAACTATATATCAAATCTTTGGTGGGAGCAAGCTTTTGACTAATATTCTCCTCTGGTTATTTAACTTGTAATAACTTACCAATTTAACCCGTGCAACTTTTATTTGAGATTTAGGCTATGAGACATGATTGGGGATTCATACTGTTTAATTTGGGAAAAGGTAAATCTTCCACATTTACAAAAAGGGTACACCCTACTTCCCCACTCCTGGGTGTTTGTGCATGTGTTTTAAAATAAGAGAGCAATATTTCCCTATAATTCAAGTAATTTTTAATTATTTTTTTTTCCCAGCTGGTCTTGGTTAGCCTTTGCCATTATCTTTCAGTAGGAAAAACATATTTTTGTCGCACCTTCAAGTCAAAAGAGCATCTTCTTTGTAGCTGCTGGATGTATTCTGTAATGGTTTGGTTTTTACTTCTTTTAGATTGTGAGAAATTACTATTATAATATTTCCAGTAATTTAATTGCAGGTCCTGAACAAAACCAGAATTAATTGGTGAGAAAAATTGCATTTTTAGTATTATGAAGAAGAAAAAATAGCATAAGAACAAAGATGTCTGAAATATAGAGCCTTTTCCCACATTTTCAGTGGGACTGGGCAGTTTCTGGATTTTTTTTTTTTTAACTTGCCATTGCACATGGCTTGGGTCTGAGAAACGCAGCGTAACGCGGGCTTAGTGATTTGATGATGGTACCAGCAAGCGGTAAAGGCATGATCTGGGTTTAGAAACCTGGTTGCTGCACTCTTTAAATCAGAAATGCTCCCAGAATTTATAGTCTTCGTTGCAAGCTTTGGAGGCAGCCAGGGAGGACGCTCTGCACAGCATCAACGTGTTGTCATCCTTGTAAATGCCACCTGGAATTTGATGGGGACATTTTTAAGCTACACAGGCAAGAAGATGAGCTGAAAGCTGGCGCTCTTCAGAGGGAGAATTTGCTGGCGAGGAATTCAAAGGATGATGCCAATGCAGCGCTTTCCTGGGGAATTTTCCGGAAAAGATGTTTTTGCAGGTGAGCAAGACAGAGGTCAAGAGAAGCCTTGCTGTGGACTATTTTCTGTCCGTCCAAGCTGCTTGCTCTGTGGTTTGCCCTCCTGGCTTTTGAGACCCTTCTGTTGGGCTGAGCTCCTGGCCAAATCAGTGTTGTCCGAGGAGTGTCACCGTCACTGGTGGTGGCGGGGGGGACTCCCCATGGCCCCGAGCTGCTGCCCAGCTTCTGCTGTCTCCAGCCACTGAGGCAGAGCTTTGAACTCAGCTCTCACCTGCACACCCCTGGTCTTTTATCACCGCATCGGAAAAAAAAGGGAAAAGACCATTCGTTTAGACCAAGTGTGAACTGATAAAAAGGGATGTCCTTGTGAATTGTTCACAGAATTGTCACTGGCCTCTAGTAAGAATGAAAAAACACAGGAATTAACGTAATTACTCTGAAGATACTTATTTTCATATGTTTTTTATTGTTGTTTTATTTCAGGGCAGTTTTAATTAAAAGTAAGCACTGGCAGTATTAATATGGCATATGCTGCCTTTTGGTAACTTTGAAAGATCTTTTTTTCTTAAAGGATCCTGATAGTGAGGTGGATAAATTATCTAAATGAGCATGCATGAAAACTTGTAAAATCTAATTTGGTACAGTATTTTCCCACAACATGGCATATATCCCAAGCCAATGTTTTATAAGAGAGACCAGAGAGTTTTAAGGAGCGTGGTTTGGTATATAGTATAAATACATCTAATTTTGTATACATGCCATACACAAAATACTATAGGTATCTGTTTGAAGGAAGAAAGCATGGCAAACCTCTAGGAGCCACAAAGTCTACCTGGTACATGTTAAACAATTGTCTAATGGATGTGCTGATGCCAAACGAACCCTTTGGGTCTTTCTGAGAAGAATACATATGTAGGCTTCCATGAAATATGTCATCCCTTTCACTCATTTACACTAAGGAAATACCAACAAAACACTGTGTTTAAATAGCTTTAAGGATCTGATATAAATCAACAATAGCCAGGAAATTTAAGAAAGCCAAAGCCTGACACTCCCCCTTCAGCACATTACACCCTGTTTTTGCAAAGCGAGTCAGGAGCCTCGGGTATCCCACCTCATTTTCAGTTCCTGATTTATGGCAGACCCTATGGGAAAAGTACCAGCAATAACAGAAGCTTCCACCTCGGGCCTTGCGTGGCAAGAGTTCAGATGAAATCACCAGAAGTCACATGAACTTTACATAAAATATCAGTAACTTTTGGCTTGAGACCTAGCAGCCGAGACTGAGCCCCTGCTCTCTGTGGCACCCTGTGCTGCCCGGCCAGCCCTGGTACAGATGCAATGCCCTGCGGAAGGGAGGGACGCTGTGTACGCGCCAGAGGAGTGGCTCCCCAAAGCCTGCAGGACATTTTCGATGCTGGCTTTGGTTCTCTGGCTGGGGTGATCCCAGGGTGGCAGCACTGCCCGTGTGGCTGCTGCCAAGCCCTGATGCTCCCAGCAGCACCTGGACCTGGCCTACGAACAGGGTGGTACCTCAGGGCAGCCCCCCCTGCGCAGTCACACTGCTGGGAGAGGACCCGAGTGCCCAGTTTTCAAGCTTCAGCCTATATTTATTGAACCATAGAATCATAGAATTGTTAGGGTTGGAAGGGACCTTAAAGATCATCTAGTTCCAACCCCCCTGCCATGGGCAGGGACACCTCCCATTAGATCAGGTTGCTCAGAGCCCCGTCCAGCCCGGCCTTAAAAGCTTCCAGGGACGGGGCTTCCACCACCTCTCTGGGCAACCTGTTCCAGTGTCTCACCACCCTCATGGTGAAGAACTTCTTCCTAACATCCAGTCTGAATTGTCCCATCTCTAGTTTTAATCCATTCCCTCCAGTCCTACCGTTACCCGACATCCTAAAAAGTCCCTCACCATCTTTCTTGTAGGCCCCCTTAAGATACTGGTAGGCCACTATAAGGTCTCCTCGGAGCCTTCTTTTCTCCAGACTGAACAACCCCAACTCTCTCAGTCTGTCCTCACAGGAGAGGTGCTCCAGCCCTCTGATCATCCTCGTGGCCCTTCTCTGGACACGTTCCAGCACGTCCATATCTCTCTGTAGTAGGGGCTCCAGAACTGGACGCAGTACTCCAGGTGGGGTCTCACGAGAGTGGAGTAGAGGGGGAGAATCACCTCCCTCGACCTGCTGGCCACGGTTCTCCTGATGCAGCCCAGCATACGGTTGGCTTTCTGGGCTGTTAGTGCACACTGATGGCTCATGTTGAGTCTCTCGTCCACCAGCACCCCCAAGTCCTTTTCTTCAGGGCTGCTCTCAAGCCAGTCACTGCCCAGCCTATATCGGTGCTTGGGATTGCCCCGACCCAGATGGAGGACCTTGCACTTGGTCTTGTTGAACTTCATGAGGTTGGCATGGGCCCACCTCTGTATATATTTCACTATATACATATTGGCATATGTAATGCTGACACACAGTCAGTCTCAATCTTTCCTCTGATGCTACCCAGAAAGTTAAATCATTCTGAGATCCACTGTTTTTTTTCTTCTAGATTAAAACAAGTTGAAAATATTTCTTTCCAATGCAGGGTTATTTGATGCAGGAGGATTAGATTATGCCTTTTTTTAATTTACCTTTTTTTTTCCCCTCTCTCCTATTGCAGCGATACCTGCTTGGCATCAAGCCCCAGCATCTGCTTTGCACCCATGGAAAAGGAAAGAGGCATCTTCCCCAAACCCTTCTGGGCACCTCTAACCCCAGCAGCCTTGTCCTACCCCTGCAGCAGCTACTCCCGTCCTACCCTTGTCATCCCTGCGCCCTGGGGATTCGTCCTGTCCGGAGGCAGAGCTGTCACCGCCTCCGCAGCTGTGGGAACATCCCGAAACACAGAGGTGGGCCTGGTCCTGAGAACTCAGGGCAAAACAAGGTCTGAGTGAAAGCCCCGTCTCCCTTTGCTGCTTCATAATTCTAGTCGTAACGTTGATTCACAGTGAAACAATTTGGTAAAAAGAAAAAAAAAGAAAAGACTTCCCTGTAAGAAAATTTCTTTTTATTGTCAACTTTCACACAGTCAGAGGAAGAAATTCCCCAGGCAATTAGAGCTTCTGACATTCCAGGCACAAGGTTTGTTTTGAGAAAACAAACACATGTCAGCATTTTTTAAGTTATTTTTTCAACCTTTAGACATGTTGGCAAGGCATCGATTCAGTGGGTTTTTATACATGAAGGCATACAGGCAGGAAAGCCCAGTACCAGCTGCGAGTGCAATATGCCACTGGTCCGTTAATGATAAAGAGCAACAATGCGAAGGAGCCACCAACCAGAAAAAGCAAAAGGAGGAGAGAGGCATCCACAGAAGTGGGAGTGTGGCAGCTACCCAGTTACTGGAGATTTCCCTGATATGAGCATCTAAAATCATTAGCGTAA
Organism: Rissa tridactyla; assembly: GCF_028500815.1. Taxonomy (NCBI): domain Eukaryota; kingdom Metazoa; phylum Chordata; class Aves; order Charadriiformes; family Laridae; genus Rissa; species Rissa tridactyla. The sequence goes on from NC_071466.1 coordinate 47,954,627, forward strand.
AAGCAGCTCTGGTTAGGGACATCTGCACAGCTGTGAGTAGCTGAGGGGTTTTGGTTTGGTTTGTTTTTGTGGTTTTTTTTTTTCCAAGTCCTGCTTTCCATAGTGGCAGCAGTGTAAAAATAAAGTAAAATCAGTTTACAGGGAAATGTATAAACACAGTATAATAATGGCTCCACTCTTGTGGCCTGCACCCTCTATTAAATATTAGCCCTGAATTTTCAACAGCATTTAAAAAGAAGTGTGATAATTTTCATCTTTTATCTTAAAATTCTGCCCTCTTTTATGCTAAGTAGCCCTTCTGACTTAAATAGGTTTATTACAGTAAGGTGAGTTGCACTTGTAGCAATCAGCAGAAAACATGATCTAGTTCTTATTAAAATGAAAATTTCAGTGTTCCCATACATGTATTTGAAGAGTGTGAAAGATCCAGCATGTGTAAGATTATTTTCAGCTGGCTTGGTGAATTTGTTTTAGACAGGTAAAATAGGAAACCAAAAAAACATATCTGGAAAAAGGAGAAAGGAGAGAGGAGAGGGAGGGGAAAGAAGAGGAGAGGAGAGGAGAATTTAATAAATAAGTGCTAGAGCCAGAAGCTATCAGCTTCTGTCATTTTCCTGTCCGAAATTTTCCTGTCCTTTCCTATCCTGTCATTTTCCCCCGAAGTGCATCTGTGACGTGCAGAGTCACTAGCGGAGGTATTTCCCAAACTCGGCCCCTGACCTTGCAGCTGGACCCTGTCCCTGCGCAGCCTCCCACTGGCTCCAGCAGACTTTCAGACAAGCCTAGATGGTTGCGCATGCAGATGTGATAAACTTGACCAGTGACCCAGATAAAACACGATTCCTAACCCAGAGGGCAGACAATTTTAAGGGCACAGTACTGCCGCCCCTCCATAGGAGAAACTTGCCCCAGGAGGACATCTCCGCTTGGGACAGACGTGGTTTCAGAGGACGGCGGGGGCTGTCATCCAGAGGCAGCGATTCTGCACGGCAGCTCTGCGAACGTGGCAAAGAACTGGAGGGAAAATATGAAGAGACGATGAATCTGTTCAGTGCTGAACATGTTTATTTTAACTTCTCTGAAGCTTCTGAAAAATCACTGAGCAAAACTCCAGGGTATAAATCAAAGTGAGAGAGAGAAAGAAAAAGGGCAAGCGAAAGAAAGTCATTACTTTGATTGGCAATGAAAGATTACTCAGGATCCATAACTGCGTTTACCTAGCTCAGCTCTGAGTTCACCATTCCAAAACCCTCGAAAGAAGCCCATGTTAAGAATAAAAAACAAGTCAAAATAGCCCAAACTGTTCACAGGAAAATGACTTGTGTAACGGCAAGTGGAAATTTGGGGGTTGCCACCTATGCTCACGCTGCTACATTTTCTTTATTACTAAAATCAAATTTCACAGGATTCCAAGCTTTCTCTACTAAGAGTTTAAATTACAGAAAAAAGGCTAAAATGATAGCTGTCTGATTTTTTTTCCTCTATCTTCAATTTCATGCCCTTCAGCTATGCCTTAGCGCAGCCCAATTTACAGTATAAGGCCGGAAAGTCAGTACTGGGCACGCAGTTACAATAAGTACTGTTCTCACTTGGTCACTATAAGCTCCCTATTTCCTTCTTAAAAGTTGTTTTCAAAAGGATCTGCTTGCGTAATTGTGCAGCAGCAAGCCCCGGTAGCCTCAATCCCCAAGAATGTTTTCAATGACCTCTTCCTGCCCAGTTTTTCCATGAGAGAGAGAGAGAACTGTTGGGAAAGGGGGAGCTGACAGCGTTACCAGAGGGTAAATGAGTAGACAGATGCAGAACAGAGATTAGTGTTTTAAGAAAAAAACATATTGGTTTTTCTTTCTCTTTCTTTCCTTCTTTCTTTCCTTCTTTCTTTCCTTCTTTCTTTCTTTCTTTCTTTCTTTCTTTCTTTCTTTCTTTCTTTCTTTCTTTCTTTCTTTCTTTCTTTCTTTCTTTCTTTCTTTCCTTCCTTCCTTCCTTCCTTCCTTCTTTCCTTCCTTCTTTCTTTCTTTCTTTCTTTCTTTCTTTCTTTCTTTCTTTCTTTCTTTCTTTCTTTCTTTCTTTCTTTCTTTCTTTCTTTCTTTCTTTCTTTCTTTTCTTTCTTTCTTTTCTTTCTTTTCTTTCTTTTCTTTCTTTTCTTTCTTTCTTTTCTTTCTTTTCTTTCTTTTCTTTCTTTCTTTTTTCACCCTGGGTGTTAGGATTGCTTTTAAAAAACGCCCCCTCATTTTAACGTTTCATGTCCTTTTGGTTGGCACGGGCCTTCCAGCAGTAAAGTAGACCCTAATTTTAGAGGTGAGACTATTAAAGCAGAGGAACGGGCGCTTTTTCACCCGCACCATGGCTGCTGGCATCAAACCCAGACCGTGGATCAGCCCTGGCTACAAAGAGGCTGGCTAGCTTTGCAGTGACGGTGCGAGTCCACACGGCTATTTGCATGACCAATAAGTAAAGGCAAACAAAGGGTGGGAGGGCAGCAGCCAGAGCATCAAAAACGAAACGCCTGCTTCTGCGGGGTGCCGAGCTCACTAATGCAGACACCTTCCTGTACACACGTGTAGCAAACCAAGGTGTGTTTATTTACAGTCTTGGTTTTGGTTATGGAGAACTCTTCAAAAACCTAAGGGCAAAATGACCTTGAGAAGTTCACGTTATTAAGGATTAATTATTACCCTCTGACAGACCCCATTTATCACCATGAAAACCAGATACATTAATTAGAGCACTTTTGGCATCGGAGCAAACCTGTTCCCTTCATGTTAGATTTTGTTTTAGATTTTGTTCCCAGAGGGAGCACAGGAATCCTTAAATGTACCAAAGAGCAGTTTAAAGATTTTCCACTACGATGAGTTTAAAAGTAATTTTTTTTGTGTGTGTCCCTGAATCAAGCTCCGTAATAACCTCCATAATCAAAGAATTATCTTTGCTAGCGACAGGCAAAATTAATAATCAGAGTTTCGGTTTTTAACCCTGCCTATCACCTGCAGCGCTGACACTGAGGACCACGGGGTAGATTATTCTGCAATTAACATTATGCGATGTTGCTGAGTGCAGCGTATTTCCTGTAGCTTAAAAACATGCCACGCTGTGGCAATGCAGAGTAGGCAGCTTTGAAAGTTTGGATTAAATCTAAGTGAAAGTCTCCCATGACTCGTTCAACTTCTGCCATTACCTTATGTATTGTGATAAGGGTGTAGTGCAAGGTAGCGATTTAAAAGGACAAGAACATAAATCTTTCTTTGAGATTGATGGCATTTTGCTCGTTGCCTGTGCGTCAAGAGGATGGAGGGAGCTTGCTCTGCAGCAATTTCTCACCCTACTCCTAGTCGGAAGCGCAAAATGAAAACTTTACATTTGGATTTACATTTCAGCCTGGAGAAGAGAAGGCTCTGGGGAGACCTTACAGCAGTCTTGCAGTACCTGAAGGGGGCCTACAAGAGAGATGGGGAGGGACTCTTTATCAGGGAGTGGAGTGATAGGACGAGGGGTAACAGTTTCAAACTGAAAGAGGGGGGATTTAGATTAGATATTAGGAAGAAATTCTTTACTGTGAGAGTGGTGAGGCACTGGAACAGGTTGCCCAGAGAAGTTGTGGATGCCCCATTCCTGGAAGTGTTCAAGGCTGCATTGGATGGGGCTTTGAGCAGCCTGGTCGAGTGGGAGGTGTCCCTGCCCATGGCAGGGGGGTTGGAACTAGACGATCTTTAAGGTCCCTTCCAATCCAAACTATTCTATGATTCTATGATTCAATGATTCTATGATCAAATCCTGTATTTGTCTCCAGGACAAAATTTCCCATCAGATTAAGACCTGCAAAATTTAGTCCCGTAGGGAAGAACTCATGAGTCCTCCGTAACATCCTGAGGAGCCCTTAGCACTTTGTTACCCACCATCAGCTGCAAAGTCCCCTCCATTGCTTTGGTCGCATTTTTCCTTGGATAAGAAAAAAACAAAACAAACACAAACGTGCAAATACGATGCCCCGGTGCTCCGTACTCTTAACTATTCACCCCAACCAGTCTGCCTCTTTAAATGAAGCACAGGCTGGAACACGCTATCTGCTTCTCAGAAAGCCGAAGGTGGATGCGTGCCAGGGATTTGTGCAGCTTCCTGGCTTTGCTGATAAAGAAGGGCCACTGCGAGGTAAACCTCTGCTCTCTCCCCGACACGTTTCCTCTGCGGCTGCCCAGAAACAAGGGACCCGAGAAGACAAGGAAAACACGGGGACGGCGGCACTGGAGCCAACCGCCTGCACAGGAGGAGGCCTCGGAAGAGTTCGCCCACGTCTACATTTAGAAATGTGAGCTTCCAGCCCGGGCATTTGCATCAGCGGGTGGAAAGTATGAGAAAGCACATCTAATGCTGAAAGTTAACGATGGCACTTGACCACGTTAACCAGCAAATGACAAGGCAGGGTCGCGGGAGTTAATTATTCAAGTAAGTGACTGCTAAAAGAAATGTTTAAGAAATGCTGGTAGTTTGCACTGGCTGCAATGGAGAGTGACTAATCATTTCGAAGTTTAACCTTGACAACTCTAAGCAGACCCTTCTTGCTCTTTTTCTGGTTTTGTTTTTTAAATCAATATCGTCTACCTGGCAGGCAGAACATTAAAGCTTTTGCAGAAAAAAAGACAAAACCAAACACAAACCCCAAGCTGGCTAGAAAGGCACCTGCGACATGAAGAAGAGAGCTTCAGGAGAGACGCAATCTGGTTGAGAGGGGTCCAGCTTTGGGAGAAGGGGGCTCTCGCCTCAGCCCCAGACCTCCCGCGCGATGCGGGGCCGCTCTCCTCACCTCCCCATACTTGTGTATTTAGGTTATAACCTCTCTGGGGCAAACTCTACCTTGTTTGTACAGTGCCAAGCGCAATCAGGCCCTGCTCGCCGCTGATGTCCCTCGGCACTGCCACGATATAAATGCTAACAAAGAGAGACTGCTCATACCTGCGTAGCCCCAACTGAATCCCCCACTTAAAAAATTTCATTATTTCTTTTAGTGCCCGGATAATTTAAAAAAACTCCCAGGCAAAATACAATTACTGCCCTGCCATAACCGCTAAGCTTCTGCGGGACATAGCTGCATAATTTTAAGAGCCAAACATTCCTCTAGACCTCTTTGTTTCAACAATCAAATACCAGAGAGGGAGGTAATGCTGGCGATGTATTTCTCTTCTTATATATGCTGAACTGCCTTTACAACTTCTAATACTGATATATGAGTCTACAGTATGAAAAAAGCACCAAGTATAAACTAACATTTTGTAACAGCAGTACAGTATATATACAGAACTTGTCATCCCAAGTGTACTTAAATCGGACATACAGTTGTCACTTGACCTCTCAGGGAAGTGCAGCTTTCTCCAGACTGGGACACAGCATGTGCTTAATAAACATTATTTGAGGTTTGGACATGGACAGGAATCACTTTTTCCCACTTACAGCTCTGTTAAAGCAAAAAACAAAAGCACATTTAATATCTAGATGCCTATTAAGATACTGAAATTAAGAGGAAGCCAGACTTGGAGAATCTAAATATGAAGGATGAGAGGGCAACTAAGCGAATATTATTTTTTCTTGAAAAAAAAGCCTTTGAGGTTACAATCTGGTTATTTAGAAGTCTGTCTTTACCCTTATCTGAAAACCAGAACCCTCAGTGTTATTTGCGCCCATTGCTGGGTGGGCGCTGCACTCGAAAACAACCTTTGGGAATACCTCAACGGGATGACTGCAAAATCCTCAGTAGTATTGCCTATGGGAAAAAAATTAATTCCTCAAGAGTAATTCGTTCTTGATGTGTAGCGTGAAATCACTGAGGTTGTGGGAGCTTCCTATTCTTCCTGCTCCTGTTGTAGGTGTGCTAGAAAGGTTATCTTACTGGGTTCACAAAGAGACAGGGAAGTCCACTTGTGAGCTGGGTCAACATGTAGGCATGCTCAACCTTTCGTTAAACGTTGACTTGCATCTGTTGCCCAAAATGTCTCTTCAGCAACAATCCACCATCCCCTGCGCGTATGCTACAGTGATTATCCTTGTCACAAGTTTAACTCCTGTTGCCCAGGCTGTCATTGTCCCTGAAACTCCTGGAACAGCTTTCAAATGGCTGTCACGATGTAGAAACGGGCTTTACTTCCTGCTAGTCCACTCTTGTGACAACAGTTGCCAGCTCTGCAAACAAACGTGCACAGCTGGGAGAGAGAATATTCGGGCTGAACTTGAGGACAGTGTCTGGCAGCAGTCCTCAGCCTCCTAGCAGGGACCATGAAAGTTCATTTGGATGATCAGAGGACTCATAAAGCTGGGTTACAACACAGATTGCTGACAATATCAAGTGACAGAAATATGACCCATTCTACCAGAATACATGAGAAGACAGGAGAAAGTCCAGGACCACGCTTGTGATGAATGCCATTTTCTGTGTCAATGGAGTGGTCCTAAACATCATGGTGAGCCATCAGTGGCCAGGAGGAAGGAATCTCAGCCACGGCTAGAAAAAGTGTACTCAATGAGTAGGGCAAGGGTGGTGGGAGGCAGGGGGGCATAAGTATAAAGAGAACCTTTTGTGCAACTCATACCTGAGAATAAATACAAATGAGCATAAAAAAAAAATTAAAGTTATCATTGCAAACAATCCAGCGGCAAGTCAGCCCACATTAAGGGTAAGCTTGTAAGATATGCATGTAAATTGAAGACTGCAGAAACCCGAGGTATGGTTTTCAAGTCCCATTGCTAAAGTCAAGAACAATTTACTTTCCTGCACTACTTGGACTGAGGCAGAGGGACGTGGTAAAGGCAGTGTGGGTGGTTGATAGTGTTCACTTTGCTTTGGCCTGGGAAGCTAGGAAGCCACAATCATTCTTTGCTTGTAGACTTTCTGTTGCTCTAAGCATGAATGTCTCCTTTGTCTTCTAACAATCCCATTTTTGTGTTCAGGAAGACAGTCTTTGACCCTTTCCTGGACTAGGAATGGAAGCCAACTGAAGCAGCAGGATGCTGTTCTTCCAAAACTACTTTGTGGTGCTCTCTGTTAATGCCGTTGCTGGTATCATGCAAGCCAGGGTGATTTCAAGCTACTTTGCTAATTTGCCTTCATCAACCTATACCAACGGTGATATCCACTGATTATAATATGTTTTTTCAATCTCCCCTGCAGCATTCTTGCACTCATTCCCTAGGAATAATTTTAGCTGGTGGTTGTAGATCTTCAGCTCAACATTACGTGTCCCAGAGCAGTCAGAGGGGATGAAGAGAGGCTCTGCACCATCTTCTCCCGATGCCAACCTGCTTACTTTTCTGAGTATCTTTATGGAGAAACTTTCAGTCTGTTTTGAGTTTTCCTTCTTTCTGCAAACCTACTGGTTTTAGACGGTGTGGCAGTGGTACATACTGTCAGGTAAGTGTTGGTACTTGGATGTGCCTGAGCATCATTTATAGTCACTGGACATGATTCAGGGGCAAGAGTCACGTGTTTAGTGCATTTTTAGGCACTGCAAGGTACCCATAGTTCTGCCTACCTGTCTAGCCTCCAGCTGCCACTGTGGAAGAGTCTTCTGTGGGTCGGTCCTGGGTCACATCTGCCATCCCCACGCGGATGGGTATCTTGGATACCATAAGTGATCTCAAACAGCACTAGATCCTTATCTGTGGACAAATAAATTAAGCTCCTATCTCACATCATCTAGCTCTGTCTATATTTCCTGGTAGGAAATAGGTCTCTATTTATCTCACCTATCGGAGAATGGGCTGGTGTGGCCCCTGGGGATTCCTGTCTCTATCCATTGATTTAATAGGAATTTAGGTGAGTAGATGAGGTGTGATGACTTATTTTTAGATGGCTATAGTGAGGTGAACTGAATCCCATCCATACTGGCACGTGATTAATGTTGGAACACTAAGCACCTTGCTCTTTGCTCTTAAATGTCATAATAATTTTGGTTAGATTTAATGTGTTTTAAAAAGTGTTCCCTCTTTTATTAAATTGGTCCTTGTTAATTATAATCCAATAAATTTTAGAAGAGGCTTTAAAGGGTAATGATTTATGCATCTATGTTCAAAAATCAGAAATATCAGACGGCAAGCCAGCAAACTCCTACTGAATTCAGAACATGCATTTGAGAAGTCATTTCAAATTCCTCTGCAAGTCAAATAGAGGGAGAAGTATGTACAAGACATATTGCTATATTGTGA